>NC_133351.1:28918611-29251944 GCF_030506205.2 Paramisgurnus dabryanus
AGTCCTGTCGTCTTCAGAAATGCCTCTCGATTGGAATGAGGAAGGAGTGTAAGCCTCTCTTTCATCTTTCCTATGACTATAGTAGCTGCTTTCAGACAAAGCTCAAGTGATCAGCATTCTGTCTTAGATAATTTACTTTTACAGAGACCTTCATGTTGGATTATGTCATTAAGCAAAATTGACCCTTATTGTTTGCTCTGTGGCCATAACATTTAACTTAGCCAGACAAAATTGTAGCTTATTTTGTTGCAAAACAGCCCACTTAGACGAGAAACCCCGTGATCATGAAAAGCGGTACATTTACAGTACAGTTCGTTTTTTTTTTACATTTAGTAAACTGAATATACTGTAACATAATGGTACCTACATACAAATGTACAGTGACAAATTGGTTTAAATATTTAAGATCACAAATGTGCCCAAAAGTAACACGTATTGGTTATTTTACAGACAGAAAACAAACCATTAAGCCTGAAATACACCACACGACTTTTGCTCAGATTTTTGTCCTGATTTGACAAGTGTTGCATGAGGTCTGCGTCAGTCTGCAGATTTTTTGCAGTTGGCTGTGACAGATTTCAGTAAAAATCTTGTAGTGTATGACAGGTACAGACATACATTTTTACCTATTGACTATGATTCCAGTAGGAGGATATTAAAACATTTCATATTAATGGCCAATTGTGATATAAAAAGTTATATTAAGAACAGACTCACAAACTGCTCTTTTATCAATTTAATAAAACTCTTTATGATCCTAGTCCAAACAAGCTCAGAAAATAGTTTTAATACATGAATCATTGCAAAACACTGCGCTGCACAAAGCAGCCTTAAAGGCGGAGTCCACGATGTTTGAAAAACGGTTTGGAAAAGGAGACGGGCCGACTACCAAAACACACTTATAGCCAATCAAATCAAATCAAATGCCGGGTTGCGTATGTGTGGGGCGGGTCTATCAACGGAATGTCCAGATTCTATTGGGGTAGGGGCGTGTTTGTTTAGGCGATTTCAAATATCAACACTGGCTTTCAAACATCATGGACTCCGCCTTTAACTCATCTGCAGATAATGATTTTGTTAAAATTGCAGAACACAAAGAGTCTTGTGTTGCTGTAATAGTACTTTAGTCAAAACACTGGATGATAAACATGAACATTGAATGTTGCTTTGGTTACCTTTGCGTCAGTCATTACAATCTTGGTGTGCCAGGTTCATGCACGCACGCACGCAATGACAATTGAAGGGTTTTACTTCAGTGTTTAACAGCAGTTGTGACTCCTGAAATTGTACAGTGTGTACGGGATAAAGGAGGTGCATGATTCTGTGTGAGTTTGTAGTTTTCAGCATGGGCGTATATGTGACCCGTCACGGAAACCAGAGGCACAAGTCGGCAGCACAAGTTTCGAGAAAATGAGAAACAAAGTTTTTTTTTCAAAATTTGTGATTTTCGTTTTATTGCAGAATCTGTTAGTTGAGATCACGAAGAAGCCTCTCCATGTTTGAGATAGCAGTTTTTGTATATTTAAAAGCGTACATTTTGCGGTTAAAATAGGCTTGTTTTTCCGGAGATTCTAGCGTGCAGCGGGGGGCGTCATTGTCTGTGTGTATATTTACATACTGTATAAGCTTTTGTTTTCGCCTCCGCCCCCAAAGGGAACAGCGTGACTACTAAATAAGGATAGTTCGCCCAAAAATGAAAATAATGTAATTAATGACTCACCCTTATGTCGTTCTAAACTCGGAAGACCTCCGTTCATCTTCGGAACACAGTTTAAGATGTTTTTTTGTTAGATTTAGTCCGAGAGTTTTCTATCCCCTTCATTGAAAATCTATGTATGGTTTCCATGTCCAGAAAGGTAATAAAACATCATCAAAGTAGTCCATGTGACATCAGTGGGTCAGTAAGATTGTGTTGATGCATCGAAAATACAGTTTGGTCCAAAAATAGCAGAATTACGACTTTATTCAGCATTGTCTTCTTTTCCGGCTCGAGCGTGAAGTCACGTGACTGTAGTGCCCTGTTCCTCAGACATGTTTGCAAAGTTTTTTTTTTTTTTTTTTTTAACTTATAGCGTGAGTCTCCCCAGACTGTAAAGCTCGGGCGCACAAAACAAAAGAAAAATAAAAGAAGCTGGGGCGGAACAAATAACAGTCAGCCGCATCGTACGTCAGCCGCGTCACTGACTCTATGCGGCGCCGCAGTGGGATGACGTCAAAGTACCGCAGGAGCTCTTCAAGAAATCTTACGGAGTAGTTTAATTTCGACTCGCTCTCGCGGTACTTTGACGTCATCTCTATGTCAGTTCTTGCAGCGCAGCATGAGTCCAGACACACAGACGTTACACAGATATCGTTGTATTCTTCATATAATTGGCTACATGTTTTGTCTATCAATATTTTCCATGAAGTCATTGGCTGATGGAGGAACGAGCGAGCCATTGGTAACATCTCTAAAGGATGTCACGTTTTCGACGGCGCTGTTTGGATGATCTATTATACCACTTCCCTATTTTAAATACAAACTTTGAAGGCGGGTTCATGTGTTTAACGGAGTGTAAGCTCATATACCCTTACATGTTACGATTTAAATAGTCTTCAGATTATATATTATATTGTATTACCAGACATTCATGCGAAATCTGATCTAAACAATCTATATTTCACGGATTATACGCATTTGTGGACAAATATGGTCATTGGATAACCTGAAACAGACTGGATTCGACTTGTGATCCCCACAAAGGTAAAAGAGTCATGTTTATTTTTGCGGGTTGTCATTTGGTCATAAAATACTACATATGATGCTAGAACATCTCAAAAAGGGTTTTACAGGGGGTATGGCTTAGCTAAATGAGATGTAAATGAGCCCTATTGTCTCCCCCAGCTGAAAAGAAGAGTCCCTTTCGTCTCGATTTTCTCGGTTTGAGTATTTCTGAGTTCCTATATTCAAATGGCCACAACTTCTCCAAATCTTATCAGATTTCCATGTGTTACACATCGTTGGAAAGCTTAGAAACTGCACTTTCAGAATCCGTGAAAAACTCAAAATGCCCAGATCCGACTTGTGTCCCTACTTTCCGTGACTGGTCACATATTTTAAGGACAGCTGTGGGGGCAATTTTTGATAATACAGACATACATAATACAGCCAAAATTGTACTAAGATATGTGTAGACAGAGAAAAGCTTTACTGCAATTATTAGTCTATAGCAGTGGTCTCCAACATGTCCAACAAGTTGCCTGCATAGAGTCTGTGAGTTGCTCGCCAAAGCACATTCTATTAACTCATTCCCCGCCAGCCTTTAAAAAAAACTTTGCACGGCAGCATATTTTTGTGTTTTTGCCTGCCAAAATTGTCTTCTATAAATATATAAACATACAAATATATCAAATGAAAGAACAGACTCCCTGCTTTCAAACAAACAAAATGGGGGAAAAAAACATTTAATCCCTTCATTTGTTCTCTTTTTATAACCTTTTAAATAGGAGTAGGTTTCTTCAAGCTTTTGCCCAAAAAGCTGAAATAATTGCATTTTTTTGTTAGAAATCAGATTCAGAACGAATATCAAAACATAAACAAAGTTTCAATTAATTAAATTAGTTTTAGCTCTAGTTTTTTTATAAATTGAGTAATCTAGTGGATAATGGCTGAATTACAGATTACCGTAAAAACTCGTCAGGAAAGCGTCATTGGCAGGGAAATGTTTTCCCCTAATTGACGAGATAACTCGTCAATGGCGGGTAAATAGTTAATAGCCTCAATATTAATATTATTAATTACAATTTTTTTATATAAGCTTGGCTTCTTTTATATATGTTAACATTTTAAACAATGATAAAACATATCAACAAGTAAAATAAAATAAAAGCAACAAGTAAAACAAAAAGTTTGGGGTAGACTATACCAAAAAAGTATCCCTCCAGATTGTTTTATCTCTTGTGGTAGCCCTTGCTCAAAAATGTTTGGAGACCCCTGGTCTATAGCATGGAGACATTATACACCCTCTTTAAATTTCTCTTTGTTTAAATGAAGGAGCTGACTAATATGACTAAATTTTTTTTAAAACCTTCTATTTATTTCAAAGTTGTTTGCAATCGAGCCACTGAAATACAATGAAATTTGATCTTGACTTTAAACATAATACTGTAAATGTTAGCTATATAACCCCCCTTCAAAAAACATAAATAGAATTTATACATTTCAGGGCTCAACATAAAGGACTGCCCGGTGTCCCGGGGCAAGCGTGAGAGACATTCGGGCCAGTAAAAAGTAATTGTAACTTGCCCGATCATTTCGCTGACGCTTTTTCCAAAGCGACTTATAATTGCTATACATGTCAGAGGTCACACGCCTCTGGAGCAACTAGGGATTAAGTGTCTTGCTCAGGGACACAATGGTGTGTCACAGTGGATTCAAACCCGGGTCTCTCACACCAAAGGGAGTGTCTTATCCGCTGCACCATCACCACAACCAAAAGCAAACAGTTACTTGGGTAAACATGACAAAAGAAACAATGCAATATATTGCACAGTTTTACAGGTAAAGCAGAAAAGTTGGGAGCCTTTTTTCGTTGAAACATGTATGTTTTATATGTATACAATTGACTTTTTTATTGGGGCCAATGAAAACTTTGGCAGGGCAAGTGAAAACCTGAACCACGGGCCCGACCAGGCCAGTATAAAAAATTCTTTGTGTTGAGCCTTGCATTAATTTTGTGTTAATTTATGACTTGAATAGTTTAGCTCTTTTAACAGACAGTCAATTTGCTATAGAAACGAATGCAATAAGGCAACCTAAAACTCAGTCTTTAATGTACTTATAATGTATTATTTTCCTCAGATGGGGTAGGTTCAGAACCCCGATCACCCCTGTGATTTCCGCCTATGGTGTTTAGAATAATTTGTAAGTGGTATGTGGTGTATGATGCCCAGATTTTCTCTGATACCATTTATAGATAGTGCTCAGGTGTATGATAACTAGTGTTTATAATCAGATTTTTAAAGTTGTGTTGTGTATTTGAGGCATCATATACAGATCTATTTGTAAGTAACAAAATTTTGCTGCACAAGGCTTAAATTTGTACATAAAGTTGTGTTATGTTTCCATGGATACACTTATCTACTATTACACCACTGTAATGGTTTTTATTGATAATTACACGACTCGTTGGAATGCTTGATTCTGATTGGCCAGTCGCGACATTTGCAGGTTTGTTATTTCCAGATAACAACCACTTAAAACTAATAAAACCCGGTAACCTTGATTAACAGTTTAATATTAGACCAAATTTAAATAAATATGTCTTTTAATGACAAATAATTAAACCAGATGGTGTGTTCGTGACATTTGAATGTCTTAAAACCAAAAATAAATGTGGACCTTGTGGAAGGTCTGCATTTGTTATTGATGAGAAAATACAATATTTAATGTCCTTTATAGCTCTGTACTTAGCGGGATAATGTACAGGTAGTGTCTGTTATCGCAAAATAAGCCTCTTCAGCTTCTTGTCGGGTCCTGATCACACTGTCTGGGCTTATTTCTGTGACCTGTACATTATCCCTTACTTATGGCATTATTTAACACTTGACCTTGATGTAATGTGACTTAAAGTGTAGTGAAATAATTGTGAATTCTGTCAACTGTGGTGTCAGCTTTGCCACAATGTCTGTGCTTGTGTTCATTACCTTATAGTGATCATGTCAGATGAGGCCGTGGAGAAACGGAGGATGCATATTAAAAGGAAGCGGTTGCAGGAAGAGCCTGTCATGCTCACACCTCAACAGGAAAAAGTCATTCAGGAACTCCTCGCCGCACATAAAAAGACCTTTGACATGACCTGTGCCCACTTCATACAGTTCCGGGTTAGACATTTGACCTGTTTTGTTTTTTAGGTTTACACTTAGCAAATGAGCAGTGAAAATGTTGAAAATAACTTGCATTTTATTAATTATTTGAAATGGATACACAAAAATAAATGACACGCTCTCATACTCGCTAGTCATAAGACAAGCAAAAGATTGTGAAGCTTGTCTGATGACCAGCTATATATATATATATATATATATATATATATATATATATATATATATATATATATATATATATATATATATATATATATATTTGTCACACTTTAATGCTTTAGATAATAGATCAATAAACAAATGTAAATATTAATCAAATATAACACAAGTAAACACAACATGCAATTTTTAAATAAAGATCTTTTTTAGAAGTGAAACCAAAATCCTAACCCACATGGCCCTGTGTAAAGAAGTGTTTGTCCCCTTAACCTAATAACTGGTTGGGTCACCTTTAGCAGCAACAACTGCAGTCAGGCATTTGCTGTAAGTTGCAATGAGTCTTTTATTTTGGCCCACTCATCTTTGCAGAATTGTTGCAAGTCAGCCACATTGGAGGGTTTTTGAGTATAAACCGCCTTTTTAAGGTCATGCCGCAGCATCTAAAAAGGATTGAGATCAATACTTTGACTAGGCCACTCCAATTTAGTTTTTCTTCAGCCATTTAGAGGTGGACTTGCTGGTGTGTTTTGGATCATTGTCCTGCAGCAGAACCAAAAGTCACAAAAAGAGGGCCGAACATTATCTTTCAGGATTTTTTGTTAGACCGCTAAATTCATGGTATCTTTTATCACAGACCATCACACTACACCAACTATATTTTACTGTTGGTATGATGTTCTTGATGTTTCTGAAATGCTGTGTTACTTTTATACCAGACTGATGGGACACACACCTGCCAAAACGTTAAACTTTTGTCTCGTCAGTCCACAGAGTATTTTCTCAAAAGTCTTGGGGATCATCAAGATGTTTTCTGGCAAAACTGAGACTAGCATTTATGTTATTTTTGCTAAGCAGCGGTTTTCATCTTGGAACTCTGCCACTTTTGCCCAGTCTCTTTCTTATAGTGGAGTCATGAACACTGACCTTAACTGAGTCAAGTGAGGTCTGCAGTTCTTTGGATGTTGTTGTGGTGTCTTTTGTGACCTCTTGGATGAGTTGTCACTGCGCTTTTGGGGTAATTTTGATCGGCCGGGCATTTCTGGGATGGGTTACCACATTTCCATGTTTTCACCATTTGTGAATAATAGCTCTCGCTATGGTTCGCTGGAGTCTTTAGAAATGGCTTCATAACATTTTCCAGACTGATAAATCTCTATTACTTTCTTTCTCATTTGTTTCTGAATATCTTTGGATTTCAACATGATGTGTAGCTTTTGAAGACCTTTTGGTCTACTTCACTTTGTCAGGCAGCTCCTATTTAAGTGATTTCTTGATTGCCAATAGGTTCGGCAGTAATCAGGCCTGGGTGTGGCTAGAGAAACTGAACTCAGGTGTTACAAACCACAGTCAAGGGCTGAATCCGAAACCGCATACTGCCATACTATATAGTAGGCAAAAAGCAGTAGGCGAACGAATAGTATGTCCGAAACTTCAGTATACGTAAAAGGGTAGGCGAGAATTAGCGGGATTTTGGACTATTTCTCGCGAGATTCAGAGGAACGTGTACTTAAGTATTGTCCGAAACCGCCTACTTACTGAAAATGTAGTAGGGGAAACAGCACGTGAACAGAGTAGTACGTCCGAATCCTCAGTATCCATAAAATCAGTAGGTGAGAAATCCCCGGATGCCCTACTGAGTCCGCCCCGATTCTGAAGCGTGCATCGGATGGACACTTCTATCCCAGCTTTCCCATGATGCCACGGGAAAGCAAAGCAATCGACCGGAGACCAGCCAATCGGGTGATATCGATACACACACAGGGCTGTTCCTCAGCACCCAGACTTCACGCACAGACCCAGGATATACCACAAAGTGCTCAGCTGATTCATGAAAATAAAGCTGTAGAATTATCACAGCTGTGTTGAGCTGACAGTAAATATGTGATGGTTTGTTAGAAAAATACATTTGAATAAAGTTTTTTTTCAAATTCACTTCTATACGTTTTCATTTATTGTGATGGTTTTATTCATTCATTTTTTATTCATGTTTCCTGTTGTTTTAAGTAAATACAAGAGATTGCTTCACTAAAATGTATATAATCACATTGCCTGCATTGTCTAGTTTTTATTCAAGCACAGCTGTCATCTGACAATCGATATTAAATTACAATCTGCTTGTTTTACTTATTTTGTCCACTACAAAATAATGTGTAATATATCTGTAACACTGTTACAGATCAAGTTACTGATGCAATCAGGTGTTAGTGCACCTGTCCCTCATACACACGCATACGTTTTCATGTCTGTTATTAGGTTTGTTCGAGTTTATGCACCGCTGTAAGAACCAACAGCTGGATGACATCAAAGTACCGTGAGAGCGATTCCAGAAATCACACGGAGAAGTCTGCTTTCGAGTCGCTCTCGCGGTATTGTGATGTCAATCTCCTGTCGGTTCTTGTGGTTCCGCATGAACTCGAACAAGTATACTACGTCATATGTCACATGATAACGTCAAAATGGCGAATGCTGTCCATACTTAACGCGAACGTACATACTGCCTTAGCACACGTTAAGTAGGTACCGAATGAAATTCAGTACCTACACAGTAAGTATGCGATTTCGGATTCAGCCAAGTTATGTTTAAACGGGGGCAAACACAAACTCTAATAATACAAACCTTCATTTAAAAACTGCATGTTGTGTTTACTTGTGTCATCTTTGATTAATATTGAAATTTGTTTCATGATTTAAAACATTAAAGTGTAACAAACATGCAAAAAAATCTGAATAAATTACTGATATAACTTGTAAAGAAAATCGTGTTTTAGATGAAAAGTTGTTTTAAGTATTTTCATGATTTAATTCCTGCTTTTATGTCCACAGCCTCTAGATCCGGATAAAAATGATATATCCGACCACAACCAAGAACATTGCAGCAGAAAGTACGCTCAAAAAAACATAAACAAACCAGAACCTAACATTAGAGTGCAAAGAGAGTCCAGCTATGTCTCCACCTCATCACCTTCATCCAACTCCCAGGAACTTGAAAATAGAGAGATTAAACGCCTCGGCCGGATCATTTTCACCTCACTGCCGCATTTTGCAGACCTCACCACGTACATGATTAAGAACGTCATCAACTTTGGCAAGATGCTTACAATGTTCAGGTAAATTCTGTGTCCATATACATGGAGCTGATATTATTAGCTGCTCTTTAAAGGTCACGTTTTCCCTGTGTTTTTGAAGCTTTGATTGTGTTTACAGTGCGCAATATAACATCAAATATATATATAACATAAAAAAATATAACATGTAAATCAACACGGTATTTTTCACAAAATGTACTTTGCGCTGTTTTTTCGGTCCTAAAAACGTGCTGATGTCTTCCTTGTTCTATGAAGTCCCTCCTTCAGAAATACTTTATGAGTTCTGTTTGTGTAGTTTGTTTAGTGTGTTGTGATTCGATAGCAGCTTAGCTTGCCGTTAGCTTAGCTGGCGACTGACGTATTCCTGTGGGCGGAGTTTAGTCAAAAACTGTTCTAGTGACGTCATTAAAGCAGGAAGTAGAGGGCTATAGTCAGACCGGCCGTTCGCAGTAGGCTTTGAAAGACGAATTCTGTTAAAGAAAAAAAAATCGCCTGGCAGTGAACTTTGAGCTTTATCATTTTATAGATATTATTTATGCTCTAACAGTCAGCAACATTACACACTAAAGTTTGAAAAATGGGATCAGGAAGAACGTGACCTTTAAGGTTTTATTAAGGTTTATTAAGGTTCATTATCTTGATTCATTTCTGTGTGACACAACAGGGCTCTAGTCATAGAGGACCAGATCTCACTACTGAAAGGTGCAACCTTAGAGATCATGCTGATTCACTTTAACATGTTCTTTAATGAGGAGACAAACATTTGGGAGTGCGGTCCAATTAAGTACTGCCTGGAAGACGCCATGCGAGGTAAGGGTCTTTACATGTTACTCAGGGTAAAGGAACTGATTACCAATTCATAATTTACTATTTGTTAATGAGGTATGAAGGATCTTGGGATCCTCTGTGTGTGTGTGTGTTTGTATTGTCTGAGAGTCTAGTCTAAGACTAAAATGCATATTTGAGCTGTCTTTACTGATGTTTATCATGAGGCAGAACAATGGCACTGATATATTTTAAGAAATGTCAGTGGACCATGTTTGTAGTTATGTGTTATTTGCAAGGTATGTTTGTAAAGACGACTTTATTGTCATAAAGCCAGGACTAGGCCTTAGTTATATTATCTAAACCCTGTGTGAAACCATCCCATAGTGTTGTCATTTTTTTAGGGTGCATTAACAAAACCGCGCTCGGGCGCGTTTGACCCCCAAAGCATGGTTTGTTTGACTAGTGTGATCGCTCTGTTCCGTGCCCGGGCGCGGATTGGTTAATCGCGCCGCGGCCGGGTTGCAGAGGTGGGCCGGAGCGCGGTTCACTTAGGCTCAGGGGCGGAAGGCTGTGGTGTGAGCGCAATTGCGCCTGAGCCCGATTCAAAAGGTGTAGATGTCAGTTGCGCGACCACTCACGTTCATCTGCCTTCGTAAAAACCTTTTGATGCGCACAGCGGGGTTACGTGAATCTCGGAGCTGCACACGTGACAGATCAACTAAGCAATATGATGACATGAGAGAGGGCTGTCTGTAATCGCGCACCAAACGACTCCGAATTAAAAACACAGACTTATCATAACGGTGGGTTCCAGTGTTAAGAGAGAGCTTTACTTCCTGCTTTTTTCAAAACAATCGCATCTTAATGACGAAAGCGCGCCCGGACTCGGATCGATAAGAAGTACAGTGTGAGTGCGTGCATCTGGGGGAGTAGGGAGGGGTGACAATCGCGCTGGGGCATGCATGGTTTGGTTTGGTTTGGATAATGTGAGTGCGCCCTTAGGTTGTTTTCACATATGTTGGTGCGCACCGTGGTGCGGCCTCGGAGCGCACCAAAATACATTGTATCATTTTTCAGTTAGTGCGGTCCGTGTTCACATATATATATTTTTTACTGTACTCGAAATGCCGCACCGTACACCATGTGACAACGGTCAGCGCTGTCATTGGTCTCTGACAGCTCTTACCGTCTCATGACCACCCCCACGTTTCCACGACAACCAGCTTGACAGGGAGAGCGCAGCTATCAAGATGTGGAGATAAACGATGCACGTCTTTGCGAAGTTTCTTTGCTTTAACGCGAAATTGCGTAGCTGTTCTATTAAAGCCTTTCTCACGGAGCCATTTGCTAAAAGCCCGTAATGTCACTATTTGTGTGTGGAGGACAGCTATGCATTTATAAAATCATCAGCTCAAACGTAAAGGAGACAGCGAATCTCTATGCAACGGACCAGGATTGGCTTGTTTGTTGTTAACCCACAATATAACACCCGGCTCACGTCACAACGAAAGCCCAGTGGCTCAAACATGTGGAGAACTTCCTGTATTTGGTTCGGCCCGAGGTCCAGCAGTGTTCACACCACAGGTGGGTCGCCCCAGAGTTCGGCAACAGCCGCTCCGAGACCAGCTGTTTAGAGCGGTCTCGGAGCGGTCGTTTAGTGCGCACCCGAGTGCGGCTGTTGTGTTCACACTGACCCAAACGCACCGTACTCGGAGCGACACGTCATTTGGGCCGACCTAAACAGTGTATATGTGAAAACACCCTTAGTACCCGTACTTTTGGCAACTATACAAACATATGTTTGTGTTGTATTTACTTAATTTCTTATCTTTATATATCTTTACTAATAAATATATAGGTATGATTTTTTGTACATGAAAAGTAGTAAGAAGTCCTTCTGGAATCTTTCTGGAGTTATTTGGGATTAACCGCAGTGGAATAACTGCTAAACATGAACCAATTAGAGGTGCAGTGTGTACATTTTGGGAGGCTCTATTGACAGAAATGGAATTTAATTAACATAATAAGTTTTCAGTGTTGTATAAAGACCTTGCCTGATAAACTATTATGTTTATCACCTTTGAATGAGTCATTTTTATCTACATACACTCCGGGTCTCCTTTCATGGAAGTCGTAATTTTGTGTGCCATGTTTCTACAGTAGCCCTAAATTGTAAAAATGCTCCAGAGAGTGCGTTTCGTCACTACCTGTATGTTGTCTCGGATAATCCCATGTTTGTCCTGTGGAGCTTACTGTAGCTTCTCTATGTGTTACGAAAAGGAGGGGTGTGTGGTGGACTCGGCCATTGGTTGCAATTCGCGATCTAACCGCTACATGCTGCTAAAATCTACGCACACCAGCTTTAACTACATTTTCAATAGATAGACAGGAAAATATTGACATTTAGGTTCCACAGATATCCATTCCAGACAGGTTCTGTGACATTTTGTGTAGTTTATGTTCTCTATTTGTGTTATTCTGATCTTTTTAAATGCTGATGTGGAACAAACTTTATACTCACAAAAATTTTATCAGAATTGAACCACATATAAGCCTGGTTTGTTTGAGCGCAATTCCCGGCATAACGCGGATCAGGCGTTGAGATATCAGTTGCGCGACTGTCATTTAAAATCATCTGCCTCTGAATCTTTGGATGCGTGAAGCAAGTTGCGTGAAAATGACTGACCAGGGTTTTGCATCCCTGTTTCACCCCTCTGCAATGGCAAAACATTTTATTATAGAATGGGCAGTTCTGGTTCTTCATTCTGATTTATTAAAAAGCGTTCTAAGCCGTGATAAAAAACCCCGGTAAACCCACGGTTCAGACTGCATTACATAAATATCACTGCGCCACTGTTGCTGCGTACTGATTTATGAAAATAAACATCACAGTGTTTAATCATATTTTTTATTTGTCTACAATTGCACATTAATGGCGATATCCGGATAAATGTAAATAAATATTGTTGAGAACAATATAAGAGAACAAATGAAGGTAGGACGAAACAGAGTTAAGCATGCTTCCAAGCATATATGATCATCACTTGATCAATATAAATGTTAATGTATAAATTAGATGAATGTTGGTTTATAAAATAAACATCACAGTCTTAAATCATATTTTCATTGTGTCTTTGCTGCGTCTGTGTTGGTTGGGAACTGCGCTCTGTTTCAGCCACACTTGATTCTGAGGAACTACTTTGTTTGGCGGAAGAGTAATATTTATACTAATACCAACTTATTTGTGTTTTATTTTATGAAATCCTGCTATGCATATGAAGTAACTATTTTATAAACACAATAAGCCCCGCAAAGCAGCGGGATTACAGTGCATTTTATAACAGCTAAGGGGCGTTGTTAGGCACGATGCGAAGTGTGGTAAATGCACTGGTAACCCACTGCTTCTTGGGGCTTAAAGGCCATTTTATTGTATTTGAATACCTCTTGTTTTTCATAGGATTATTAATTTTATAAATTGTGTTAATATTTTGTTAATCAAAAAATCCATCAAATGCGACATGCCAGGTGAATAATTCTGATCCCAGTAAGATAGTTAAATCTAAAAAATTAAAGATTGCCCTTGCTGTTTGTCTGGGACACTTTCCTAAAAAGCAAATGTCTCTATTTCAGAAAGGCCAGATTGGCTGGAAAAGCTGCACTTCATGGTGAATATGACCTTAACTCTTTCCCCGCCATTGACGAGATATCTCGTCAATTAAGAGAAAACGCTTCCCCGCCAATGACGAGATTTTCCGTCTTTCCGCAATACCGCTATTATTCACCAGGTGGCGCCCTTCCGCAACTTTTTAAACCCGGAAGTATTGCCCTATGGCAAGCGGCTGCATGTCCGTGTCTGTTTTAAAGATCGCCCTGAATGGGATCTCTATGAAAAGTCCGTCACAAAAATTGAATTATCTCTGCTTTTTGCTCAAAATGTGGTGTTTTTGCAGAAACCTACCCATATTCAAAAGCTGATCACAAAAAAAACACTGAAGGTAGGATGAAACGGTTTTTTTTTGTTTGAAAGCAGAGGGTCTGTTCTTTCATTTGGTATATTGTATGTTTATATACTTAAAAAAGAACATTTTCTGGAAGGCATTAAACTTTGGTGAAAATCATGAAAAACGCTGGCGCTGGCTGGCAACTTTTTTTTTAAACGCTGGCGGTGAAAGAGTTAGGCAAGGCAAGTTTATTTGTATAGCACATTTCATACACAAAGGTCATTCAAAGTGCTTTACATAGAAATGAGAAAACAAAAATCAAAGATACATGAATTTAAAATATCAATTAAAAGAAAATAAATGTGATTTTAATAAAAACTGTTTAAATGTGTGAAAAAGAATAAAACAGGAAAAGTATAAAACAGTTAAAAATAAGAATAAAAACATGCTGATTAAAGGTCTTTAGGGAAAAGGTAACATGGTGAAAGTTTTGACGTGTTTGACAGATTTCACGCTTTCTCACTTTTTACCTCTTTAAGAGAATTCACAGAAGCACTCGGTCAGATAAATTACGAATATTCACACCGTGCAAATCATCCCAATACAAACTGCATTTGGGTAAAAATTCTGTGATTCTGTGAGAGGGGACAAAAATACATTTTCCTTCCCTGTCACTCCCCTGAATATCATCAATTCATCCCTGTTGAACCCATCTGCATTTACAGGCATAAGTCAATCTGATATTGCAATCGAACTGGCCGACATAGCTGATAAAGACGCATGTGTGTCTAAGTTCAAAAGCCTGACAGCTGATCTTAAAGATATTACTCGTTAGAAGGCCAATCTTGCTCAGAATCACAAATGGAGCCATACTGAAAACCACCGAAAACCGGACAAACTTGTGTTTGAAAAAGTATGCATTTGGATGTCAATCTTTGGATCCACATACTTATATGCGAGCAGCTTTTCCCCAGCATGAATTACATATAAAACATTGCTTGCACCTCATGGATGACAGCTTGCAATCCTGCGTGAAGGTGAAAGTCACGTCTTACAGCCCTGATATAGATAAGCTTTCAGAAATCACATTAATCAGGAAGAAAGCTATCATTTAAAGTCACAATAAATGGGAGTAGTAACTTGTTTCCAAGTGAAATGACAAAAGGTAGGGGTGGACTACCTTATTCGTCCATTGAGAATTGATTGGATCGTTGGAAGTTGGGTCATGTTGCTATTTTTTCCTAATCGCAGCAATCTTTTCCCAGGCTCGCCCTCCCGCCAAACCCCATGACCTGAAGTAAAGAGAGATTGTTTTGAGTAAGGGAGGAGATTTGCATTTTTTCTTAAAGATTATAAAGGCACATACTTTTTTTTAATAGTGAAGCTCACAGATAAACTTTTTTATTCTGTTGTCTGAGGTCTACTTATGATGTTTGCATGGTTTTTACATTAAAAAACATCAAAAGCAATAAGTAATAGGCTATTTTGTAACATGGTTCTGATGCTGTCTGGAGAAATGGTTCGTTTGAAGGGGCGGGTCGAATTAAAGACCTGGACATAAACGCCCTCTGCTATGATTAGATAGCTTAACTCTTTCACCGCCAGCATTTTTCATGATTTTCACAAAAGTTTAATGCCTTCCAGAAAATGCTCCTTTTTGAATATATAAACATACAATATATGAAATATACATACAGCTGTTTGCCCTAGGGCAATACTTCCGGTTTTTATAAGTTGCGGAAAAGCGCCACCTGGTGGATAATAGCATTATTGCATATTGACGAGATATCTCATCAATAGCGGGGAAAGAGTTAATGTGGGGAAAACATTAATGTGTAAAAATAGCAGCCGAACACATATATGTTTGAGCCACAAAAGATTTTGGGTGCTAAAGATGATACACATAAATGACAATACATATAAAGTAGAAACAAAACTCTCAAAACAACACTAAAGAGTTTTTGCTCCATTCCCACGGTCGTAAATAATTTAGCCTACTGCAGCAACGCTGGCACTGATTGGATTGTAGGTCTACCGTAAAGTACAAGTCTTTGTAGTTTTCACTCGAACTACAGGACCACGACGGTTGGAAACTTCTTTAGTGCGGTTTTGGCCGATAGAGGGCTGCAAAGCGAATGTGAAAGTGCGGTTCACCCTGTTTCGAGTGGATGAACAACTGAAACTTTTTTGGGAACGTTATTTTAAGGTAAAAAAAACTCTTTGGTGTTGCTTTAACTCGACTTGACTAAATTACCGTATACGACACAGTAAGCGGGCATCAGAATATAAACTGCAGCTGGTAAGTCCTTCCTTATCACTAACTTTGTATATTTCTATCGTTATATTACAGTGTTATTGTTAAGTGTTGCATCTTTATTAATCGTTTAATGTTTTTAGTAGATTAAAACAGTCAAATATACGTGTTTAGACAAGGATGTTACAACAGGACATATCAAGGATCTCTAACAAAGAAATAGTGAAATGCAGTAGCTTAAAGTAAAATGTTTTACTTACTGTGTATACTGCTGTGTCATTTTTGTCAGATTCAATATTAATGGTGCTTTTTATCACAGTCTCTCTGCAAATCCAGAATCGACTTGTGGCTTCTTTAAAAATGAATCCGCAGTACACAAAATAAACAAACACTCCCCACGCAAACTGGAACTTCTTTAAAAACAAACTTTAACTACGCTTTCCTAATGTTAGGTTCCGAGTCTCTGAGTTAAGGTTATACAGCGTCTGTGTTCTTCCCAGATGGTTCTTCCACAACCGAACACTCCGTTTCCATGTGTACTCATAACAAATACAACATGTATTTAAATGCCATTTTGGTTTGGCAATCTTTAAAGACATGTTTACTGTTTGTTGAGACATAGTTTGCTTTGCCCCTGGCCCACACGTGTGTCACGAGAGCTGTGGGCGGGGCTACAAAGTGCTCATTGTGTGGAGGAGGTGTTTAAATTCTAATATGACATCACATTTCAGCACATTCCTGAATCGACTGTTTTCATGGCTTGGTGCCAAAGCTGTTATATTTCAGTAAAAAGGACGTGCTGTTATATTTCAGTAAAAAGGACGTTTTCAGCTCTGAAGCTTGCAGGATGTTCATTTAAGTATGTTGACCTCTTATATAACAAATTATCAAGTTAAAATTGAGTTTTTGATTCACTGCCCCTTTAATAGTGAAGCTCATAGATAAGTAATTTGTAAAAAAAAAAAAAAATATTTCAAACAAAAAAAAAAACCACACGTTTTTGATTTAATTTCATTGTGACTTTAATACACTATTATTTTGCAAAATATATAATTGACTCTGCACTCATATATTTGTGTTTCATGTTCATTCTCGGTGGTTGATTGTTGTACGTGACTGAGAAAAAAAGATGATGACGATGAACTTAAGGTATAATTAAACATAAACTGGCCAATTTCCTTTGTGGAAAGTTGGGTAACCATGGCCACACAAGGCAGTGAAGAAACCAGGAGTGCTTTTCTGAAACATCATGAGCAGCTCTAACCCCCCATCACTGACATACAGTAAGGGAGAGGAACACACGAGGAGAGAGGGGAAGAAACACCTCCAGAACACCAGAAAGGTGTTAAGACCCAGCTGGACACATTCTCAAAATAATGAGAGACATGGAAAAAATCTGTCAGTTCTGCAGACCAAAAAAACATCCTGACATGAAGATGTATTTTTTTTTATTTAGAGGTTTTGTAGTACATGCGCATGGCATTAGTCCATGGACCATGTCATACTTATTTTCTTTGCTGAACATATAATGGAAATCTGGAAAATTAACCTCTCATGCTTATGTTTGACTAAAAACATTGAACTTTTCAAGAGAAGCTTACGTTTTAGGTTTTAAATACTTTAATAGACAGTAAGCCAGTTATAGGTTACTATTATATTTGAAAGTAAAAAACATTGTGACCTGCAGTAATGTGTGATCAAAACTTTGTTCTGTTTATGTGAGCAGCTTAAAGGGACAGTTTACAAAAAATAATTTACTCACCCTCAAGTTGTTACAAACTTACTCTAAATGTCTTTGGTCTGCTCAATACAAAGGAAGATATTGTGAGCAGAAGAAAACAGAATCACCATTGACTTCTGTAGTAGGATAAGCAAATAATATGGATGTTATGGTTAAATGGTTTGGTTACAAACATTCCTCAAAATATCTTCATTTGTGTTCAGCAGAACAAAGACATTTATACAGGTTTGTAACAACATGAGTAGTAAATGATGACAGATTTTTTATTTTTAGATGAACTATCCCTTTAACCATCACATACAGTAGGATTGGCCAGTTACATGTCTTTGGGCGTGGGACTTCTGTTTTCTTTCTGAACAGACTGGGTTTTTCCCTTTAGTTTTTTTGAGATATAATTTGTGGCCACACAATAAGTGTAAGTGTAGGTTAGGTGTCAGTGATCAGGAAGTGCTCATCAGGTTTGTGGTGTCGTAGAAATGCAGTTAATCTGGTTTGTGTGGAATCAATGTTTGAGAGAGTAACCTATTTACCTTATGCTATGTTTACATGAGTGCGTCTTTGGTTTTAAGGTGCAGTAGAGTGTTAAACTGTATTTATCTAGGCATAGATGGATAATAGGAGCTCTGCATGTGCGGTAATGATATATCGTGAGCTTCAAACATGATTGTTTCTTCTTTTTATGTAAACCTTGAGCATGCAAAAGACAGCTGGAAAACAGGCCAATCTCAACATGACATCACAGTCGAGATGTATGCCTCAACATTAAATTACACTTTACATTTACATTAAGTCATTTAGCAGACGCTTTTATCCAAAGCGACTTACAAATTAACTAAACAATAGAAGCAATTATAGCAACACAAGAACGGCAATACATAAGTGCACTAGAACTCATCTCAGTCTCATCAAGTCTAACACAATATATAGCCAAGGGTTAGTTAGTAAGTTATTGGTTTTTTTTAAACAGAGAATGTACAGATAAAGACAATAAAGAAGGAAAATAGAGAAAGATAATTAGCCATGTATTAAGAAGTGAGGTATTGGTAGAAGAGATGGATTTTTAGCATAGACTGTAAAAAATATGGACGTATAGGATCCATGACGTCACCTAATGGTTTGTGAAGATCGTTTTTGAAGCTTAAAGTAGGCCTTGCCTGCTGTCGCCATCTTGGCCGCGCGTAGGGATGGGTATCGTTAAGGTTTTAAGGGTATTACTACTCTTACCGATACTGCTTAACCGTCCGGTGCATTAACGGTATTCTTATCAGTACTTTGGCCAATGTTAACATTTGATCATGAACCTATGTTCACATGATTAAGTTAATTATGTGTCTGCATTTCATTATTACAAATTAATTTCTGGATATCATTTCTAAATATTATACATATATTTGTTAAAGCACCAGCGTGAAAGCTGCAGACAAATACTCTAAATAGGATATTTATATGTAGGCTATTTTGTAAACTAACTTAAAGTGCTGTGCATTTAGCAAAATAAATGTTTACATACTGATTTTTCTTTTTTTTGGGATTTTAAAAAGAAGTAGAAAATATGTTGAATGCATAACGTCATTTCTCCCAAAATAAATCAACAGAATTTCAACGTAAGGTAAGCAAACCAATTAAGGAGATTGTACATTTATTTAAAATGACGTGAACAATGTTGATTCAACACGATTTTAGCACACATGCCTGACGTAGATAGGGCAACCACCAGAGATGAGCTAGCTAGGCAGTCGAAAACTTTGCCGGCTGCGACCTTCTAAGGACGTATTTTAAGCCCGATTGCGTCACAGTGGCGTGGCTTGAGGCTGTGACTTGTTTATGTTGCGTATATTTCTAAGGTTGATTAATTTGATATACTGTTGAACAGTTTAATCAACATCAACGTTTCATATTTTCTAAAATAAATGAATATTTTTCTGATTCCACATTTATTTTAATAAGTCATAAACGTCTCCGCTGTGTCCTGCTGACAGGCACGGTGGGCTTCTGAGGCTGCCACCTTGATAGACCGAGTGCTTGCCTTTTAAGGTCACATGCTTAGAAGGTCGCAGCCCTTGAATTGGGACACAGCCTATTTCTCCACGTAATGCACTTTTGAAAGATGCTTTGACAAATTGCTTGTGTTTCCAAACATCTTGTTGCACTTACCTGTATGACAACGAGCGTTGTCTCAATCAACTCTAGTGAAGTATAACCACACTTTTAAACGTTTTGCTCTATCCGCCATCGTCACTCTTTGTATTAAGCGGGAGTTTTCATGCTGTTATGCGTGTGCGTGGGCCGCGCTCATTGTGTGTATGACAGACAGCCTCCGTGGCGCGCATGAGAGGTCTCGTCTTAATATTATCGCAAATTAGAAATGTTTGGTGAGATAAAATGTGCACGAAAACATTATTAAGCAAGAATACATAGTACATTTATTTTAATTTTTTTCCTCAAGTACCGAAAGCAGAACCGATAGCATCAGATCTTACTGATACTACGGTCTTTCATAATGTAGCACCGGGGCCAGTTTAATACCGGGTTTCGGTACCCATCCCTAGCCGCGTGTCACCTCAAATCACTTGCGGATAACCGAAAATGGGTAAAGAGGTGGGACATGGGTGAAGCTGGCTGGTTGCCTAGCGCGAGTCTAGGGACAGCAGTGGCAGTTCACCCGTCACTCAAGTGGCCATGCCTTTAATTATGCAGAACTTTAAGGCCTAATATAATTTAAATAGATGGGTTACACAAATATTCACCCCCCCTCACAGTTGTCATGATGGGCAAAATTTGCTATATAGACCAAAAACACTTTTTGTACCAGGCTGTAAACATTCTTTCTACTGTAAATTTGCTTATTTTAACATTTGGGTCTATGGGAATGGACTCTCTTTTGGGCCAGCCTCTAGCGGCCAGTCGATGAATTGCAGTTTAAGTCACTTCCGTATTGGCTTCATCAGAGAGATTGTTAGGTTTCTCCCTGGTTTTTAGTCGATTCTTAAAGAAGGCTACAGAGTCAGCAGATCGTGCCGTGACCGACAGATCAGTCCATAGATGTGGAACAGATCCAGAAAAGGTACGCGAGTAACTTTTTCCCTTTTTGGGATGGCACCACAATCCGTAGCTCGGTGACAGAGCGCAGTGATCTGGTACAATCGAGTACAATGTTGTTACAATGTTAAACTGTTAAAGTTGTGACGGCTGCTGACTTGGCACTATATGCTAGTTAATGCTAAATGTTAGCGTTTAGGCTGAAGTTTTTGATGTTACAGATATGTTTTGTAGGTTCATATTAACCCCCCCCCCCACACACACACACACACACAAATGTACCTCTCAGAAAAGTCCAAAAGACTTGCTCTGACAAACAGCCAATCAGAGAAGAGCGGCACATTATTCATGACCATTTTAAATAAGGTAATAATAAACTATTTCATTCTAAAGGCAAACATGCACTTAATAAAGCCACATACCTTCTATGTACAGGTAGATATCAGAATAACAGAATAAAATTGGTTGCGCTGTCACTTCAAAACCGGCGCAACAGCGATGTAGTATTCACGAATTATTGACTTATATTTCTTATTAATGGCGAAAGCATTTCTCAGGGTACTTCAGCTATGTCTCCATTTTATTATTTACAAGGTCATTCTGGCTGTTCATCTTTCAGAAGTGTAATGATCATATGATAGGGGCTTGATGAATCAGGGAAGGATGCCCAATGATACTCTGTGACTTGGAAAACATGCATTTATTTAACCTTTTTTAAAAATAGGTTAAAAATACATACAGTAATGATCTGATTCGGACAGAGGGAGAGAGAGACAGAAAGACACTGAAAGAGACCAAGATAAAAAGAGAGAGAGAGAGACAGAGTGGCACCGCAGTGCAGCTGATAATGACACACTGGATTTATAACACAAAACAAAATGACAGAAATGGAATGCAGCACAATAATTACTTTACCTCAATTATATTATTTTTAAAAATCGTTTGAAAAGATAAAAAAAAAGGTTAATCGCACAGCCTCACCAGTTAGGTTGGTCTACACTGAGTTTTTGAACTAAAACAGGGTTTACAGCGTTCACAGGGTCGAAAAAGTATAGTGTGGATGCCATGCCAGGTGTAACCATGGCAAAAGTTAAAAGAAAGTGTTTTAAAATGAAAACACATTAATGTAAACATAACCTTACATTTCTGTCACCCACTCGTGGCATGTCCTTCCTTTTTATTGAACACTTGCACATTTTTTTTTTCTCAAATTTTGGCAGCAAGATGGGAAAAATCGCAAACTACTGAAAACATTTGATAATATAATACAGCCCTCCTGAGATTAACAGTCAACATTTTCGACATGTTAAGCACTTGCTTTCTGTGAACTCATTTTCAGCATATCCTGTTTTTCAGACTATTGAAAAGAGTCATTTTATGTGTTTTTAAAATGGTGAAAGTGTGTTACTTGGCAGCATTTCTTCTCATTTGCATTTTGGTACGTCTCATAGTCAAAGCTCATTGTGACATTGTTAAAAGCTTCCTGTCCGGTCCTTAATTTTCTCTTTAAATTGCTCATTAAGGCTTTTAAATCGCCACAGTAGCCTTATAGACGCGTGTGCCTAACTACCACCGATTGTTACTATCACCAAATTACAACAGGCTGGCATCCATCTTAAAATGAGCTCTGAGTTAAATCTCATGTGTCAGAACCTTGACAACCAGTTTGAATAAAGCTGTCATTTATAACAGCTGTTCGTTTTCATGAGGCCTGTCGGTTTAACAAGACACCCAAGACATTTGCTTTACCTTAAATCACAGATGAGGTCTCATTGATGTCTCAATTGATTTTAACAAGAATATAAAAATATAACTGAGGACTTCATTAAGTATACTGAGCTATGAAAATTCAACCTCTAAGCCAGAAAAAACAGCAAT
This sequence comes from Paramisgurnus dabryanus, assembly GCF_030506205.2. NCBI lineage: Eukaryota > Metazoa > Chordata > Actinopteri > Cypriniformes > Cobitidae > Paramisgurnus > Paramisgurnus dabryanus. The sequence goes on from NC_133351.1 coordinate 28,941,343, forward strand.
TTTTATAAAAAGTGAATCTCTTATTTCTTCCCATAGATTACAGAATTTTTTATATATTTGCTTTATATCTTTGGAGTTGTGTTTTCTTTATTACAGTGCCTTTTATCTTACTCAATGGGGTTTTAAGGGGTCATAGCATGGGTCATTTTTCTATAATTCTATAATTGGTTCTATAAAAGCTAAAACTAAAACAAAGATTCTATTGCATGTTAAAAATTTCATTGACCCCTTTAAGACAGTAAATGTATCTTTGTAAAGCTGCTATAAGAAAAGATTTATTTTCAAAGTTTTGAACACATGTTTATACATCCAACGTTCCTCTGATGGTAGCCAATTATATTTGCTATACATAAATATGTAGATTGATATGTTTTAGCTAGGGGATCCCTCACAAAACATTTATTACTTTTGGAGGTCCATGACATAAAGTTTATAAACTCCCGCTCTAAGCAATACAGTTTAACTAAGTGCCGGATTATCCATAGACGGGATTGGGCGAGTGCCCTGGGGCACCAGGCAATACGTGGACACCAGCATTATAGATAAGATTGAGAATAAAGATCTTCAGGTGCCCAGGTCAAGAAAACTAGATAGAAGACGAGAAGTGTAAAGGCTGAAGTATAGCCATGTCACTCATCTGTTTGCAATATGCTAACTGGACAACACTGGATATAACTTATTGAATAAAAAAGATATATAGTTAATAAAACAATGCATGTTACCAGCAACAAATCAACAACCTATAGTGATTGTATTTACTAGCTGCTGACTAGGAATCAGCTAAGATCAGCATTGGGAATCTCTGTAGCTAATTTAAAAGACATCTATATTTTGTTGATATGTTGTAGTCTACCTTTTGTTGTAAATTGAGTCTTTTGTAGTATCTTATGGCTAGAATTAGTCAAGGATGTTGTATGATTCTTTGATTCATAACTTCATATTCTGAAAGTTTGATCCATAGGCTTTATGCCCAGCTGCACTACTTCCTGAACTTCAGCCAGCTCCTTGTTTCCTGTCTGCCATTATTGGACAAACTGATTAATCCAGGTGTGTCTGATTATTGTTGTTGTGACTACTGAGGTCAGGCACACCTGGATTAATCAGTTTGTCCAATAATGGCAGACAGAAAACAAGGAGCTGGCTGAAGTTCAGGAAGTAGTGCAGCTGGGCATAAAGCCTATTGTACAGCAACTGCATAGAGTTGAGTCAAAGTATTTGTCAATAATACAATTGTTTGGGGGGGGGGATTGTAAGTAATTACATTGCAAGCTAATTTAAGATGTACCCCTATATTTATGTATGTTTAGTCAGGGGCTACAGTGCTCCTAGTAACAAAAAACTTTGTCTGGAGCCCTGAATGGAAACACTTTTCAAATATTGGGGTGGGGGCACTTCAAATGGGGTCAACCTAGGGCAGTGGTTCTCAAACTTTTTCAGCGTGTGGCCCCCCTTGTGTACGGTGCATTCCTTCGCGACCCCCCCAAATAAAATTTATGACAAAAAACAGTTCTTAAACTTAACATTTTAATTAAACAAAACATTAAATTACACAAAGTAGTGTTGTTGGTTAGTAGCCTTATTTTTTTAGGTTTAATTACACAGAATTCATAATAAATTAATGTATTTTATAAAATGACATAAAACTGGGCCCCCCTGGCACCATCTCGCAGCCCCCAGTTTGAGAACCACTGCCATAGGGCACTACCTTGTGGTAATTTAATTTATCTGATTAATCTCATTTTTTTTTTACAATTCCTGAGTCATTTCTTAACTATTCCCTGCCCCATAACCGAATTTCATTTGAGGGCCTGTCAATATTTTTACGCATGTGTATAAATGTGTCCCTAAACTCTATCCTTTATATTCTATTCTTCCTCTCGACTGCTCCACCTGCAACCGAACAGCTGGTTTTCAGCGCCATCTGCTGGATCCTATGATGAATTTCCACTGCACTTTGCGAAAGCTGCGCTTACATGAAGAGGAGTATGTGCTGATGCAGGCCATCTCACTCTTCTCACCAGGTACTGTATAGTTTAACATCTACATGAGCAGACGTATTGCTCTCAAGGTCCTTAAAGGAAAACACCACAGTTTTTCAATATTTTATTAAGTTCTTACCTCAGCTTAGACTTATTAATACATACCTATCTTTTTTCAATGCGTGCACTTTTAATCTTTGTACAGTGTGTTGTAAATGTGTTAGCATTTAGCCTAGCCCCATTCATTCCTTAGGATCCAAACAGGGATGAATTTAGAAGCCACCAAACACTTCCATGTTTTTCCTATTTAAAGACTGTTACATAAGTAGTTACACAAGTAAGTATGGTGGAACAAAATAAAACTTTTGTTTGGATCCCAAGGAATGAATGGGGCTAGGCTAAAAGCGAACACATTCAAGAAGTGCTGTACAAAGATTAAAAGTGCACGCATTGAAAAAAGATAGATTTGTATTAATTCATCTAAGCTGAGGAAAGAACATAGTAAAATATTGAAAACTATGCTGTTTTTCTTTAAAGCTCTTATAGAAGTTAGGGTTGGAGATCAAAATGCCAGTCCATTTTATTTAAAAGACCAGTTGTCATCAGTTTTTTATGTTTTATATACTAGATCGCCCTGGAGTGACGCATCACAAAGTGATCGACCATAACCAGGAAGTACTAGCTATGACCCTAAAGACCTACATTGAGTCCAAGAGGTCCGAACCGGAGAAATAGTAAGATCCTAACTCATCTCGCTTGTTTTGTTTATTTGCAGTAAGAAACATTTTCTCTTGATAACTTACTTAAATCTTCTTCTTGGCTATAGTCTGCTGTATCCAAAGATTATAGGGTGCCTGACTGAGATGAGATCTATGAATGAAGAGTACACAAAACAGGTGCTCAAAATCCAGGACATTCAGCCAGAAGTGTCTCCGTTATTGCTGGAAATAATAAGCAAGGACAGTTAGGTCTTTACAGAAGAGATCGTGTTGCTATCAAATGCTTTGAAATCGACAGTGATTCGAGCTGTGCAGATCTTTGGTGCCTATGACCTTCATCCGAGGACACAGAAGATTGAGGTTATTTCACAAGGGCCCCCTGAAAAGCAGTCAAGACTAGCAAGGACAAGGCCTGTGTGCCTAAACCTACTGAACTACTGACCAGCAGCACATACAGTCATTGCTGCTTGTGAAATTGTATTTTTTACACTGAATGTTATTGTGTTACAATTTGATATGATCAGCAATCTTTATTTTCTGAATCTGTTCACATAAAAACAAGCTCTTTGGTATGTAGTCACATGGAGGATGATAGATGATCCTTTTATATACATAAATGATGCCCAAAATGTGTGTTTATTTAAGATTTGTGTCTGCCAGGCTTAAGTCTGATAAACTTATTTTGAGATTTGGAGCACCAACATTTAATTTCAATCCAGTCGATAGAGAAAAATATCAAGGTTATATTTTCAAGTTTAATGTAGAGAACTGTAAAAAAAACTTACTGTAAATGTTCCCGAAGAATAGTAATATACCAGCACTTAGCACTGATCACAAGTCAGGGATTTCTGTCCTATTCTTTAAGAGTATTCAGTGGATATTGTGTATAAGAGAGACGACTACACTGGCTTTACCTACCTTTAATTATAAAACCACTACGTTTTTGTTTATGGTTTATATTGATGTTAAATTTGAGAAATGTGTTTATTTATTTGTTTTAAAATACTTAATGGTGTAAGTAGGCCTATTTTATTGGTCTATTGTTTTTTTTCAGATTATATAAATACTGTACCAGTGCCAATGTTTGATTCAAGTAGCTATTTGATTCAGATACACAACAAAGAAGAATGTAAACGTATTGAAGCACTGTGCAAAAATGCAGCACAACTTAGTTTTGCAAGTCAATTTAACCTATTATTTGAAGTTGTGACAAGTGAATAGTTGATATGACTTCAAAAATTAAGTTAAACAATTTTAACTTGTTAAAATAACATAAAAATATGTTGATTTGACAAAAATGTTGCATTTTTTTACAGTGTGGGGTAAACCTCAGGAAGAAGATGTTCAGATTTACGTCCACACATGCTGGGTTATTTTTATTTTCAATTGTTGGGTCAAAAAAGCACAAACCAAGCCAATGGGTTAAATCCAGGAAATGGTTTGTGTTTGACCCAGCAATCGGTTGGGTTCATACCTTTATGATATTTGGGTGTATGCCCCCAAAAATAAAAAAAGAAATGTTATTTTTCGATTACTGGTGAGAAATGTGCTTGATTGCTTAAAGAGAAAACTACTTAATTTTTTCTTTAAAAATGTGTAAGTGATCAGAAGCGACTCTGTGAGACACTTGGATGTGTGTTAGCTAGCCATTTTATGTCTCTTGTGAATTTCTTGTGTTGGAAACAAAGCTTGTATTTTGTGTAATGTTTGAATGTCTGCAATTCATGAGGTTTTTTTATTAGGGACACATCATCAGTGGTGACAATCAGGGGAGACAGTATACTCTATGTAGGTTTAAAGATCATATGCATAGTTTTGTCATTAAAGCAGTTAACAATGACAATCAGTGTAAAATGAAGTAATGTAACACTATTAGCGACCAGTGGCGGCCGGTGACTTCTTTATCGAGGGCGCACGATGCAACTATGTAGCCCGTCATGTGTGTGGCTTGTCTTTTTTTAAATATGTGTTGGCGTGTCAAGTAAACTTGTGTGCATCATGCGAGATGTCAAAATACGAGCCTGCTGCAGACACTTTGAAGGGGTTTATGATAAAAGAGACCCTCCCATTGCCAGATACACGCTTAATCTCATGTGTAATAATCAGAGTTTCCTATTAAGTTAGTGTCTTGTGAGTATTTTGTGCAGCAGGCATGTATTTTGACAAGACACTTGAGGCACGTGGTTCACAAGATGCAATGAACACGTATTTTGAAATGACGAGCAACACACTGAACACTTATTTTGAATTCACACCCCTTGGAAGAGAAGTCCCCGGCCGCCACTGTTAGCGACAGTCTACAGTACAGGAAAAGTGTAGGATACTAAACTTAGGTTATGTCCAAAATTGCCCCCTATACCCTCATTCAATATTCCCTATAGTTTTCTAATAGTCCACTTGAATAAGGGAATGAAAACAAGTGAGTGCATTTGGACACTAAAGGATGTGTACACCAAAGCGTTTACACCCGCGGCCAGTTGTTTCCAATGGAAGCAGAGCGCTTATCAAAAACGCCAGCAGGTGTCGGGTTTTGTCCGCACTGAGCGCCCAAAGTTGCAAAATGTTTAACTTCAGCTAAAACCTTCAGCTCGTCAATGTCACTTTTCACTTGGCCGTCCAATCACAGGGGAGGTGGGACAAATAACTTAATGACTGATAAACAAAACAGAAGTAGCATAGCAACCAAAGCGCTTAGCTGAATAAACGCTAACAAGCGCCCATAGCCGGCGTCCGCCTGGTATTTTTAGCCACGTTTAAACGCTTTGATGTACATGCGCCCTAAGCAATGGAAGCGCTGCAGGTGCCATCTTGTGTCGAAACACGGGAATTCATTTGGCAAGTGTCTGACACTGATGTGGTACCGGCTAGCCGTTAAGTGTACATCAGTGGTACACTCATAATTAAAGTGCATTATGGATTAAATAAGTGCACTCGATATGGTCCACTATGACCCTGTCCCAAATGGCACCCTTTTACTCGCTTAGTTTACGAGTCTGTAGGGTGTCCCATCTGTCAATTTTATGCTCCGAAGTGTGCTCATCAGCGCCCCCTTTGAACCCCTGATGTGGGCTTCGCCGAAGACTGCAGCAGGCTTTGCACATTTTGCCAACCCAAAAGTCATTGAAAAAAAGAGCAATCAGACCATTTAGATGACTGAAGGGTTCAGCGTTTATTTCCGGCGTGACGCTCAAGCTCTCACAAAATACGACTCCGGTGCACCCTTGTGGGCTCACGTCAAGGGTCCCTAAGGTCTGCACTACATGATATCATTAAAGTGTGGACTCTGAGGAAATCCATAAGACAGGGCCTATAATTTCGGACAACACTACAATGGCTGTCCCTTCAAGTAGTGCACTATTTAAGGGTATAGGGAGCTATTTTGGACATAGCGTTAGACACTTTTCATATACCTGTATGTTCTAAAGCACTAGACCCCATGTATTAATGAGAAGCACAAACTGTTTTCATACTCTTTGGCATGTTGTCTAAATTTATCAGCACTGTTTAATGCTAACTGATGTTTAAACCCAGAAGTGAACTCACAACATTAACCACACCATATTCAAACTCAGGTCTTTTATCTTTTACATTTAAAGCGAGGAGCGTGTGCCCCCTCAGGAAAATAAATTGTATGAAATCTGCAGGACATTTACTGTGTATTTGCCATAATTTCTTAACAACCTATGTCACTTGAAAGGCTTTTGAGTAAGTGTACAAAAAAATAAAGAGACGGGTCAAGACAGAGTCATTTCCAAGCTATCCTACTCTTTATTTAATGCAAATTACAGTACCAGGTAACTAGTCTCTGAATCCAAGTCACACCAAGGACCAAAACGGACATATTTACAAGGGAGAGGAGACATTTAGCATACCTTCACAGAAAAAAGATTGTATTTAAAATAAAATAAAAATTTCAGTCACAAACAGAGGCATTCAAGTAATATTAATGTCATACAGGTTGTATTTTTTGTGTCTTTATTTTTTAGCTTTAACCCAAGACAAGTTTATCCCAAATATGTGTATGTAATGCGATTTACCCCACAGTCCTTGAAATAATTTTTTTGTCTTTTATTTTCCTCTCGTCTCTTTACATGTTTTACTCTAACTTTACGAGAAGTGGTGGGAAGCAACACATCTATGAACGCGTATCTTACAAGCAAGCTTTACACAGGGATGAGGGACCGGCAGGTGCTACGTGACGTCTCTACCGCGTACTGTCGGCTGACCGACATACTCTTCAGTGCTAAGACAGCTAGCACGAACACAAAGAAATTATTATTATTGCCCCGGCGCGGTCATAGTTGGTTCACTTTGGTAGTGGAACGAGGACATCCACTGTTATTGGCTCCACAGGAACTTTCTCCCCACACAAACTCTGTGCCAATACTTTAACGTGATAAATCTCCACTTAAAATGAATAAAAAAACATCTATGCTAACAATGCGCATGTGGTTTCCAAGGAAATCAAGTGGTTGTACTACAAAATGACAGAGGCGTGGCTCTTGAAGAGGCTCGACCGATCAACAGCACTCGCAGAGGGTCACCGGAAGGGGTGTGGCCTGTCATCAGGAAGGGGTGTGGTCTGAGACGGGAAGTGTATGGAAGCAAAGGCACTCCAAACTATAGATACACTATACATAACTAGTTATAATTACAATAATATAGCTGGCACCTACTGTACAGATAAGATTGAACTATATGGCTGGAGAAAGCTCCTTGTCTACAGCATCCAACAAACAGTTAATTTTCGCCCTGATCTTTTACATTTTATTTTTTGTATTTGTAACATATTTTTTCACGTAATCCCTTAAGTCTGTTTTCGATCATTAACAGTTCTCAGGTCAGCATATATGTACACACGCATACACATTCGCACACGCTCGCAAAATTATACAAAACAAAGCCGGAATTTGGTGAGGAGCAACTGTGCTGTGTGTATATTTATATATACGTGATTTTTTTGTCGTTTCTTATGCTGTTAAGACGATCTGGAAAGTAAATATATTCCATGAGCAGGTTAAAAGTATGCAGAGATGGGTAAAGAAACGATAAAAAGATGATAAAAGTAGTCAAGTAGTGGTAAAACAACCAAGACGTTTCAGCTGAACGTTGCAAATAGCGCACAGAAAACAGTTAAAAAAAAATGAAAACAGTCAACAGCACGTAACAATTTGTGGCAATTCTGTGCACTTCCGTGATTTTTTTTACATTAGCTTTAACTCGCTGTTTGAATAAGTGATGTCTAATGTGACACTGACGCACAAGCAACAATAAATAACAAGTGGAGATGGACCGGAAAAACATGTCAGAAAGATAATTTATTAGGAGAAAAGAAAACGACAGAAAGACCGAAACGTTTGCTAAAAAGCGCTCCGTCCAAGTCGTATACACAACTGTATATTTTTGGTCAGCGTCAAAATTGGGCGCTGCATTGAAAAACGTTATGGATGCTAGATAAAGATCTATATATAACTATATATTTATATTTATATTACATAATGCAAAGTAATATATAAACTGTGTATGTATATATTATACAAGAACACAGAAATAGAGACAGGTTGTACACGTCGCACCTGTCAATAAAAACGTTTGCCCTCCCTAACCCAGCCCACCTTTCATTATAAAACAAAATAAATCAGAATAGCATTTAAAACTCCTAAATGTCCTCTGTTGTTTTGAACATGCGGATTTGTGTAGCATTTCCTTTTTTTTGTGGTAACAATGCGTTGTGTTTAATAGATACAGTTTTGTGTAGCATTATCATTTCCTTTTGTGTTCTGCATCAGTCTCATCCAATACATATACATATATACAAACTAAATACATATATATATGTATGTATATACGGGGGGGTGCTCCTAACCAAATTCAAGCCATGCGCTATAAGAGCTCAGAACAGAGGAAACAGGATAATCCAGGTGACAGATTGGGAACCCAAAGAAATGTTAAGGAAGTGCCTGGATCTGGCTACCGGATTGCTTAACAAGATTGTCCTCTGAGAATGAACAACGTTCCGGCTGATCGCAGACCTGGGTTTAAGGTTCGCCCCCCCCCACCTGACACCCAATGCGCTGTTCTCTCATTCGATCGCTATTTCCACAAATGACATTTGATACACCATGATTAACTCTTTCTGAGCTTCGTAAAAAACAAGGAAATGAAGGTTGGCTCTTGCAGTCTGAAATAGAGTGGCGGTTACATATGATTCAAACCCTGCCCATAAAGCTGGTGAGCAGTGGGGGTGGGCGTGGCCTTGGAGGGAGGGTCAGGTCTGATTGGCTGGGGCACTCAGGTCGAGCTGTTGGAGGCGGAGGCAGAGGCTGCGGTTGTGGTCTGACCACGATCTCCACTGTTGGCATCTGGACACAAGGAGGAAAGCCTTTATGAGTATGCATATCTACAATGCAGTGGTTCTCAACTGGTGGGTCGTGACCCAAAAAGCAGGCGGGGAGAAAAATGCTATATGCAAATAATAAAATGCACATATTTTTTGGTATTGTAAATCTGGGTTGTGAAGCTAAACCAGTTGAGAAACACTGATTTAAAGGATTAGTCCATTTTCTTAAAAAAACCCAGATAATTTACTTACTCACCACATCTTTGTTCATTTGAGAAGAAATTATGTTTTAAAAAAAACATTCCAGGATTTTTCTAATTTTAATGGACTTTAATGGACCCCAACACTTAACAGTTTTAATGCAGTTTAAAATTGCAGTTTTAAAGGACTCTAAACAATCCCAAATGAGGCATAAGGGTCTTATCTAGCGAAAGGATAAAAAATATGGACTTTTAAACTTCTCGTCTTCCTCTGGTCCTGTGACACGCCAGCATGACCTCACTTAATACCTCGTCACGTCAAGAGGTCACGAATGATGTATGCGAATCTACGCCCCAGTGTTTACAAGTGTGGAGAAAGAGGACCGTTCCGATGTTGTTGTATGTGGAATGATACTAATTAATGTCTTTGTGTCAGTTTATTGTTTACAATGGTCCGCAAAAGTGCGTTTCATACATATAACACGTGACCTTTCTATGTCATTACGCATTATGTGAGGTCACGCTGGCGCGTCACAGGACCGGAGATAGACGAGAAGTAGTGGTTCAAAAGTGCATATTTTTTATTTTTCTTGTCAAAAATGACAATCGTTTCGCTAGATAAGACCCTTATGCCTCGTTTGAGATCGTTTGGAGTCCTTTGAAGCTCCGTTGAAACTTCAATTTTAAACTGCATTAAAACTGTTAAGTGTTGGGGTCCGTTAAAGTCCATTAAAATGAGAAAAATCCTGGAACGTTTTCCTCAAAAAACAAAAAAATTATTCTCGACTGAACAAAGGAAGACATCAACATTTTGGATGACATGGTGGTGAGTAAATTATCTGGATTGTTTTTTTTAAGAAAATTGACTAATCCTTTAATATACTTGGGGGTGATTATATAATTCATTATTCATAATTTGTCTTTTTTGCTCAAATTGTTATATGTTTGATTATTTTAATAATTTTGTACTCACTGTCATGGATCACAAAATGTTACAGGCCATAACAATGCATTATTTTCTGTAATGACTGACCTATAATGTTGCGTTTACACCAGCCGCAGTAAGGGCGGCAAAAACACGCTATTTGTCACCGTAGTTGGACGCTTGAACATTTGAGTTCACTCGCTTCTTTCACGTGTGAAAGCCGCGCATGAAATTCTAGTCATTCGAGAAATTCACGCGGAAATTTGCTTCATGGGAGGGGCTTCTGGGACTCCACGGAGACTCCGGCACTCCACTCGCTTCCTGTAATCACGTCACTACTACAGCAAGGTCCTGATTGGTTAACGCGGCACGGAAATCCGCCAAAGTTCAGATTTTTCAATTTGCGCGTTTCCCGTGCCGCAGGATAATAATCCGCGTGTAATTGCGTCTTTGCATTGACTTAACATGTAAATAACCTGCGCTTGCTGCCTCTACGGCGGCTGGTGTAAACACAGCATAAGGCTGAAAATCATGATTTCCCAAATTAGTTCTGTTACTGTCAAAACCTGTTACCAAGGCCGAAGTATGGTCCATTTTTACGCGTACGTGATGTTCCAGGTACAGTGCCTGTGATGCAATTTTTGTCATCAGAAGAGTGCCAGGTTTTTGAAACCCCGCCTACATTGTACGCGTAGGTCACGAAAGCGTTTACAGGACAATGTAGTATGTATCCCAGGAGATGCTTTGCATTTGGTCGCAATGCGCTTGAGTTTAACGTCTGTGTACACGTACAAGTCAAATAACCTATAATTTGCAAGGCTGTGCGTTCGACTGTGTGCGTATCTCCGCGTACACGTAAAAAAAGACTATACTCTGGGCTTAAAGGCCGAAGTACGGTCCATTTTTTATATAGTGCGCTTAACACAATTTTCATCATCAGAAAACTGCAGATTTTTGAAACCCAGGGTAAACTGTACACGTAGGTCGGGCATGCAGCCCAAAAGATGCATTGCATTTAGTCGTAATGACATGCGTCTGTGTACACGTCTGTGGCGTACATTTAAAAACAGACTATACTCCGGGCTTAACAGTAACAAATTGAACCTGAACAGTTGTGATACAGTCAGTTATTCACATTGGATTCGCTCAAAAATGGGATATAAACTGACCGTTTCAACATAGTCAAAGATGAGGGATATTGAGACCAAAAGAAAGACTAACCTGAATTGGCAGAGGCGTTGGTTGGAGTAGAGGCTCCTGCTTGGTTACGTGCATGAGCAGGAATTAAAATGGAGGCCAGGGATGGGTTACTGGACAGCTCTGAATGAAATTCAAATTGGAACAGAGAGGCGTGTCAGTAATTTATTTGCTTGCTTCTCAACAACAACAAAAAATGTTTAAGCTTGTGTATGCGTCCGGTCTAACCTTGAGTTGTAAAGTTGAACAAGGACGGTTTCTCACGCCCGTTTGGAAGTTTGACATTTGGATCCCGCAGTTCATCGAAGAAGGAATGAGCGCAGGCCTCGAGCGGGGTCAGGCGAGCAGTGGGCGTGTACTCCAACAGCCTGGAGCATAAAGCGATGGCTTCAGGAGGCGTGCGTGGCCTGAATACCTACGAACCACAGTCAGACATAATAAGTTTAATACTGATAGTTAATCTCAATCATCTTATGTAAAAACACACTATTTCTGATCTACATAAACTCATCCTACATAATGTAAAGAATAGTCTTTGAAAATATAACTTTATTGGAGAAATTAAGTGTTGCTTCTTTTATAATTTACTGACCATGATTGGTCCTTGTGTGTCTTGAGACGTAGTTGTTGCACATATTTGTTTTAGTGCTAATGTTTGTTTCGGTCACACTAAATAAATCAATTCAAGTATTAATCACAAATATGAACCCACTGGATTACTTTTATGATAGATGTATTTGCTGTTTTTGGTGCTTTAACTTATTGGGAATCATGTAAGGATGGCATTTAGAAAAATTTCCATTTTTGGGTGAATTATCCTTTCATTGATTTTGCATTAGGACGGGTTCATACATCATCCCGATTTAAAATCCTAAATATCAAACATGTTTCATTGGTGTAAGATTAAATCTGTCAAACATTACATGATAAACTAAGAACCGATAGAGGACCAGGACCCGATTTTCTCTCGGGAATTCTCGAGAGGGGACATTTAAGGCAGGGGAAATCCTAAAATGTGAGCTCAGCTTTAGTGGGACAGTGGAGGAATAATACATTTCACCCTTTAAAATTGTTTGAGTCAGACATTTGGGCATATCCTGAAAGAAGGTACAGGAGGGGAGGGTCTGATAGGAAGCAGGATAAGATGAAACACACCCTGCAGCTTAATCACGTAGTATAGACCAGCGTGACCACCAGGGGGCATCTGAGAGACCCAGATTAAACTTTCAAAGTGGACCAAAGTTATTTTGTGTAAATCCAAGTGAAACGTCCAGACACCTTTCACTCTCATCTAGCTAATAGTTTGAATTAGCAATAAATACACAATTATTTGATCTACCCATAAAAAAATAAAATCTATTTAATATACACAGTAACAGTTTAGTTACAATAACAAACTTTGATCAAACAACAAGTAGTTGTGAAGATGGATGAGGTTGGTAATGTCTTAAAAAGACCACAGGGGATGATTCAATGTAATGTCTGATGAGGTCACTCAATTTAAATGGACATGAGGATGTGACATCATTAGCTGATGGTGGCAGGCAGACATAAGCAGTCATATAAACAGCACTCGCCAAGATTACAATTTATTCTAATAGAGTTTGAAATAAATGTTTTGCTAAGCTTATAAGCTCTCAAAAAGCATAAAATACTTTGTTGTTTTTATACTGACACTTTTTAGTTTATTATAAATGACTTTTCTCATCTCATCTCCCATCTGGCTACCTTAAAAGAAGTCATCTTAAAGCTAACCTTACTGGTGCTGTATAACGACGAACCATACTGGTGATATGACTGGAATGGGGCCAGGATGACGGGTTGATCTGAGGGCAGGGGGTGGAAAATGGTTGTGCTAGAAGTAATAAAACTGTTGACTTGTACCTGTTTACTCACCTTAGTCCATGGATGGGCCTTAATCTGCGGGAATTTGAACTCGGTGTAATTTGGGTTCATTTCCCGAATCTGCTCACGTGTGGGAGTGCCCAGCACCTGTAATAAAAAACAAAAGAGAAGAGAATAGCTTTACTTTTCAAGCTAATACACGTAAGGAAAAATTGACAACGGGCCATTGTATTATTTAAAAAATAATTTACACCCAAGATGGTAATGTGGTACGACGCAAAACGGGGTGTGCCATGCCGTGGATGTGCATTATTTTCAAATAATTTAAAAGAGCGTAAATTATTCTGCTTTTACCCAGTTAACATAATTATTGCTAGACATTGCTCTGGTGGATATTTAAGACATTTGACAGGTCAGGTGTGCGTTTATCGAAAAATAATGCATGCCTGTCGAACATTTCTCAACCAATAAGAATAAAGCATTAAAGGGATAGTTCGGCCAGAAATGATATTTAACCCATGATTTACTCACCCCCAAGCTGTCTGAGTAGCATATGTCCATCGTTTTTCAGACAAACACATTTTCAGATATTTTAGAAAATGTTTTAGATCTTTCAGTTAATTAAATGTGAAGTTACGGGGTCCACGACCTTCAAGTCCAAAGAATGTGCAACCATCCTTCACAAAATAAATCAAAACGGCTCCAGGATGATAAACAAAGGTCTTCTGAGGGTAATCCGCACGGTGTTGTTGTAGAAATATCCATATTTAAAACTTTATAAACGAAAATAACTCTCTTCCGGTAGCGCCGCCATCTTAGACTCCTCTGTATTCAGGAGAGAGTATAAGCGTAGTGTACGCACTTTTCTTAGTGACGTATGACAAATTCGGAGGGCGGAGGCACAGAGCAGCAGCAGAGTAACCTCAGTAAGTTGCTGATTTTGAATGCGGACGCAACTAAGATGGCGCCGCTACCGGAAGGTAGTTGTTTTAGTTTATAAAGTTTTAAATATGGATATTTCTACAACAAATTACCCTCAGAAGGCCTTTGCTTATCATCCTGGAGCCGTTTGATTTATTTTGTGAAGGATGGACGCACTTTTTTTGGACTTGAAGGACGTGGACCCCGTAACTTCACATTTAATTAACTGAAAGATCTAAAACATTTTCTAAAATATCCGAAAATGTGTTTGTCTGAAAACGATGGACATATGCAACTCGGACAGCTTGGGGGTGAGTAAATCATGAGTTTAATATCATTTTTGGCCAAACTATCCCTTTAAACAGCCCGTGGTATAAAGATACATAAGATACATACAATTCTAGCTATGAGGGGGTCAAGATCTTTCTGTGAAATCGCTATAATATCAGGTTGTTATTTACTTTTTATAGCACTATTAGGCACTTTTATATGTTTTAAAGAGTACTGCCACTTTATTGAATCAAACCCTCTGGATTTTCCTTAAAGGAAAAATATATGAAAAAAATCCCATGATTTATGCTAATGCCATCCTAGGTGTATTTAATTTCCTTTCTTTAGCTGAACACATTTAGAGTTATATTAAATTATATCCTGGATCTTCTTAGCTTTGCAACGGCATGGAATACCATACTCACTCGTGTAACTACTCATGTAACAGTCTTTGAATAGGGAAAACATGGAAGTGTTTGGTTTCTTCTAAATTCATCCCTGTTTGGATCCTAAGGAATGAATGGGGCTAGGCTAAATGCTAACACATTCACAACATGCTGTACAAAGATTAATCACATGCATTGAATAAAGATAGGTATGTATTAATTTGTCTAAGTTGAGGTAAGAACATAGTGAAATATTGAAAAAGGGTGGTGTTTTCCTTTAATCAAAGATCATGATCCATGAAGATATTTTGTACATTTCCTACAATAAATCTATGATTTTTTTATTTATCGCTAGTTACATGTGTTGTTAAGAACTTAACAACTTTTTAAAAGCGATTTTCAAAATATTTAGATTTTAGATTCAGATTCTAGGTTTTTAAATAGCTGTATCTCCGCCAAATATTGTACTATCCTAACAAACCATACAGCAAGTTTGCATAAATCTCAATTTCAAAAAACTGACCCTTATGACTGGTTTTGTGGTCCAGGGTCACATTTATGATGACTAGGGTGCACTTTAGGTGTATAAATGATAATAGGATTCCCATTTTTGAGTTAAGTATCTCTTTATGAGAGTTATAATATTCCACGGGCAAAATCTTGCACATAAAATAAGTGACAATTGAGAATTAATCATCGAAACCCGTCGACTGATATTGGCGCAGTTATGTTGTGCTTCTAAAAACACATACAAACAGTCAATGAGACATGAGTGTCTAATAGCTGCGCCGGTACCTTGATGATTTCCACCAGCTGATCCACTCCGCTGTCGCCGGGGAAAATGGGTTGCCCTAGCAACAGTTCCGCCAGCACGCAGCCAGCTGACCAAACGTCTGCAGGGAAAGAGGGTCAGAGAGTGATGTCACAATAAGGGAGGGGCTAAGCTTATTAAAAAGAGGTCAAAGACTCAAAACATGAACAGTCTAAAAATCAATGATGTTTAGAACAATGCTATAAATATCAAATACCAATTTCTAAAGATCATGGTGACCAATGGCCAATATAATGCTGATATATCCCACAAGAAAATCTAGGAACCTCAAACACAAAGCAAAAAGGGGCAGCAAAGCTAATATGTTTATACTTTATTTACAAATGGGATAGTTGTGTATGCCTTAAAGAGTGCCAGAGGGATGACGTATTTTGTAGGCCAACCCGGAAGTTAGCGCAAGCTTATTTTTTGGGATAATCCAAAAGTCTATGGGAAAAATGAATGGCCTTTTTCGCGAGGGAACCAGTGTCCCGCTAACTACTGGGAAAATACCTCATTCCTCTGCCACTCTTTGGCTGAGCATTGTATCATTAGCACAAAGGTCATTGGTTTGATTCCCATGTAAACACAGATACCAATGTACAGTGAATGCACTGTAAGTCGCTTTGGATAAAACCATCTGCCAAATGCATCAATGTGAATGTTAAAACTGGGGTAAGAGATAAACATTACACACTTTAAATGAGCACTTATTTTCACTCAGTGGTTCATTGATTTATTTGCATAGGAGAACATGTAGGATAATTAAGAATAACATACCTATGCTGGAGGTGTAGTCAGTCGCTCCAAAGATGAGCTCAGGGGCTCTGTAGTACCGTGAGCAGATGTAAGAAACATTGGGTTCTCCACGAACTAACTGCTTAGCACTGCGTACAAAACAACACATTTTTACACACTTTGGTTTTGTTTTGTTTTTTTTAAACTGACTATAAATTTAAACATGCTACACGCCTTGCATACTGATTTTTGCCTGCTATTGAAGTAGGCTATTTCAGATGCAGCATTACTGTATTTACAATCACATCTGTGCTCAAAACCGTTCAACCGTTCACCACTAAATACACAGGAAAAGCCAAACATCAGTGTAATAAGTGAATATGTATGTAGTTTAGATCAGTAAGTAAAATTCAAGCAAGCTGGCTCAAAATATCACTAAGCCATTTCCAGCATGCACAGACTGTGTATATACATATAAAAACAGCATTTTTGTCAAAGAGCTTATATTTATTTTCATTCAATATGCTGTTTTCTCTCTTTCACAACAATAACACGGTATAGATGTCAAATAAATGGACCTGGAAATATAACATCACTTCCAATCTTGTGTAGTTTGTTTTAAAACATACACATCTAAATAGAAATCTTAATTTAAAGAGACAAAATCAGCACACGGACGTCCACCAAGGCCATCTGGAGGTTTCTGGTGAGCTTTTTAGAGGATTTTTAGGTTAAACGTGATGTTTTTACTCCATGGATCCACCGGGACTCTAACAGGTTTTAGAAAATAGACACAGTCTCCTATGTAATGCCTATAAAGAGATTACCAACTGACCTGCCAAAGTCACAAAGTTTAAGCACAGCCGTCTCTGGATCCAGCAAAAGGTTCTGGGGTTTTATGTCACGATGGCAGATCCCGAAGGAATGAATGTAGGCCAAGCTCCTGAAGAGCTGGTACATATACAACTGCAATGATAACACAAAGAAACATACACAATCAGTTTCCAAAAACCTATTATTGTTACAGTGGTTTAATCATGAATAAGTGTGTTTTGATTCTAAGCTAGTTAATTTAATGGCAGTTAATAGCAACAAAGTAAACATAAGTTTATTACCCCTAGAGTTAACTATTAGATTTTTACTGTTTTGGAATCCTCTCAGCCATTCTCTGGGTCTGGCGCTAGCACTTTTAGCATAGCTTAGCACAATCTATTGAATCTGATTAGACCATTAGCATTGCGCTCAAAAATAACCAAAGAGTTTTGATATTTTTCTTTTTTTTAAACTTTACTCTACTTTACTAAGACAGATGGAAAATTTAAAGCTGTGATTTTCTAGGCAGATATGGTTAGGAACTATACTCTCATTCTGGCGTAATAATCAATGACCTTGGTGCCGTAAAATGGCTGCAGCAGGCATAGTGATATTATGCAAGCGACCAAAAATAGTCCCCTTAGTATCTTTCAATAGCAAGGGTTACCTTATATCACTACGCCTGCTGCAGCCATGGTAGGGCACCATGGTCCTTGATTATTACACCAGAATGAGATTATAGTTCCTAGCCATATCTGCCTAGAAAATCACAACTTTAAATTTTCCGTCGGTCTTAGTACTAGGGATGCACCAAATCCAGATTTTTTGGGTTTGGCCGAATACCAAATACACTGTTTAAGATTCGGCCGAATCCAAATACTGAATCCTACACGCATCCTTATTCCATTAACACAGTAAAACACATTTGCTGTAGAAGATCTACCCATTGTTAATCTTCTACGATGTTATTCCCGGAATGAGTTGGTTGACGCGCTAAACTTTTATTACTGTTAAGAAGAGCCCAAGCATTGTCCTTGCTTTAAAGTGCAATCCATTTATTCCAAAACATTAAACAGCATGACAAACACACCTCTATGGTAGAACCATAGATATGTATATAAAGGCTAGATGGCTCAAGGCGGAGTCAGCTGTGTCGTAACTTTGCGGCCATCTTAGGTCAGTGCTGCCATAGTGCTGCTCCCTGCTGCTGTGGACGGAAGGTGAGTGACATACGCCAACTAAAATGCTCGTAACTTGCTGAATTCTTGACGGATTTACAAACGGTTTGGTTTTTTACAAACGTTATTAACGTGGCTATAATTCTGGATGCTTTAACATGTTTCATGAATTTTTTATTTATTTTTAGTATACGTATTCAGTGTCATAGGTACATCTTTGACGTTTATAAGAAACCAATCCGTTTGAAAATCGGTAAAAAATTAAGCAAGTTATGGTCATTTAAAAGTACCTGCATCATTAAAACTCAATGCTACGAGTGAGCGAGCGCCCTGTCGTAAGATGGCCGCCAAAATGCGGACGTTCCACTCAATTGGCCATCAGCGTGGACGAGCCATCTAGCCTTTATATACATATCTATGGGTAGAACGGTCAAAAACGATTTGCCCTTCCGGGTTAATACCTTGACCTCAACAATATGTTTCCTATCTATAAACTGGATGCATTCACAGACACACAGCGACACCTAGTGCAATAAAGAAGACATAGCATCTCAATAGCAACATTAATGAAGTAGTAAACAATGTCCACAGCAGTGTATTTTTTATTTTAATTGATTTTAACTATAAAAAAAGGATAGGCAACATTATGCCAAGATGACAAGTGGGAAAAACTATTTTGACAATTACCATAAGCCTACACATAATGAAAGCGATGCGGTGTGATGCGCTAGTTTTTTCCAGGTGCGTCCACGAAATGTGAACCGCCCCTAAGGCTCACCAAAAAATTTTTTTATCTCCACGTCAGCACCCGATGTGTGTAATCAACGGCCACGTGACATCGACCAGTGTAGCGCCAACATAGGGTTCGGTTCGGTGGAAAAAAAATCTAAGATTCGGCCGAACCCCGTCCAAAAGCCCAGTATTCGGCCGAATCCGAATCCTGGATTCGGTGCATCCCTACTTAGTACACGATGTTACTGAAGAGTAAAGTTTTAAATAGGAAAAATATGAAACTCTTTGGTTATTTTTTAGCGCAATGCTAATGGTCTAATCAGATTCAATGGATTGTGCTAAGCTATGCTAAAAGTGCTTGCACCAGACCTGGAGATCAGCTGAATGGATTCCAAAACAGTAAAACTCAAATGTTTAACTCTAGGGGAGCTGGAAAATGAGCATATTTTCAAACAAAGTGGAGTGTCCCTTTAATACAGTTTGTTTAGCCTAGCCTGTTTATTGCCGACAGGCAACAAAGAACATTAATGTTATATGTGCAGTCACAAGGTGTGCAATAGTTGAACGGGAAGGACTGGCGTATCATATGCACACAAAATTGGAATTTGGTGTATGTATTGCATGACTTTTCAACTGCGTGCTACTTATGCACACTTCATGAGAAAGGGTTGAGCTATCACAGACCCTACAATATTTTCCAACTTGTTTGATATTATCATCATGTGATCTTGTAATGACAAGGTGGAACTAACCAGGCCAATCACAGAGCAGATGGTATAAACGCAAAGCCAAATCGCTGTAATTTCTAGCGAGAATTTATGTGAGAAAACATATTTTCACTTATGGTCGAGAACGCCTCTTTATCACATATTTTGTAGTGTGTACCTCATCAGCGTTGTGTTGTGTAGTATGCGTGCTACTACGACAAGACCACAACAGATGAGAAAAACATTGTTGCGTAGTGTCAGCAACACAGTAATTCAGACAGTTTTCCAATCCTGTAGTACTTGCTTGCCATACCTGTTACAACTTTGATGGTATGGTCGACTAGTAAACTGTCAATCATTGCTGTAATATCATGTGTGGAGTGAAGTGCACTTTTTCATATGTTCTAATCTGTTTAAATGCTAAGCTACATGCTAAGTAAGCATGTAATGCACAATACAGCAGTGGCAGCCGGTGATTTCTTTTTTCAAGGGCGCTCGATGCGAAGTTCGTCACAACATGTATGTAGTAGCCCATTATGTGTGAGGTTCCTTTTTTCAAAATATGTGTTCTGCGCTTCGAGAGATCCTATGTGCATCACGTGTCTTGTCAAAATAAGTGCCTGCTGCAGACGCATCTAAAGGGTTTATGATAAAAGAGACGTTTGCGTTTGCCAGATACTCACATAATCTCATGCGTAATCAAAGTTTACTGTTAAGGGAGTGTCTTGCGTGTATTTTGTGAAAGTGAGCGTCTCTTTTATCATAAACGGTTTTGACGCGTGTGCAACAGGCACTTATTTTGACAAAACATGTGATGCACATAGGATCCTTGACACGCAGAACACATATGTCGGAAAAGGAAACCACACACATGACACTCCGAACACTTATTTTGAATTAGCGCCCCTCGGATGAGCAGTCACGAGCCGCCACTGCAATAATAGTACATTTGGTTTAATCAATTTTCCATATGTCTCATTTACACTACATTTCCTGACCATAAATCTCTATATATGTGTGTGTACCTTCACATAAACCATAGGAAGGGTCTGCTTAGCACGGCTGTAGTGTCTCGCCACTCTGTACACCGTCTCAGGGACGTAGTCCAAAACCAGGTTCAGATAGACCTCATCTTTCTGTGGACAGAAAATGGGAAAGAAACCATCACTTTACGCGAACACGCACACACATGAAAGTGAAATACATATGCAACTCTAATAAATTTATATATAAAACATGCTTCATGTGGTACAAGACAATGACACTGAGTAGAAGTCTGTGATGTGACTTCATCGCTAAACCGTCAGCCAGCGAATCATTAAAATAAGCTGCTATAGTAAAGAAACAGCCAGTTCTCTGTCATGATGTCATTGAGGATGTTGACTGCGGGGCATTGTGTAAAGCAAAGGATAATGTCCACCATCTTTACACAACACACATGCTTAGACATTGAGCTCATATCCTCCTAAGGAACTATAAAAAGTACATCTAAAGAAAATGGCCTGACCCCTGTGATGTCACATCCTGTCCTTCACGCCGTTCTTCCTTCCTACACAAGTTCCTTAAGTTTAGTTGAAAGAGAAATTATTTGTCTTGATCTATTTCTACTGAGGTTTTAGAAAAGTTAAAAAGAAACTTAAAACATGAAGTATGCTGTGAATAAGACAAAGACAGAACTGATTAAAAAGATAAAAGACAGATATAAAAGCTGATGCAACAGGTCTGATTTTAAAATGTACAAAAAATAATACAGTTGGATGCAGTCAATACACATCTGTTCATTGTTTCCATAAAGACATGTGTTTCTGTCTCTCTCTCTCTACCCAAATAGTTTTCTTTCTGCATCTTTTCTCCGTTTTGACCCGGCTGATTGATGAGTGCTTTCTAATAACAGATGTTCGATTTCTAAAAAGAAAGAGACGGAGGAAAAATGACATCCAACCAGCCCACCGACTGTGCTGTGCAGCTTAAAATAGTCTGAATGATGACTCACTCTCCACCCTCGCAACAGCAACACTTCCTTAATTACAGCTGATCGCTAAAGCTCGGAGACGATTGGCTTCTGAGATGTCCTCACCGGATTACAGGACCACCTGATTGGCTACTGCTCCGTGTGAACGTGACTTTGTTAGCGTTTGATTGGGTGATCTATGGTTCAATGCATGACAGCCAACATCTCCCACAGTGGGTGAGCTACAGGTAGAAACTCGTCCATCCTCAGGCCCTGCTATTGAAGTCTTTTCCACAAACAACACATAGGGAAGTGATGCTGTGTGAGATAACATCAGCGTGTGTATATTTCTAGTAAAATATAAGACCGATTTTAAATTCATGGATGTGATTAAAAAGCAGAACATTTTGTGGCTGAGCGTCTTGGCGAGGACATTACTAAAAGAGATTTTTTTTAATCTCAGAAAGTTATAAATTATACTGGTCCCTTTTTGGCCATGTTAACACAGTGTTACTGATTATAGCTACCACATAATGCTTTTACAGTAATATAAATCCAATTTATAAAAAATCCTGAAGCAAAAGCAAATTTAATTAATTTTAAGCTCCGTGTATGTTTTGATAACCGTTCTGAATTTACAAAAATGCATTTATTTCAAAATTTGGTATTTTTGAAGAAACCTACCCATATTTAAGAGGTTATAAAAAGTGAACAATTATTGTTTGTTTGTTTAAAAGCAGAGGGTCTGATCTTTCATTTGATATATTTGTATGTTTAAATATTTATAGAAGAATATTTTCCTGGAAGGCTTTTTTTGAAACTATTGTGAAATAAAAAAAATGTAAATGCTGGCGGACAATTTTAAAAAAAAAGGCTTGCAGGGAATAAGTTAATTATATTAATTTATAAAAAGTATTGTTAGTTTTTCTTCTATGTCAGAAAATTTATTTTTGTGTGAGTAAGAACAAGTTCTGTTAGTTGTCAGTTTTGTATGTATTGTGCACATACATAAAGTAAAGTATAATCTTTTGACGTGCCTGTTGCATTTTGTAAAGGTTATTTCAAATCATTTCACATAGTATTAACACTTAATGACGTTTTAATGACTAAGTTAAATTTGTACCACTGTGGGTGAGGCCAAGGAGATATACATGACGCTGTTATAAAACTATTTGACAGAGTATTAACACTTAATGACATTTTCATGACAAATTCAATTTGTATCACTGGTGATCAGAAAAATATTTATGACACAATTATAATGACCTCATGACAATGTAATGTTAATCCATAAAGCTAGGTAGTTTCATAAGTTTGATAATAATCTGCTATGTCAAGTTATGTTGTCTTGGTAATGTCAAGTTGTCATGACAAGTTATGCTGTATTGGTTTATGCCAAGTTGTCATAACAAAGACAACTCAAACAATGTCATCTTTGCATTAACAATAACATATTTGAGAGAATGACACTCCTAAAATCTTCTTCATGTTCATGGCATGTGTCATCACTTCAAGTAAAGTGTTACCAAAAAAATAAATTTGATAACAATATATCAGCCGATCTTCTTAATGTGTATATTATAGTAAAGTACACATATACTACAGTATATTATATTACAGTATTGTATTTATACAGTGCCAGTCAAAAGTTTGGGCACACAAATGGTAAGTGTGTCCAAATATTTGACTGTTACTGTACACAGAATACACTACATTAACAGAATATACTGTATATAAATATTTTTTTTGCAATGATCACTCAAATGTGGTGATCACATTTATAATGACATAATATAGGAAGGGTGTTTAACAATTTAACAATAAACGTTATTATCCAAAAAAGTATGATCAGTTAGTGCTGTGTTCAAAATATCGATACGAACATGTATCGTCACGAACTCCTGATGATGTGCGCATCGATACAGCATGGATCTTCTGTATCAATATGGATGAACGTTTAAAGGTAGCGTGATGAATCAGTTGATCTGTATGAAAATAATCCATGTGACTAGGGCTGGGTGGTATGACGGTATATTCCGTTACAGCGGAATAAAATGTCAGACGTAACAGATTTTTCTATTCCGCGGAATGCAAATAAGTGGGCGTGGCTAACTCTGCCCTCCAGCATGTTAGACTGAGTGTGACGGAGAAAGATGTAAAATAGTTCACTTTAAGTTATTTGTGTAATTTTTATAATAAGTGCGAGTTAATCCACCGCTGGTCACGCAGCGAGACTCTTGTCTTGCTCGCTCGCACGCTCTCTCTGTCTCGCGCGCTCTCTCTCTCCTCATGCAGCAGCCGGCCGGTCTCTCGCGTGCAGAGGTCTCTCTAGGCAAGCGCAAGGAGCTGCGACGCCAAATAAAGAGTTCTTCTTGCACATAATGGTAATAGTTGTAAAGTTTTCTGAACTTTAAGCAAGCTAAGACAAAACTCGCGTTTATATCAGTGACACGTGCGCTTCTGGAGCGATGTAGTTTGACGCACCATTTGCTTATACAAACATATTTGATCGGAAACACGAGAAAGAGATGCAAATGTTAAGGTCTAATATGAAGTAAAGAAAAGGGCGTCAAGACCTTAAAACAAACTTTATGATCATCACATCATAGCAACTGTCACATTTATAATATCAAGAGCTTCTTCTCTCATATACAGGTATTTATCCTGTCTGTAGGTTTTTGCATATATTTATACCTGTTCATTTTACATATTGCATATGTTTAATGTAATGTATGCATAAATACAATGAAGGCATACTATAGCTTCAACGGTCTATAAAATTAATAACTCTATTATAAACAAGATTCTGTCTAATCAAGACTTAATCTATCTTCTGGGCATTTTCACTTTAACATTATTAACTTTAAATTTCTCATATTTTAAAACTGTGGTGAGCATTTAGTTAAAAGCTATAGTGAGTGGTGTATTTCTGTACATTTTTATCATCAAAAAACAATATAAACTGAAAAACATGTATACCGTGAAATATTCCGTTCCGTGAAATAAAATGACTCATTCCGTGAAATAGATTTTTGGTCATTCCGCCCACCCCTACATGTGACCCTGCGGAGTACGTAGAGTATACATGATTTCCGTGTTCGTCTCGCGCACTCGTCTGCACACCTTGCATTAGCGCGCCACATACTCTCTCTCTCTCAATGAGTTTAGTATATAAGCATAGATATCTCAACCTAAACTACTGCAAAGGGTGAGTCATGAAGTTAGCACGGATAGCTTAACCTAAACTGCTGCAAAGAACGAGTCAAGAAGCTAGCATTGCTCAAAAAAGACTGCACGTCATACCTGAACAACTAAGGTCTAAAGAGTCATCTGAAAACTACAGTTAGGCAAGGTTTTATCAGGGTTGGAGCTAAAATCTGCAAGACATCGTCACTATAGAACCGACATTGCCTATACAGTCAAATACTTAAGAATAATATAAGAATTTAACAGAGCTGCAGTTGTCGCTGGGCAGTTGAAAGCACAAGGGTGGGCGTTACATAATACAGAAGAATGTGTGACAAAACCAAGAGCATCTTTCTCATCCTCTCTCTCTATCTATTTGCGTCTAAATGGCCTGTGTAAATGTATTTGTGACTCATCTGTCTTGCGTGTGGCTTCCCTATGAGGAAAACTCAGTGGCCACTCAGTATGAGACAGAGATGGGTAATGATTGTCCCAGCAATCTCAATTACCAGTCTCTGAAGACTCTAGTGTAACACCATCCTCTACAACATTCAGAAATAGACTTTAATGTGCATATGTCCTCTCAGTTAAATGCAAAGCTCGCATCAGCTGCTAACAGGCTAACACACCAATGACAGACATAAGCGTGTTTCTCTGTTGCTCAGATCCAAAATCTAATGAGCTTCTTATCAAAGCAGAATTTTATATGTTAATCATGTTATGGTCAAAACCAAGAGGAAACTAATGTCTGCAACAGTTTCTAATCGTGAATGTGAGATGTTTAAATAGTGAGCAGACCTCATACTGACGTCTATGCCTAACAGTCTCTTTCCCAGCCTGATTTTAATCTCTTTGTCCCATTTCAACCCTAAATCATCCGGTTTTCTCTATCTCTCGCCTTATCTCTCTGTGAAGATGCTTTGGGCTTTGATTTCATGGTGGTTTAAACGAAGCTCACAGTACTTGGACAGCTGCTAAAATTACAGCGAGGAGAATCTAAGAAGTCTTCATTGCTGTGTTTGTGGTGCTGGAGAGCTGCTACAGACAGCTGGGTGCTTTGATGGTATATGCCATGTGGTGCTAGATATGTGTCAACCAGTAGAAGTCGTGCTGAACTGTTTATACATACTACTGTATATTCGTGGCACGTTTAAAATATGATGTCAAGCACAAACTGTAGCCCAGCCAGCAAACTGTCAAAGACAGCTTTGTTTATTGTAATAGGACGTATTTTGTTTTAATGCATTGAATGTTTTGTGTAGACAGAGTGTAACAGTGGGTTGTTAATTTGATTATTTAATACAGATATCAACTAATGTCACATGGACATATATTAGTTATTTTATATCAGCTCTGTATGTGGTGGTCCGATGCGATTTAACACACATTAAGTGTTGAAGCTTTTGTTAAAACTCAAAAGTTACCCAGTGTCTCAATTCCCGTTCCCTAGCTCCCGATGTCGTAAATCAGTGTATCGGATGTTCGGGCACTGGTAAGGACTCTTGCTCACTTCACATTGGGACACTGTTCACTTATTTTCCTGTGACGTGGCTGCTTAAGCGCATTGTAATCACTCACAGCTGTAAATCATCAACAACCAGCAAAGCCAACATTTCTTTGACTTAATTTTTAAACAGTACATTGTGAAAAACGCTCAATATTCTCTTACATATCCATGCATAAAATTGGAGGAAAATAATAAAATTTAAATAAATATTATTATTTTAAATATTGAGTAGATTGTGGTCCCTTACTGTCTAGCGATGTGTGTTTATGTTTAAAACTCAAACAAATGCTTGTCTTTATAAAAGTTTTGTCGCATTTCATAAAGTTTATTAAGTTGGCGATTTTCAGTTGGAGAGCTTCAGAAAAATTATTTCCAGTAATGAACCATAGGGACCACCGATGCTCACTGGTTTTTGCGTTGCATAGGAATGTGCATTTATGTCATTTTTCATTTCGATTAATCCATACGTTTGAAAAATGAGTATTCGATTAACTAGGGGCAGGGCAATCAAAGGACTGGGACGTTGCGTCAGGGTGAAAATGAAAATATTTTTATTAAAAACCCTCAAATATAAAACTTAATTTTGAAGAAACTATGACAGAAAAATGAACACATACTAGATTATTAATGAATTAAATGTTTTTAACAGAATCCTCTTACAGTAATAGCTAGCCTGGTCCAACCAGACTCTCGTACATTCATTTCATTTGTACAGAGAGTCTGGCCACGCTCCATTGCAAAGCGTTACTTCCGTTAAGGAGGGTCCTCTGTTGAAGTTTAAAACTATTGGATCTGTCCAGAGACACTCAGGATCTGCCATAGGTGATTGCTAACCTGTGGTCGTGGCGTACATCATGTGCCGAAACCGGCCGGAAACAACAAGTCAGAATACTCAGACCAACAATAATATAAATAAACACAAACCAAAGCGCTTTCTATGTGATGCACTCAACATAATATTAAGCCTTTATACAACATAAATGCATTATACAATGTGCATATATGCAAGAATTTAATTAAATTATGTACTTGACAGAAAATTTAACTTCTGTTATGTTGCGCACCATAACAGCGCGCTTTTAAACACGTCCAGTCAAAACAAAAACACATAACATGAATTAGCTTTTAGTCTTTTGCTATCATTTTAGCGTTTAGCTGTGTGTGTCATCCTCTCACCTGTTCTCAGTCAAGATGTAATGTTCGTATGGCTCTCAGGTATTTCTTGACATTTAATGTGTAAATATGAGAAATACTGACTGTATTTTCATTTTACCAAAAGCGAATCCAAAAATCACGCCATCCTTAGTGCCTCAGTGATGTGAGGTCTGTTCGGGTTCACAGCGTTGGGCGGATCAACAGGTTGCCTCAGCACGGGTGCGCGTAGGAAACAGACTTATCTGTTTGTTTTTGAATCATGCATGGTACTGATGTCATACGCCGGTCTGCGCAGCTCAACACGATGTCAAACACGGACCCAGTCTTTACTACTACAGGCACTTACAACGCTAACCAGAAATCCAAATGCCGCCATAATCACAAAAAATAAATAAACTCACGCGATCATCGTTTTTGTAAGCAATCATCAATGCCCCATTCAAGTACATTTACAATTACATTTTGTAATTTAGCAGACGCTTTTGTCCAAAGCGACTTACAAATGAGGTAAACAATAGAAGCAATTATGGCAACACAAGAACAGCAATACATAAGTGCACTTGAAATAGTCTCATCAAGTCCAACACAATATACATAGCCAAGGGTATGTTAGTATTTTTTTTATATATAGATAAAGATGAAGGTAAATAGAGAAAGAGATAAAGAGAAGGGTAACTAAAGAAAGATAGTACATTTTTCGAGCAATCGAGTACTCGTGCCCATCCCTGGCGTTGCATTGTGGGATTTTTTAGGGAACGATTGTTCCAGTTAGAGATGCTCCGATCAGCATTTTTGGGGCCGATCACCAATTACCGATCACCAAGATCATGATCTGCCGATCGCCGATCAGTGCCGATCACAGGATGGCAGTGGAATGGGAATCTTTTATCTATAATCTAGCAGAGTTTGCACCATTTGTAGAAATGAAACTAACTATAAATTAGGTATATTATTGTTTTAATAGAGAATCAAATAAATAAGCAGAACAAATGTTTCTGCTTGCAAAGAGAAATGTAAGCTTTAAGACATGGGAGAGATCGTTCTCTTCACGTGCACTGATGACCGGCTGCTGTGTATGCATGCGGCGGGTGTCCGCAAACCAGAGCAGCAGTGAGGAAAATGGAAGTTTAAACCTTCAAAACTTTCAAACGAATGCAAGTAATAAACTTTCGGCATGAGGATGCAATTGTCCACGATAGATATGTGTTGTATACGCTGTTTGATAGGGATGTGAAGACGCATCGCGCTGAGGACCGAAGCGCGTCCTCATAGAAATTACGCATATCTCTGTAAAGGCAGAGAGAGAAATCCAAATCTGCACGTCACACATGGGCAACGGGTTACAAAATGCTCACACTGTGTAAAATGGTCTCTAATTGCAGCCGCATCAGGAACGCTATGATGACAAAAGTTAAACAGAAAGATCGGCTCATGAGATCGGCAAATTTAGCGAGTGCCGATCGCGTCATTTAATGCCGTTATCGGCCGATCACGATCGGCGGCCGATCGATCGAAGCATCCCTAGCTCCAGTGCACTGGAATGATTTTGCAAATTAAACAGCCCTTAAAATGGCCGACTCCCTGATCTACTCCCAGACTACTGAACAAGCGAGCTGACTGAGACACAGCCTTAGTTATTGTTAACGAGTTAACTTGTCAATTAAGACAAAGTGCTTCCCTGCCAATTATCATTATTCATCAGGTGGCGCTCTTACCCAACTTGTAAAGCCAGTAAGTATTCCCTCATGGCAAATAGTTCAAACTGCGTGTATTTTTTGAGGATCTCTCTGCATCTGATCTCTATCAAAAGTCCTTCACAAAAATGCAATTATTTCAGCTTTTTGCTTAAAATGTGGTATTTTTGAACAAACCTACCCATATTTGAGAGGTGATATAAAGAAAACAAATAAAGGTAGGATGAAACCTTTGTTTGTTTGTTTGAAAGCAGAGGGTCTGTGCTTTCATTTGATATATTGTATGTTTATATATTTAAAGAAGAACATTTTCTGGAAGGCATTAAACTTTTGTGAAAATCATAAAAATGCTGGCGCTGCCAACTTTTTTTTTTAAACGCTGTCGGGGAACGAGTTAAGCAGCACTGATTCCAGAAACAAAACAAAAAAGCAAAAACAAAAAAACCTGCAAAACTAGCTGTAGGAAAACACAACAAAATACCTCGCATTGGTTTTGTAGTCTTTTTGAGTATTTTATGGACCTGTTGTCAGCCTTTATGCTATGGTTTTAGGTCAAAGAGCGGCTAACGGGTGCATGTGGGTGTGAGAGCAGAAACAGCTACAGACATTTCGAAACTGTGTTGTTTAGAGGTTGAGAAGGGTCTGTGTGTATGATGTGCATGATAACATAGACCAAGAGCTTAAGATATACAAGACAGACAAAGAGGTTTGAGTGCAATTGGAAGTCAGGCATAAAGCATTTATGTGTGTGTCCAAAGCAAGCGTGCCGCACAAGCCCTGAAAAGTGAAGCCAAAACGTCTCGATCGCCCCCCAGTGACTGGTCCCAGTATAGGTCATAAACCCCGCCTCCCCATGTTATTCAATGGGACTTGGGACCAACTAAAAAAATTAATTACACTTCAATTATCTTTTTTCTGAAGCTGGTTTCTGTCATTTACTGTAGTTTTTATCACGCTGATGTAAATTCAAATGTTTGTTTTTAAAATAGGTTTGTGTTTAGTTAGTTATTTAATGATATAAAAACGGTGGTGTCACGTCATGATTGACAGCTGTGATATCGTGTGATATGCGCATTCTACGAGAGCGAGGGCGGGGTTTTGACTTCGCGGCTTCCCTTCCTGCTCACTAGTGCGCATGACTGGTCCCGAAATCGCTAGTGCGCAGACTCAAGACCCAAGATGTCAGCGCCATATCGGGACACTTGCGGCTTCACTTTTCACCAATGGAAGAGAGTGAACAGGCGTCGTCCATCTTTTTTTACAGTCTATGGTCCAAAGGTACAAGAAAGTACAAAAGTTT
The DNA here is from genome assembly GCF_030506205.2 of Paramisgurnus dabryanus. Classification (NCBI taxonomy): domain Eukaryota; kingdom Metazoa; phylum Chordata; class Actinopteri; order Cypriniformes; family Cobitidae; genus Paramisgurnus; species Paramisgurnus dabryanus. The sequence goes on from NC_133351.1 coordinate 28,971,897, forward strand.
TACTGGAGCAGTCCCTTTGAAAAAAAGATACACTTTTGTACCTAAAAGGTGCATACAGGTACCTCAAAGGTACATATCTGTACCAAAATGCTACATATTAGGACCTTGTTGAAAGATACAATCCCAGTTAAAACTTTTGTACCTATTTTTCTGACAGTGTAGCAGATACGCTTATAATCATATGGGCACAAATTACAAGGATGAATAACTCTCAGGTCAGCCTGTGGGCAAAATCCATCAGAAATTAATAAACACCGAAAGGCGGTCAGACTAGGGTTATAAAAAGTTATGTAAGATATAATGGACATTCAGCTGATTTTTATTGGAAAATAAACCCCAACAAGATGATGACCAAAATGCAAAGCAGATGGGTCTTGAATCATCCTAGGGGCATTTATTTTGAAATAATGATGAGTTGGCTTTATGATATTCCATTTGCAACATGGTTACTTACCAAATACAGAAATAAACAGTGATGTAATATTTATTTGTGCTGACATTGTTTGCTTATATGAGAACAGGGTGTTGCAGTTAACCAATCACAATCATGCTTTATGATATATCTTTTCTGCTTTCTTCTCAATGACTTTCAAAATATATCCTAATCGTCATGCATTTCCTAGATAAAGGGTTTTTAGTCCAACATGTACATCCAAACAGACATTTTAACACAATTTTATAATTCTCATTTATATTGATGTATGTAACAATACATAAATAAACCCAACAATTTTGAGTCACATATTTATGTATTTTAACGTACTAATAAATAAAAACAAATAGTCCCATCAAGTGATTTTCACAAATATTTTTGTGTGTTGATGCAAGCACATCAAATCAGTTCATGTACATGGAGGGTTTGATCTCATGGAAATAAAACTCACCAACTCTAGCACTGTTTTTGCTACTGAAGATTAAGTTTATTAGACTTAACGCTCTTACACTTGCAAGACGCGATGCAATGAATGTCATAAAGCTACTCTAATGAGTCCCTATGTAATGGCCAGAGAAAAACACATTACAATAATGGTGATAGTAACAAATGGCACTAAAAAAGGCACAATAACAACACACCAATATGTAGCACAAAATAAAACATGAGATGAACTGAATATAAAATATTATACTTGCCTTATCTCCACTGGAGTAGAAGAAATAACGCAGACGCACAATGTTGCAGTGGTCTAATTTTCTCATGATCTGCAGCTCGCGGTTCTGCAAGACAAAGAAAAGCAATATGATTAAAGTGAACATAACTTACATTTAAAGCACAAGTAATATATTTAACATTGACCCATATGTAAGCAATCATACGTTATAGAAAGAAAATCTTTACAGACACGAAGAATTCAACACAGGACAGGATATAAATGTTTGTTTAATAGATAATGTATTTACAAGTTTGTTAAGCACTTATATGATAATCTTTCCTCTTAATTCTGGTGCATATTTTCTCCAAAAACAACTCTATGTGGTCCCACTTCAAATTTGATTTGGCGATTCGATTTACAGTTTTTTTCGATTGCTAAACGCCAGTGGGCACAACTGGAGTCACATGTGCAAAACTCTAACTACAGTCTGCACAGCAGCAGTTCATGTGGACCAAACTCTAGTTCGTTTTTCATTGCTTGAACACAGTTTTCAATACTTTACACACTTATCCCATGACTTTAACCACAACCTGCACAACACTGTGGATTTACAGCACTTTGTTCAAATGCTAACACACTGCTGTCAAAACTGTGAACCACACATTCAAAACAGAAAAGATTTCAGCCTTGTGCCTTTCAAACACTGCTGATTGCAATTTCATATAAATATAAATTCCAATTTCATATATATATTTCATTTATATATAATATTACCTTTCATTATAGTTTCTACCTTTTTTCTCATTACTGTAATTCCGTAAATTACTACAGACAACTGAAGCAAACTGCTAATTTTCATTTACCCTAAAAAATTATGATGTTCTAAAAAAAATATTGTGATAAATCAATAAATAAATCATTCTTTAAAGAAAACATTACTTGGTGTGACATCACTGAAATTGTTAAAACTGTAAAGATATAAAGTTAGTATTTTGTGTATTGGTGTTTGATGTTAGTGTTTTTCCTCTCAGTGTGTTGTGAGTGACAGTGTGTGTTATCTCAGTGAGGGTTGTGTTTAGTGTTTGGCTGCACGGAGCTGTTTTGAGCCATATGTTAAGAGTTGTGCTCAGGTGACTTTTGGTAGTGCAGACTGTAGTTAGAGTTTTGCACATGTAGCTCCAGTTGTGCCCACTGTCGTTTAGCAATCGAAAAAAACTGTAATTCTTTGATTTCAATGCATGGCACTATCTGGGCAAGAGCGGAGAGAAATTCATAGTGCATACCTGAATGCACACATCCCAGTTTTGTCCGAAATCAAAGTTAACCCACCAGTGGAGACTGAGAGGTTCGCGCATCATTTTAATGTAGGCTACTTTGTGCAACAATAATGCCCTCTCGACATTTGCCATTAAAAGTCATAAATAACTTTTAAAACCACAATCAAGCATATACAATTTACTGCTTTATTTAGTGTTTGTCCAGGGTTTTTGTGTTTATCTTTTCAGTTAATCTTCTACACCCCTGCTCCACTTTTAATATATTCATTAGAAGTTCATCTATTTATGCCTCACTAGCATGTTTTTCATGCAACTAAATATATGATATGATCTATGCTGATATTACTAGCTAATAAATGAGTCTTAATTTGGGTGGTCAGTCTGCATTTGAAAGTCAATCTGCATCTAATCTAGCTAAATCGAGAAAAATTACTCAAATTAAAGTCATTTTAGGATGCCAAAGTCAAGTTTAATCATATAAAATGTATTTTACCAGCAACGAAATTGTGGCCAGTGAAAATGCACATAAAAATGTCAGATCGGATGGAGCAAATCGAGCATCACGATACCCGATGCAAAATTGTATTCCATATCGAAGCTGGTATACGATACAAATATCGGATCAGGGCATCCCCAATAAAAACAAAGGTATCCAAACCCTCTACTAAAGAAAATTTGTCTCATTCATCTTCTAACGACTTTTCCATAATGGAAAATGTATCATCAAAAGTCTTTTTGTTTGAAAAGTGTGAGAAACAGAGAAAAAATGGGCATAGGAACAAATATGTTTTATGTAACAATAAAAGAAAATTACTAGATAACGGTGGAATAACAGGTCATAATAACAATAATTATGTCAAATACTACTAATAAAAACTTTAAAACAGATGCAAATGTGCTATTAAATTATTAAAATATTGACCCATTAAATATTATTATTATTTAAATAATTTAAGTCAAGGGGTTTGGCTGACAAAACCCCTGGGTTAAATGGTGGTTTACCATACAGTGGCACTTACGTCACTTTTATTTTGTGATGTCACTAGCCATCTCTGTGCTCTGTTCAATTTAAACACACCACTTTATCAACCACAGTGACCATCTGTCACACTGACTTAAATCAACCAAATTATGATCTCATTCTGAGAAAAACAGTTCTTGGTTATATTCTCACAATATCGCTCTCTCCCTCTCTGTATGTCTTTTTGTAAATTTCATAATCTGGCTTTGTGGCTCCTGTATTATAAATGTAGTTTGGTGGGCGGTAATTTTCACAAGTACCTCTCTAACAGTGATTGGCCTGGGAGAATTATTGAGGTATTCTTTAATATCCTAATTTAAAAAATTGGTGTTTTCCAAAAAGACAGAAGTAACTCAAATGATTTGTCTGTTGTCAGTTCATGCACATTGTGTTTGTCTATTGTTGTGACCTAGATGAGGATCAGATCAAATTTTATGACAAATCAATGTAGAAAACAAGTTCATTCCTAGGGGTTCACGTACCTTTTCTTGACACTGTATATGCGTTGATTTATATACATGGCAAGTAAAATATCACACTTGCATTAAGCCAGAAACATTATGGGGCGGTTTCCCTCAATTTAAAAGCATCTTGGGCTGATGTATCTAATATACTGTATATCAGTGCCATTGTTTTGTCTCAAATTGCACACCAGTATTGTTTACATTTTTTAAGCATGTTTTGTAAAAACTACCTAAATGTTTTAACTAAGGCTTATTCCAGAATTAATCAAAACCCTGTCTGGGAAACCGCCCCTATATGTATATGACTTTTTCTTACCAAAGGTAACAATGGCTGTTTGGTTAAAGTGAAGAGTTTACAATGCATTTTATAGCTAAATTGACAGGCAAACTGAATAAGGGTCATAGACTATGCCTCACTGCAATATTGTTTTTCATCAATACAGAGAAAATGGTAATAGTCAGTGATTGATTAAGATGGCAAACAGCAACTTTGTGTCATGCACAAGGCCAAGTACACAGTCACTTCACGAATGTGCAGCATCCACCTTGATTATGTGACGGCAGCCATATTGCACCAGAACGCCCAAAGCACCACAGGCTTATTATTAGTGGGGAGGAGACAGAGTAACACAGCCAATTAGTATATGAGGGGATGATTAGCAGGCCAATGGGTCAGGGCACACCCCTACTCTTTTTCGAAAGACATCCTGGGGTTTTTAAGAACCACAGAGGGTCAGGACCTCAGTTTAACATCCAAAGGACAGTGCTTTTTGACAGTATGGTGTCCCCATCACTATACTGGGGTGTTAGGACCAACACAGAACAGAAGTATACCGCAAGAGGTCTCCCATCCAAGTACTAACCAGGCTGAACTCTACTTAGCTTCAGTGGGCAACCAGTCTTGGTATACAGGGTGAAATGGCTGCTGGTTAGCCACATGTTCATTACTGTCTTCTGCTAACTAAATCATTGTGTGTAACAGACTTTGCCCAGTTGTAGCATGATACAGTCCTGCAGATATATGTGTGTATGTGTATGCAACTGACTATTAAAAAGCATAAGTTTATCTGCTCATTTTTCTTTACACTTTTGTTGTTTGCAAATTACAAACCTGCTTGTGTGGATTTTTATAACTCAATATGCGGCTCATTTTGGAGGTCACATTTATGAGTCATTGAGGTCTCATTTATGCAACCATAATAACTGGTAACCGAGCTGTCGAAATACACAATTGGCATTAAATTGACAGTGGGCAGGAAAATGCAGACCAAAATAATAACAGACATGCCGGACCGGAAGGCTCATTACAAAAAGAGAATAAATGGCTACTGATAACTGATACTTGAACTTAGCATGTTTTATAAATATCTATAAAAATATTATAGTCTTTTTTATTTATTTTGTACAGTCAAAAGTATACATACAGCTCATGTCAAGCTCTAAATGTCGTTCAGAAAACGAATGCTGTCCAAAAAGTAATTAAAAGAAAAAGAAGGAAAGAAAAGATGAGCCAGATGGGTTACTGAGTTCACGAATGACACAATCAAAAAGACATTAAGCATAAATTTACACAGCACACAAAGAGAGGGAAACAAGTCTACTATTAGTTAGATTAACCCAAGCACACTATTTGTATTTTAGGATTACAATAAATCAAAGTACAGAACTGTGCAAAAGGGTTAGGCCACCATCACCAGACTTGTTGTTTCAGAAGTTTTAATGTCCATCCATATTTATTTTTAGAATTGGGATCTGGCATCTTAGATGGAATTGTCAGAGTGCATTATGAGATTTCCACGAAGGCTGTACCCTCGATCAGAATTGTTTGAAATTATGATTAAATCCATCCAACGGCTTACTGAGACTTTATAAAATCAGATTTTTAAAATAGCATAAAGTTTTATTGTGTGTGCGTGTGTGAATGACGCGTTTCATCCGTTCGCTTCACCAGTGGATTATTAACTCAGTTTGCGAGTAAGTAACAGTGTTTCTGTGATCTTAAATATCTTTAAATGTGCGTTTGTTCCTTCACATGAGTGTATTAAAAGACTTTGAATATAGTGCATAAAGCAATTATGGTGCTTTTATAATACATTGTCCTTTTAAAGCTTGTCAGTAACAACCACGGCTAACGCCATATCGGATCATTCATGTTGTCGGTCCTCGGATCCGATGTCCGATCCAGCCAAAAAGCCCAGATCGGACCCGATACCGATCCAGCATATCGGATCGGGACATCCCTAATTGAAATAATATGTTAAATTGATATTTTCATGTATTTATTTTGCTCTTTTGGAAGAGTCATGATTAATAATGTTGAGCTCTGCTCTGAGGCTCATGACAGTAGCTCACATTAGTAAACAAACCTTATATGTTTGAGCCTGTGTCAGACGAAAATACAAATTTTGGGGAATAGATTTTTGATGGACGTTTCTGAGTGGTAAGTTTGTGTTTTCTTCAGTATGAACCTGCAAAACGTAAAGTCAATAGTAGAACTTCAGCCTATATGCTATGATATAGCATTAACCTCTTGAAAAGCACCCCCATACTGGCCCGAAACCATGAAAATACCTACTTTCACTAAAAGGGCTGTTTTTACTAAACCATTTATAGTATAAGCATAACTGTGCTATCATTAGATAGAAGACACTTTGAGCTTCGTTTTCCATGTTTCAAAATTATTTTAAGATTAAAAAAAAAAAAGTTAGAGAGGCTGAAGTACATTGTAATAAAAATTTTTTTGCATAACATCTTTTTTAACACTAAAAATCTTAATGATAAATATATGTGTGAAACCTATAAATGCAATGAGGCCAAAGCCACAAGTCTAAAGAAGTTATATTTCACGTTTGAAGTCAATAGACCCAAAAATGAGGTTCTTGCAAGAGTTTTTGTAAGACTAGTGCCTTTTCTAAGTGCCAGTCAGCCACAAAATAAAAGTCTTTTGTTTACATGCATACACGTTCGTTCTTTTTATTGTTTATCCTTATATAAGCGTATAAAATGCCGTATCCACACCAGGAAATAAAGCTCACACAAAGATCGTTGAATTCGTGTTCTAATTGGCTACACGTTCTGTCTATCAATATTTTCCATGAAGTCATTGGAGGAACGCGCGAGTCAGATGACGTCACGATATTAGACAGCGCTGTTTGGATATTATGTATTATACTCCCGCCTACTTGTACAATCATGTCTGAGCGCTGGTTTTGAACGCAAGTGTGCTCTCATATACAAGTGTTACGATGTAAATAGTTCTCAGATTGTATATTATAATCTATTACAAGACGTGCATCTGAAATCTGATGTAAACAATGGAAAATATATCCATATTTCACGGATTATACGCATTTGTGGACAAAACTGGTCATTGGATGTACTTTGTTGGAGAGTTTTTATGGGTTATTCACACATCTGAAACAGACTGGATTCGATTCGCGTTCCTTATACCAGCACAAAGGTAAGGGGTCAGTTTATGTTATGCATGTTGTTATCTGGACTTCTGTGATAAAATACTATATTTATGATACTAGAGCAATTTAATCTCAAAACGGACACCATACACTGACGCTAAACCCTTAGACCTTTTAAACGATGTATAGTAGTGTTATTATTATTGTTGTTTGTACACAGTAGGCTATATATATATTGTTAGCAGCATTAAAAAAAACTGACGTCCTTCCGTCCGCGAGCTAGTGCGCGTCGAGAGGTTAATTAGCATGTAGCGCTAACTCAGCAGTCACAACTTTGTTTTTACCATTTTAACAACTTTGTAAATAATTTAGTGTGTAATTTAATGTTGGGGGGCGTACATCTGCACTGTGACATCACAGTTAGTGTTATATTGAGACTGGCCTGTTCCAGCAGTCTTTGGCATGCATAAAAATGTACATTAAAAATGAGGAAACAAACGCGTTTGAGACAAATGATATGTCATTACCATGTACAGAGCTCTTGTTATTCATCTATGCCTAGGGATACATTTTTTTTATTCTATGGCACCTTTAAAATGCTGCCTACCCTTATCTGCTTTGAAGCAGAGCCATGGAGCCTAATGCTGCGTTTACACCAACCGCGGTAGAGGCGTGAAGCGCGACTGATTTCAATCTGAATTCAATGTGAAGACGCATTGGCGTGCGTCTGGAGGTCCCGTGGCGCGTTTCCGGCTCATTTGCGCGTCTAGTTCGCACAAAAGGCGCAAATTGAGCGTTGTGCGCAGCACGCGCGAATGGTGCTTTTTGTGCATTTTGCGGTTCACGCAAATTTGCGGCTGAGGCTCGAGTTGAAGAAACTTTGGCGGAATTTCGCGCCGCGTTAACCAATCAGGAGCCTGCTTGCTGCTGTGGCGGCAGCCCCACCCGGAGTCACTCATTCAACCAACCCTTGATATTGTCCGTAAGCAGTCACCCGGAGCTATATGACACAAGTTCTTATTTCTATAGAGGAGACAGAAATAAAAAGGACCTCGCTTGGAAGAGTGTCAGTGAGGACATTGGGCAACCTGGTAAGTTGTAATACATATTTCACTTTTGAGTCTCGGTAAATGCACAATCAACATCAGTCATCTTGCAAACAGACAAACACATAGCACTTGCCCCTCCCACAAGAAGCGGATTTTGCATATGATGCGCGTAAAATGCTAGCTTTTTCCACGCGTCTACTTTGCTCTACACCCGCGAATACATTCAAACTGTTCAAGCGGCAAACAAGGCATGGTAGACGTGATTTTGATGCCTGAAACGCGGTTGGTGTTAACGCAGTATTAGGTCTCTATGTCAACCCACAGGATCCAGCAAGGTGACAATAAAAAGGGCAAAAAATGACATACATACCAGATTACTGTACTCATGTTGTCTACACATGATCCCATTCTGTATCACATACACACTGAATGAACATTCACACGTACACACCATGATGAATGCCCTACAGCTCTTTGACTGAATGACCAGAAGGGATGAGGAGCGTCTATACCTTACAAAGTCACAACAGGGTGAAGATATTTTTCATTTTAAATCCATCGCAGACATGAGTGACCTCGATTTACACCACCATCCACCCTCTGGTCTTATAGTCATTCTCAAAACGATAGCATTTATGTGTCACGTCACAGTAAAGGGCGATATCTTACTCCTGTCAGTCATACTTTTCAGCTAAAGTGTATAAAAGATGAAGTCTATCATCTATTATGAAAGCAAGCCCATCTATTCATACTTATGTGCATATGTACTTCTAGTTAAACAGCAATGTCTACAAAAATCATTGAGCGGGAAAGATATAATTATAGCCACGGATGTCACTAACTGCATGAAAAGTTAAAATAATACTGGAGGTAATAAATACCTATTTATCACAATATAAAAGATTTAATGGATAAAGATATGAATGCAAATACAAAATGAAATGGGAATATTAAAACAAAGGCTCAGAATTCCTATCTTAAATCATGATAGGTGTCATATGCACATATATTTTTTTCTGTCTCACCTTAAATCGCTTGTCCTGAAGGACTTTCTTAATGGCCACCATTTCCCCTGAGTCACAAAGCTTTGCCTGATACACCACACCAAAAGAGCCATTACCGATGACCTTAGTGTCAGTGTAGCTGACCTCCTGTGGTCGGTCAGGTCCTTGTCCTGGGGTTGCCACTACTGTGGTCACCTTACCGCCATCTTTATCTCCTACAGACAGGAAAAATAAGAGATGAGATGGTTAGACACTGACCAATTTTACAAACATACAAAAAACATGAGGCCACCGCTATAGGTCACAAAACAATATTAATGGCATTGCTTGATGAAAGGTGCGTGGAACGATGGGTCGTTTTCATGTACACTAACAATCATACTGACTGCTGAAAAATAAAGTTTTATAATCATACCACTATAACATAAGCCAAGGTGTCCTGCATAGAGAATTTGGAGGTGGTTGCCTTTTTTTTGCCGGCTCCGGCTCTCGACAGGTGTCTTTGACGTGTCTTCGCAAAAAACATGAACAGTTGTTGCGCTCTGTGGATTGAACGCCTGAGTCAAACACATCTATGGGGGCTGTTTACACTTGGTATTAAGATGTGTTTTCATCGATCGGATCACAAGTGGACGAGAGAAACACATTACGTTTACACCTGGTATTTAAATCCGTCTCTTTTGTCCACATTCGACCACTTCTGTCCTGAATACTGAGAGGGGGTGGTCTGTGAGACGGTGGGCGAGTCTCTCTGCTGTCATTCAAACGCAATAGGGAGTAATTATGAGTTTATATGGACGCAAACTAATATTATGTCGGAGTCTGCTGTTTGTTTACCTAGTAAACATGCTGCACAGTGTTTTGTACATTTATATGTTAAAGCTTTCTCAGAATTTTCAGCGCAATTGATGAAATAGGATCGCGCAACTTTCACACGCTTTCAAAATGAAACTACGGAGATCACCCGCAGTAGTTTTATCAATGAAAGGCTAAAAATAGCGCCGTTCACCGTGTGTTTGCGCCAGTAGTCAGAAAAGACGTAAAACTTGGTTTAGTACCTCAGATTAGATAAATGGGTGGAGGGAAGGCGGTCGCGTGTGGCTGTTCGAACACATTCAACCACATGTATGTTGACACTACAAAAGCAATCCGATCGAAAGGGGTTTCGACTACCTCTGAATTAGGGATGGGCACGAGTACTCGATTGCTCGAGTACTCCAACGTGGCATCGATGATCGATCACAAAAACGATGATCATGTGGGTTTATTTATTTATTTATTGTGGATATGGCGGCATTTGGGTATCTGGTTAGCGTTACGAGCGCATGTGGTAGTAAAGACTGGGTCTGGAGATGCGTGTTTGACGTCGTGTCGAGCTACGCAGACCGACGTATGACATCAGTAGCATTACCATGCGTGATTCAAAAACAAACAGATTCCGCGCGACCGCGCATCAGCAACCCGCCAGTCTGCGAATGCGCGGCAGCCCGCGAGCCCGCGAAGCCGGTCACACCTCACATCACTGAGGCACTATGGTTTAAAAGGATGCCGTGATCTTCGGAAATACAGTCAGTCAGTTGCAAAATGTACAGCGGCGTCAAAAGTTCAATGGGTTATCATCTCATATTTAAACATCAAATGTCAAGAGATACCAGAGAGCCACACGAGCATTTACATTACATCTTGACTGAGGTAAGAGGACGACACGACACAGCTAAATGCTAAAATGATAGCAAAACACTTAAAGCTGCTTAATGTTATGAAGCTTGTGCTTTGACTGGACGTGTTTAAAAGTGCGATGTTTATGATGCACATCCACAAAGGGAGTTAAACTTTCTTTTTTTAAAATAACTTAGTTGAAAACTTAGTTGAAGTCTTGCATTTATGCAGATAGATGGACGTTGTACATTTTTGTTGTATAAAGGCTTAATATTATGCAGAGTGCGTCATATAGAAACCGCTTCGGTTTGTGTTTGTTAACCCTTTAGTTTCATTCCATCACGCAGCTTTTCCTGTTAGAGGTTTCTGTTAAAAACATTTAATTCATTAAAACTCTTGTATGTGTTCATTGTTCTGTCATAGTTTCTTCGAAATTAAGTTTTATTTGAGTGTTTTTAATAAAAATATTTTCATTTTCACCATGACATGTACGCCCCGCCCCTTTGATTGCCCCGCCCCCAGTTAATCGAGTACTCGTTCTTCAGACCTATGGATTAATCGAAATGAAAAAATGACATAAATGCACATCCCTACTCTGAATGTGGTTGAAAGTGGTCGAAAGTGGACGAGCTCAAAAAGTTTTGAACACCGTTTACACCTGGCATTAACGTTGTTCACTTGTGATCAATGAAAACAGGTTGGTGTAAACAGCCTCTATGATTCAACGTCAACCCAACTATGATACCATTGACAGGTGATGCACTAAAGTGTAATTTATAGTCATGCGTAGGCTGACGTGCACCTCGCCAAAAATGTAACAACATATCCATGCTACGCAGACCGCAAGCACTGTGATTGGTCCGGTAGAAGCCCTCCCGTCAGGTCAAAAAAAAAATCGACGTCGCATTTCTTTATAGGCATTTCTGCTTTCAACGGTAAGAACAAAGATGGGTCAAGTTGAGAAGTGATTTAATATAACTTAAAATACAACAAAATCCACAACTACTGTGGTTAAACACTTGGATACTGCCTACTAGCGGTTTGGTCATGTAATTGCACGTGGACGCAGACAACAACACAAAAGTATGAATAAAAACTGAAGCGTAGCCTACAATGTCGAGGCTATAGCATATGACACGGATGGGCAACTTCGCTCCTGGAGGGCCGGTGTAATTAACCATAATTAAACACACCTGAAGCAGCCAATTAAGGTCTTACTAGGCATACTAGAAACTTTTAGGAAGGTGTGCTGAGGCAAGTTGGAGCTAAACTCTGCAGGACACCGGCCCTTCAGGACCGAAGTTGCCCATCCCTGCCGTAGGAGCTATGCAGAACTATAATGAGAACTTAAGGAGGAACGTTACAAGTGTATAACACTATTTCAGTTTTTTTTGTTTTTTTTTATGCAAAAGCACATTAAGTTGAATTGCTTAAGGAGAGGGTTCACTCAAACAGAAAGGTTTAAATGACACAAGGGTTAGTAAATAATGACTACACTTTTTGGGGGGGGGGGTAAACTAACCTCTAAAGGGTAAATATGAGCCTGCGGCCAATTTAAATGGCCAACAAGACTGTATAAACTGAGACACGCTGGGATTAACAGGGAAAATCTGGAACCAAAAATCTTCCTTGAGCTTATGCATTTCATAATACTGGTCTTAGCAAACAAGTATCAACGATTACTTCCGCAGGCGATTACTTCAGCAGGTGACTTGGGTTAAAAGTCGATTATATAGCTTACAAAGCAAACACAGCACGTGAAGTGTAATCCTCAGCATGTGTAAAGTCCCTCAAAATGACTGAGAAAAGTGCTGAGAGAAGTAATTAACCAGAGAAATGAGTGCAGTGGGCCGAAGCATAATTCAATAGCCTATAAGAGAGATGGGGAGTTTATATTCATCCAGAATATTATGAACAGATTCAACATAGCCCTTAAAATATCTACTTGTATCGTTGTATTAGAATTAGCTTATAGTTATTTCAAAATTAGAGCCGGAGAGGTATGACAGCATATAATGTGTGAATATTAAAAATGTCAATCAATTTCACTGCATTAGCCAGCTATACACACCTATCCACAGTTGGTATTGCTTCATGTCAAAAAAATATATTGCTAAAATTCAGAGCAGAATGTGTCCCAAACAAGTCAAGATGAGAAAGAACTACTTTAATGTTTGCATGTACTCTTGTACTGTTATACACTTGAAACTTGCCACAGGATTATTTAAAATAAGCAACTATTACTGTAAATAAAATATACACTTACGACATAAAGCTACTTTTATTATGATCTAAGAATATGTTCATATAACCCACCTCTGCCTGTGTAAATGACGACATGTGTATGTGATTGGAGGATTTAGAGCAGTATTAGAAGCTGGTTGTGCCTGCTTGGATTAGCTTCTTTGAGGTGCAGACTAAGTTCAAAGTCCTTGTTAACTCTGTTAAAGGTTAACTGCATGGCCTTAGACTGTCCTCCACCTTTTCAAGCCCCTCTTACCCACACACGCCCCACAGTACACATTCCACTATGAACTAACCCTTAAATCAGGCCTCCAGACATCAACAGACCACAGTTACTTTATTTCACAGTAATGATATGTGTCACAGTATATACTGGTCAACATTGGAAGTGGATACAGACATATAGATGTTGCATCACTTTAAACAATAAACTCCTTTGGTTTCGGTTGTAATCTGTTTCTTTATCACACTCAGTCATACGTTCAGTATCTAACTTAAACTAACATGTAGCATGTCAGTTAACCATGCCCACACAATTATTTACATTGTGTGGAATTGAAATATCTGTCACAACAGTATACAACCCCATGCTTTTTTTAAATCAAGCAACGTTAGACAGCCTCCGCAGAAGGATAATACATATTTCTACATTATTGCATCTTTAGCCCTGCCCACCAATTCTCACTTGTAAAAGGAGGCGAACACCGGGTAACTCGAGCAACAAAATTAATATAATACCTCCGAAGATTGACGTTGTGCAGTGGGGAAGTGTGGATGAGATTTATTTTTAACCGGTTTAGATCCTATCGGTAAAAGACTGTTTGTTCGCTTCATTTTACTGGGAATTCACACAGTTGGATGCTGGCTTTTTTCAAAGAGACTTAAAATAAAAGATACATTGCAGACAGCGATTGTTTGACCTCATCGCAATGATTTTAGATCACCGCAATGATTGCACATCTCTCTAAAAAACACAAGGGGGAGCTGCAGTGCCAGTATAAATAAGACGGTATCTAATGGCGCTCCTTAACTGACAGTGTAATGTGATACAATGCAAAGCCATTTAATACGATGGAAAAACAGCATTTAAAGAAATGCTGCAACACGTTGATAAACAGTATTAACTGCCAGGTAAAACATACATTTCCAAAACAGCAATTCCAAATGTAGGGATTTTTTTTCAGTTTTTTACAGAAGATATATTCATTAAATAATTACTTTTAAATGTGTGTTATGTGTATAAAAATTTACTGCCAGGTAAACCTTGCAAAGATTTAATTTAAATAATCACAACGTGTAAAAATGATTTCATGAACAAACAAAAAATTATGAGAATTAAACGTCAAAGCCCTAAAACAGGCAATTAATCATCATAATTATCACAATTTATTAGACAACTGACCATCAGCCAAATTTCATAATCGTGACAGCCCTATTGCCGATGATAGTGGATCCTACAGTTATGTTGTAATACACAACTGAAAGTAACACTGTTTATCAAGTATAAGTAATGCACATTAATATTTTACCTTTTTAAACACCTTTCTGTCTTTGTTTAAACATTAATATAATGCAAATACCTCAGAAATACATAGGGAATCAATATAAATAAAGATAATGAATTATTACTTGGTCACAGACTGAAGTGTCCTTGGTATTTGAGGTGTAGGTTTATTGTAACGGCAGTTGACAATTATTTTAATATGCAAAACTGTTCGCCTGTCATAACAGTGGGCGTATACTTTCACGTATTTAAAATGCAAAATGCCTATAAAACCCGAGTGTTACAAAGACAGGGTCAAAAACCTCTTTTATGTAAAAATGTGACTATCATTAAAATTTAATTCATGACACATGCAACAATATTTCAACAGTTCACCTAAACTTAAACAGATTGGATACATAGCGTGGCTATACTGCAGAAATACTCCAACACTAAAGCTAAACTTCAAAATTTTAGCTATATTTCAACAGGGCTGCTATACATCAACAGTGCAGATATTAACATTTATGCATTTGGAAGATGTTTTCATTCAAAGTGACTTGAAGATAGATTTTCTCAGTCTGTGTTTTTCCTTGGGATTAACCTATATTACCTTTGTGTTCATAACACAATGAGCTATAGGACTGAGCTATGGGAAAAACTTTGCATGCCACCCTCCAAATCAAAGATGCGTTTAGTAATCTTCTTAATATGCACAATATTTTCAGTTCTGTGCTACACACTCGTTACTTTTCAAAGATGTTCGCTGTTTTGATTGGGTTTTGATCATGTTACATGTTGTTTCATTCAAGTGGCAGGCACTGCGGATGCAACACCGCTGTCGCAGACATCATCAGCATCTGTGTGCGGTTGTGGGCTCCTTGCGGCTGCATTTTGTTATCTGAAGAATTAAAACATCGTCAGAAATGCTAACAACATTTCCAGAACCCAGTACAGTAATGTGCAATTAACGCCTGCTAAGTTCGCCATAGCTCACGTGGCGCAGAATCACATTTGCTTCAGTTTAAGGTCAAATTTTGTGTCTCTTTAATAATTTTATAGAAATATATATATATAGAAATATTTTTTATATACGTTTTTAAAAACTGCAATTAAAAAAAAAAATTAACATCCAGCATCATATACTGGCAACTCGCTCTCGTGAACACGCATGACCGTTACCGGAAGCTAGTTATTATAGTTTATAAAGATTTAAATATGGATATTTTTCTTTCAAAATCCCATCAATTACCCTCAGAAGGCCTTTACTAAACCCTTGGAGCCATGTGGATTACTTATGTGAAGGATGAATGCACTTTTTGGGCTTTGAAATCAGTATAGCACCATTACTACCATTATAAAGCCGAGACTAGGGCTGGGATAAACGATTATTTTTTTAACGATTAATCTAGCGATTATTTTTTCGATGCATCGATTAATCTAACGATTCATTTTGTCAGTCCGATTCGACTTCGATTCGATTCGATTCTCGATTATCTCCCCATTAATTAACTAATAGCAAGTTATACATGTTGATTTACATATCTGAATGTAAACATTTCAATATATCTTTATTGCTCTTAAAATTTCAAAATAAAAAAAGACTATACAAGTGCAAAATAATGCATTATTAGACAGAGGTAGCATTCAATAAAGCATTTGCAGTGCATACTGTGCAGTTAAGTAACCGTATAAAAATCTCAAGTTCAAATTACTTTATTTTACATGCATTTATGAGCAAAACCTCTTCAATGTGCCTTTTGATGGTCTGTGTAATTTTTATAACTAGATTTGTTTAATCCACATTGTTTTCGTGCTGTTCTAGTCCATTTAATGACAGATATAAACTTAAGATAGACTTATTATAGACTTAAGAAGCACATATATTATTAAATCTCTTTCTCTTAAGTTTGTTAAGATAGATTAGGACTCATTTACTGCTGGACAGAGAGTGAATGAAAGTGCAGTCTTCTGGCAACAGTGACATATTTCATTGCTTTCTGTTAAATTGCTCAAATGACTGTTTAAAACACACTAGGCATCACATTCATGATTTTATGGTAAAATGACACTTTTTCGCGTAAATCCACGAGCATTTAAACCATAAGCAAAGCACTTTCACTTTAATTGAGCGTGAGCAGCGCAGCAGAACCACGCAGAAACGATTGCAGCACTGTTGCTACAGACAGAGCCACCCAAGTATTTGCGGCTGGCTCCGACCTCCGTTTATATCCGTTTCGAGCCGCGAGCTCGCGCTGCTCATGCGGCGGGGTGCATGCTTGTTAACATGGGCGCTGAAAAAAACACGCGCCGCGCGGCCGCAGGCTCTGCTCACCCTTGCTGTGTGAAACCAGCGTGGACTGAAGCCACTCGCGTTGATACTACTGCGCCGCCTTTTTGGGTCTGACGAATCGACGCGTATATTTTGCGTCTACGTATTTTTTGCGTCGACGTCGTCGATTACGTCGACGCGTTGTCCCAGCCCTAGCCGAGACATAATCTAACTCCCACTTGTGTTTGTTCAAAAAATTATAGTAATATACATCTCCAATGGCTTAATGTTGAGTAATTCATGGGCTAATTTTCATTTGTCTGTGAACTATTCCTTTAATGGCACAGCTGAGCAGCATTAAACCGTCATTAACTCTTTCCCCGCCATTGACGAGATATCTCGTCAATTAAGAGAAAACGCTTCCCCGCCAATGACGAGATTTTCCGTCTTTCCGCAATACCGCTATTCCGCAACTTTTTAAACCCGGAAGTATTGCCCTATGGCAAGCTGCTGCATGTCCGTGTCTGTTTTAAAGATCGCTCTGAATGGGATCTCTATGAAAAGTCCGTCACAAAAATGGAATTATCTCTGCTTTTTGCTCAAAATATGGTGTTTTTGCAAAAACCTACCCATATTCAAAAGATGATTGCAAAAGAACCACTAAAGGTAGGATGAAACGTTTTTTTTTTGTTTGAAAGCAGAGGGTGTGTTCTTTCATTTGGTATATTGTATGTTTATATATTTAAAGAAGAACATTTTCTGGAAGGCATTAAACTTTGGTGAAAATCATGAAAAACGCTGGCGCTGGCTGGCAACTTTTTTTAAAAACGCTGGCAGTGAAAGAGTTAAAGAGTACGTAAATAAACATAAATGCCATTTTGAGATGTAACTTTTGCCAAAATGCCATTATTCCGATTGGTTAAATTAATGAATATAAGTATTTGACATAAAAGTTAGTCAATGCATTTATTATGGTGGTTCTTACATGAAGGCAGGGGGGCTCAGATTTTTATAAATGTGGGAGTGCCAATATTCAT
Source organism: Paramisgurnus dabryanus (assembly GCF_030506205.2). Lineage (NCBI taxonomy): Eukaryota > Metazoa > Chordata > Actinopteri > Cypriniformes > Cobitidae > Paramisgurnus > Paramisgurnus dabryanus. Next base: position 28,989,911 of record NC_133351.1, read on the forward strand.
TGTTATAGTCATTTAGCATTAAGAAGCACCTATGTGATCTTTAAATTGCCACTAAATCATATGGAAACAAAATAATGTGAAAATAAAGTTTTTATTTTATTTGAAGTGTCATAATGCATGCATGTTATGCACAGTCACATACTAACTAAAATATTTCCAAATTATTTCACCTTAAATCAGAATCAAAACAAGAGTTTGCGAATTGTAACTGGAATTAAACTTGGAAATCAGTGCCGATACCCAGGCATATGTGCCACCCGTTTCCCATCTGTCACCATGGCAACTAAGACATCTCTGAGTTTGAGAGATGTTGTGGCCCACTTGCTAAAAACTCCCCCATTCATCTACATGCATACACATACAGAGTGTCAAGGGTGACATTGACACACTCCAAAAATAACATTATGAAATGGCAACTGAACGAATGCCAGCACAAGTGAGACTGGAGAACTGCTGTAATGTCTTACATAATGTCTAACGTAAATTAAGGATGATGACCGCATCCCTGTCCTCCCTTTAACACAATGTTATGAATGAATCAACCTCACTTTAACTTTTGGTGTGACACTTGCTAAATACGGAGGTGATCTCTCTGGACAAACATGCCGTCGAACTGGTTCATGAGGTTTCCTTCATTAAGGACAAAAACTTTTCAAATATCAATTTCTCTGAATAAAGACAGAGGAAACTACCACAGACTTCCCATGCATAACAATCAAATTCTGTCAGCTCTTTGACGCACCAATACTTGTTACTCTTGTTAAGCAAAATACCTTCCTTTCTTGCAAACACTCCTCAAAGCCAAGTGTTATCAAGCAGATCATCTAAGATGATGTTCCCGTACGCTGCTTCTATGGCATCGTGAAGCACCTTTATTTTCAATAGTGAAAGTAACATGTCTGTCAAGTATGGAACACATTCTCGAAATTCTGAGCCACGGCACTTAGGCTAAAGGTCTCGCTCTGCTCCGCGCCAGCATATATATTACAACTTAAGTGCATAATGACATGTGCAACATATGCATATAGGGTGTCAGACAATAGGACACTTTTTTGAACATTTTGTGGGTCAACCTCTGGCACAAAGTGGCATGAAATTCTATCAGAGGTCCAGCATGTCATTAAACACACCAGTGGCTTTGCTGTCATCAGTATTAAACGTGTTACCCCTCGAACCCCCCGACCTCACATAACAAATCCCAATTTAACCCCTGGTTAAGGTGCCTTGTTCAAGGTCACTTCAGCTGCAACCAGTCATGAAAACTGTCCAAGAATGTAAATCCTATTCCTGTAGTTCAACTGGTAGGTTTCATTTCCCAATGGATAACACACAATAATAAAAGATTTACATCGAATGCAATCTGTCAGTCTGGATAGAAGCATCTGCATTTTAAAGACTTACATTTGACATTTTTACAAAAATGTTTTCTAAAGCGTGTGTATGTATTAACTCATTTAATGCACATTTTTAGATGTGCACACATATTTTAGACATGTAATATACAGCATGCTTTATTTCTTGCTATATGACTTGTGGGAAACTACAGAATCAAATTTGTGACCAAATGTGGATACAATTTTACAATGCAAATGAATCAATTACTTATGTAAAATGATTGCATGTTGTCACACTGGTTACAGATTTAACCTCTAACCTGATTACATTTAAAGAGAATTTCACCTTTTGAAAATTCTGTCATCATTTTCTCTAGAAAATGAATAAATGCAATTGCCCTGTTCATGTGACCATTTGGTCCTAGCTATCACTGGGATGGCACTCATTCAAAAAGTACAACTTTGCACCTAAAGAAGTCATAATAATAGCATAAATCTAAAAATATTTTGCCTAAATGGTACATATTAGTACAGCAAGCGACCACTTTTGACCACCTTTTCTGACAGTGCAGGCCTACACTATCATTTTACTGTTGAAAACACATCAACTCTCTAAAGACACTTCAAACTCAAAACGCCAACAGTAAGTGTAAAGTGATCCACGTCTCCTCTCCGGTTTTCCATTGACGTAAACTCTTGATCATTCCTGGAAGATACACAAGGTATGTTCAGATGTTACCTCAGAGATATGTGTTGTCAAGTGCCATAGACAAATAAAACTAGAGCACACAGAAGTACAACATGGCCCTTTTTCGCTATGTACATTACATTTCATTACATGAATACACACCCAGCAACCCATTCTCACCAAAAGGCGTACAAATAACACGCAGTGTGATTATCGTGCAACAGATACGCCAAATTCCGATTTTGCATGCATATGATTTCCGTGTCGTTTTATTGATTGGTTTCTTATTTGTTTTGTGTTTTTAAATAAGTACAATTTTTTTTTAAATAAAACAGAAAACAAATGAGAAACCAATAAATAAAACGACACGGAAATCATATGCATGCAAAATCGGAATTTGGCGTATCTATTGCACGATAATCACACTGCATGTTATTTGTGCGCCTTTTGGTGAGAATGGGTTCCACTCTGACATCAATTCAGATGCACACACATGCCACCATACCATATCATATACACTTAGACAATATAGTCAAGAGCCAAAGTTTAATGCTTAAAGGAATTTATCTGTTTCTCATTAAAGTCACCTGTCTATTGATGTATCTGCTCACAGAAACAGCCCTTCTGAGTATTATTATGTCAATCGCTATATCCAACTCACCACAACATCTCAAAGGTCATATCTAAAACAACTGCTGCACTGAGTACGAGTCATTGTAAACACCAACATTTTATTGGGTTAAAAAACATAGATGCATGAAGGTTTTGTTGTGTTCATAGCAGACCTGCCACATCAAAGACTCTAAATTCTTTCATCCCTGAATCAGAAAAACCTGGAAAAGCCAATTAAACATTTACTGAGGCCAGACAGGGATGTTTATCTCTAATATTACAGTCACAGACGCACACAGACTGAACCATGAGTAAACAGTCCTGTTTATTCAACTGCCTATTCAAAACACAGCAACACGGTGTCCTGCTTTTTATAGCTTTTCTTGTGCAACTTAAGGGATTTGTTATATATTACTGCTTCCAAACGCCTAATCAATCTCTCCTCCTCCATGTTTGCTGATTAATATTCATAATGCACAAAACTTTTACTGAATAAGATCTGTGTATGCAGAGCTATCAGCCATGGCATCGCAGAAATATAAACCTTGTTTTTAAATATATGGGGCTTCTGATTGGTTTGGTTGACAGAATTTTCATTTTTGGTTAAACTATTGGCGCTTTTCCATTGCATAATACCCCATGTTTGATTTGGGTCAGGTCGGGTCAGCTCACCTCACTTTGGCTTGGTTAGCTTTTCCATCGAGCCTAGTAACACTTCGGAGTGGAAGGGATTATAGGCGTGTCGTTATATTTGCTCTGCCTACTGCTGTGACATCATACAAGTGAGAGCATTGTTGGAATATACCCCATACATTAATTTAACGTTATTTCTCAGTCCGCCACAAAATTAAACTTGGCCACCACCACAAATAGATGTTAACACTTTGCGTTTATCACTACCTCTATCTCACATGACAGTTTCTGTACAAACACCGGTGGCGTCAGTCAACGCGCTCCGTTGAGCCTCATTTAAGTTGCATTTAAGCATATATACGGACGTGTGCGTCGTGAATGTGCCGCCACAAACTTCAAGTCTGATTCTCAACCTGTGGATGTTTTTCATCGCTAAAAGGAAGTTTGGGAACTTATAGCAGAGCACAGATGACGACATGTTTGCTCGAGACAGCGCATGCTAGCATGAAGGAAAAGCTAATCTTTTACATTATAGCAATGACGCTGGTAGTGGCGATTCTCTCAGACAATCAGTGATCTAATGTATTTTCACGTCACGTTTTGGTATCAGCTTGGGTCCCTTGGAACCCCAACCGAGGTGGTACTAAAAAAGTTTAAGGCACTTTTGAAGGCACCACTGCTTTGAAATGTATATATGTATTGTTAAAACAATATAGAAACACAATAAATTAGGTAAAGTACCCCCTCTAATTTGTCCTCAGTTTTCAGAAATAAATTTCAAGCCTTAGCCTTACTTTTTCATTTTTATAATAAAATCATGATTATGATTTCTCCAATATTCGAGCAGCCATAACCTGCTGTGTTAATTCAAATGACCCTCAGTGAGTCAAGTCTTCAACCAATAATAATAAAACAGAGGAGGGTCACAGGATAAGAAGAACAACTTTAAAATCATGACATGTACGGATTCCTCTTTTTTGTTTCCCTCGCTGTCTTGCACTCATTTACAAATTATAACTATAATTTAGAAATGTGTGGTAACGACTGTTTTTTGTTAAATGAGTGAGAACACAGATTACTCATACTTTCTAATAGACATCAAGCTCACACTTACTGCATATCTGCCTGTGGTGGTGTAACTCATGAAAAAGGTGACATTTCACCCCATGATCAAAATAAAATATTATCTTTAGCGCAAGAAAATTATTTTGGAATAAGACAATTCTTATAGTCTCTTATTTCTTATCTCTTATGATGAGATTCACCTTTGTAGGTCTTCATTCCAATTGGATCCACTAAATTTTCCACTTGCTTTACATACTGCTCCGCTGTTTTTGTTAATGTTTTATAATTGATATTTAAGTTATGGCACAATAAATGGTTTGAAAGGGTGTGCAGCCATGAGGAACAGCAAAGGTAATAAAACACTCCAACGTTAAATTAGCATAGTTAAAACAATTAACAGAATAATATGGGCCATTCTGTATGTAACAAGGCAAGTTTAATGATAAGACCTTAAATCAATAGATTGATTCTACAACACAAATTCCTGATATTATTGTGAATGATTCATTAGTGCAAGCTATTTCAAAGAAAAAAAATGCTAAATTAGAATAACCTGATCTTTAAAACGGATTTCCATTTACGCTGATTTCTCTTAGGCATAATCACAAAATTTGGGTATTGTTTTAGCCAGCTTGCATTCAAGTCGGTTCCTGTCCAGAATTCAGCAGTGGTCTGACGTCTTTTTTCATCACCGATGACATCACTGCCACCAAGCCAATCAGAGCTCAGTGTCTCTGACTGAGTGGGCTGGAATGCCTGCATTACTCTGCTGCACCTCAAGCCTGATCTATAAATAAACTACTGTATGATCAGTCAGAGAATAAAGGAGGAGAAGACGTCTATAGTGTGTGGGTGAATTTATGATCATGTGTCTGTGTGATGTATTCTTAAGCACGTAGGGGGTTTGTTGATTCAGTGCCTTGAGCACATTTGTGTGTCTCTGTGTTTCCCACCTGTCTGCCAGATGACCAAGTCTTAGGCCAGCTTCACACCGCACGCTTGTTAACAAGTTATAGCGTGTGCACACCAAAACCAAAGCGAATATTCACAGTGTTGCTCACTGTAGTTCATTCACAGCATTACCTGTTTTAACGTGATGAGGAGTGTATTCACCCACATCCTCATCATCATAAACAGCGTTTCTTTATAATATTTTTCCGTCATCAATCATGAGGGAAATAACTACTATCGCTGCTCTGTACCTGTTGTGGAAGTCCTAAATATGCCAGAAAGCCAAAAGCCGGCGTGTCTGGATTTACAGCACCATCCAGAGATGCATACAACACGCCTGGATGACAGACGTTTCCAGCACTACTGGATGACAGGTGCCTAGTTTGATAACCTGCACTCTTATAAAAAGATTTGTTGGTTCAATTTAAAAATGTAAGTTATGTGGTTGCCTGAAAATGTTTATTTAATTTAACTATATTAGTTAATTAAAAAAGTTGCATAAAAAAAGTTTTTTAATTTTTTTTTTTATTGGATTAACTTAAAATTTAACCATATGTGTCAAACCATACATGTTAATAAGCTCTTCGCTGATTGTCTTGTGAGCAGGGAATAATGCGAGTTGCGCCACTTTTCAAATTGTGCGGAAGACACAATAGAGATGGATATAGCGTGGCAGTGAGCCAAACACATGGCATAATTTGTGTCATTCATGTCTTTGCATTGAGTTACATATGTAATCTACTCGCAAAAATAATTTGCATGCTTGCATTGTATAGATGGAATTTAGTCGTGTGACCTTTTCTTCATGCCGCCATCTTGAGGACCTATCGAGTACCAGTAGGCTACTGACAAGAATTGGCTAGCTTGCTACGATTTACGGATTTCTTATCTTTTACTGTCTATGATTCTTACGGATACAGTATATGGCTATGAAAAACATCATGTCGCACCTCGACTGTCATGAAAAGAAACGCACTTTAAAAAAATATATCTTGGTTAGGGTGTGATGCCTACTCGATCCCTGATGCGTTATTCCAGTCGCTGTCAGCTGCTACCGAACTACCACTATTTTACAACATAAGAAGGAGCGACACAACATGAAACTTTGCTCGAAGTATCACCTGGATCTCTACACATGAACGCAAGCATTGAGAACATTGTTTGTGCACACAGAGTTTACTAAAAAGAAAGGTTTTGTACAGCTGACTTTGGCTGTAATGATGTCCCCTCGTCATCTCTGCCAGACGTAAATAATCGATTTCCGAATGCGAATGAATGAATCTCATATGAGGCTCCTTTTTCAACTAGAAGGTCAATATTGTTTTTCACTTGCGACAAAACAACGAATTATCCATGCATTTATATGTAACTATGCTTTAGGAGATATCCATCTTTACTCTCCTCCCTCCTTATGTCGCATTCGCAGATCGATACATCTTGACTGGGAAGATGGCGGCGAAATGTAGAGACACAGGTGATACTTCGAGCAAAGTACCATTTTGTGTCGAGCCTTCTTAGTGTTGTTAAAATAGCGATTTTGATGCTCACAACATATTGAAGGCATAGCTTCTAGTTCTTTTGCGACCACTTCAGGTACTCAAAATGGCGGAAGACAAGGGAGTGACGTCAGCTGACACGCGTCTATATGTTCATGGGCTTAACGCAAATATTTTTTTATACTAGTGGTTCAGGTTTTTACTTGCCCTGCCAAAATTTTCACTGGCCCCAATAAAAAAATTTCAATGTCACATATTTAAAAATAATAATTAAAAAGTCAATTATAATTGTATACATATACAACAGACTTGTTGCAACAAAAAAAGGCTCTCAACTTTTCGGCTTTACCTGTAAACTGACAGCAAACTGTGCAAAATGTTGCATTGTTTCTTTTATTGTGTTTTACCCAAGTAAATGTCTGCTTACAAATTGTTAAATAATATATATTGATGAAAATATATTTTAGTGACTGAGGATAAAGCACTGGCCCGATTGGGCAAGTGACAATACTTTTTACTGGCCCAAATGTCTCTCACACTTGCCCCGGGCCACCGGGCAGTCCTTTATGTTGAGCCCTGATGTTGTAGAGAAACGCGATTGCTTTGTGCTTTCAATCTCACTCTTTCTCTCTCTCTCTCTCTCTCTCTCTCTCTCTCTTGCACTACATGAATCCTCATGATTCTTCATAACCTTCAGAGAAGCAGATAAAAATATATGTTACATCAGGGGTCTCCAACCTTTTTGTGAGCAAGGGCTACCACACTGGATAAAACAGAGCTGAAGGGCTACTTTTTTATATAGTCTACTAAAACTTTTTAGTTTTACTTCTTGTTTAATTTTATTTTACTTTCATGTTTCATATAAGCATGGTATCATTGCTTATAATGTTATCGTAGATATAAGAAGAAAATATTTAATAAATACATTTTAAAATTGAGGATATTACACATTTGACCAGACCACAGCCATTTGAGCAGCCACAAAAGACCACCTATTCTCCCCTATTGATGTAATGTAATGTAATGTACTGAGCACAATGTTTTTCCATTGTACATAACTTTTAGCGCAAACCCAGTGTTCAGCGCAATCTTTAGTCTTTCAAACCTGAAGCGGCTGCTCTCCGCCTCTTCATTTGTTTCATTTTGCAAGCGTTTGAAATTTGCGCAAGCTGATTTCATCAATTGCTCTGAAATATCAGAGAAAGCTCAAAACTCTGTGCAGCATGTTTACTAACAACACAAACAGCGAACGCTGACCGAATATTAGTTTGCATCACTTTAAACCCGTAATTTCTCCCACTTGTGTTTAAACAACAGCAGAGGGACTCGCCCACAGACCACCCCCTCAGAAAAATCAGGACAGAAGTCATTGAAAGAGGACAAAAGAGACGGATTAAAATACCAGGTGTAAACCTGAATGTGTCTCTCTTGTCCACTTGTGATCCGATTGACCAAACCAAATCATAATACCAGGTATAAACAGCCCCTAAGTGACAATATGGTTGTTTCTAGTGGCGCGTCCTTTTCTTGGATATTTTAAAGTTATGGTTTTCTGACACCATTTTGCACCCCAGTTTTTAAATTTTAAGTTTCTTTTTGTTTAGAGACAAATCATATAGGGCACACAACTCCTACAGCAACATTCATTTCTCCATATTGCCTTCAGTATCTCTCAAGAGCCGGAGTACATTTCCTCCAATGTTTTTATTACCATTGCTTCCTGCCACATTACCTATTATTTGCAAAAAGTTAAACTAAATGACTGTGTTGCATCACTACACACAGCAGAACCAACGCTATCTCATGGCAATTCGTATGTATTTTACGAGGGGCAACCTTCTGATCTCTCTGATGAAGCCAATTTGACTGGCCACTAGAGACTGGCTCCAAAAGCGAGTCAATTCCTATAGACTCCCATGTTAAAATGCCCAACTTCACAGCTGAAAATAATATGTTTACAGCCTGGTACAAAAAATGTTTTGGTCTATATAGCTATTTTGCTCTTCATGACAACTGTGAGCGGAGGTGAATTTTTTGTAACTCATCCGTTTAAATTATAGAGACAGAGCGCAGCGCGTCATAACCTGAAAACCACGCCCACCGAGGGGGAAAACAATCCAACCGTCTCCATTGACTTTGTATTGCGAGAGGCTGCCTCCTTGTCATTTCTGGCTTATAACAAAAAACAGAATAATGCCTAAAAGCTGCTGTGTGACAATATGTACAGCTAACAAGCCAAAGAACCCAGAAATAAGTTTTTATAAGCTGTCGACCTCAAAAAAACGAGCGTTTAAAGACACAAAAGTGGAAAAAAGGCAACTTTTCATAGTACTCCTATTAGTAGAACTACGTCCACTAGGGGGAAATGAAGTCGGCGATCCACATTTTTCTCCTTAAAGGTTGGGTTTTACTGCTCGACAGCTTATAAAAACTTATTTCTGGGTTCTTTGGCTTGTTAGCTGTACATATTGTCACACAGCAGCTTTTAGGCATTATTCTGTTTTTTGTTATAAGCCAGAAATGACAAGGAGGCAGCCTCTCGCAATACAAAGTCAATGGAGACGGTTGGATTGTTTTCCCCCCGGTGGGCGTGTTTTTCAAATTTGCATAACTGCGCTCTGTCTCTATATTAAGCCTTAAAGTTCTGCATAATTAAGGGCGTGGCCACTTGAGTGACGGGTGAACTGCCACTGCTATCACTCCCGTCTAGCTAGGCATGTGTTTCAGCAACCAGCCACATCAGCTTCACCCACGTTCTGCCTCTTTACCTATTTTCGGTTATCTGCAAGTGATGCGCAATGACACGTTGCCAAGATGGTGACGGCAGGCTCCGCCCATTATGAGACTTAAAAAAGCTCTTTACGAACTTATGGGTGATGTCACAGACCCTACATCCATTTACAATGTGGCTCATTCATATTAATTTGTACAACCACATTTGTACATTTTTGTACGATTTGTCTTGACCTTTGAACACCCCTTAAATTTTTGACTGAGAGAGCCATTGTCTAACTGCAGAGCAATTACGCACAGAGACCCAGGCAGGATACTGCACACACACAAACAGTGTAAAGCACACAAACGCACACGTTGATCTGTACCAACTCACTACTCACTAGTACCAAACTATGCGTGACAACTAAAGTACACTAACCTCTAGTCACTTCTGTCTAGATTTATGTTGGACATCTTTTATCTGTCTTGCTTTCTCACTCACACAAAGAATACACAAACTCTGTAAAATTCACATTGGCTGTTCTAGCAACCAGGGTCATCCAGTGGTCACATACGAGCATGAGACACAGCATATTATAATATATACACATTAACACTGTATGTTCCCTTGTCCTTAGTCATCAACAAATTATTTTACCCCTTTAAAGGCGCTCTAAGCGAATAATGTGCGACGTCACTTCCTGTTGATGTTTGAACTGTTTTCAAACAGACAGAGCGTAGCTAACTCCTCCCCCTCCCCCTCCCTTCCGTGCTTTCATGAACGCGCCCAACCCCCACCCCCAAATCCTTCTTGTCGTTTATTGGCTGGAATACTTTGTTTTGTTTTGTACTGCTAGGTTTGGCCATTTGTTGATATTGCCGTTTGTGAAGCCTGGGCTGTCTACAGAGATCGCGTTTTTTTACAGTTTGATCAGCGGACAGGCAGCAAGCAGATAGTGAGGAGATGTTTCCGGTATGTAACAAAAAATGTTTTATGGTCTAAAACGCTTCAATTCGCTTAGAGCACCTTTAAAGACATATGCCCTTATCCCTTATCATGTTTGACAGAGACATATGCCAGTTGTCTCCAGCATATTTTTTAGAAACCAGAATATTGTGTATATTTCTGTAATCATGTAATACACCCGTTTTAATTCTGTCCTCATGACACATAATTAAAATATCACCAAATTCTAACGTTATTCAGATATTTTTGCAGTCACTGAGAAAAAGTTTAGCAATCAAAATTCAAATGAGCAATGTTGTCGTCATATTGCATTACTGAACTTTGAACGTGGTTGTTACGGCTTGTTTTTTCTGTCATTTCTCCTGTCTATCTCTGTTTACTTTCACTTTTACAGAGACCTGCCATCGGTTGATCCACCTGACAGATACCCTTGACCTTCTACGTCACGACCCATCACCTTCACCTTTCTTCCATAAAAGGGCGCACCAGACCTCCAGCGCATGCTTGTTGCATATGCTTACATTTATCAGTTTTCTGTTTATTTGCTTGTTGCCTGTGCTTGAAGGTTTATTGTATGTCTTTAAGTGTCCAAAACCTGTTCCCGGAGTTGGCGTTCTTTCCTCACACGTTTGTTTGATGTTTTTTGGATATAAGCAGATGGATGGATGGATGGATGGGTCATTGCAGGCAGCGTGTAATAACAATATAAAGAAACTTTGCACTGTGAAGATGGGCCAATAGTTTTCACACAGAAGTTCAGTCTGAAAGTGAGGATCACTATGATCTCAACGAAGAGCAAGGCACACTAAGTGACTCTGAAGCATACGAGGCATTACTGTCTCATATCGTCGTTGCCCGATGAAACTCACCGTATGTCCAAAACGGTTACTTTTCAGGAAGTGAAAAAAACACCGTATTTCAAAAGCAGTTGAATGTAGTGTTATTACTTGGTACAGCATATTTACATGTAACCATATTCTTGCCAGTGTAATGATATAATCCACATTTGACCAAAATTGAGTTTAAATGGACATGCGTGCATATTTTACAGTAACGGTGGTCGATACGCGTTCTTACGATCATTTATTAGAAAGGCCAAATCGCGCTTCATATTGACAGATAAATACGCTCAGTTTATTAAATAGCCTACATCTTAGTTTATTAAATACGCTTAGTTTATTTAATATTAATTATACATTTATTAAATGTCTCTTGCAAACTATGAAGGGACAATGAATCAATACACTGACATAGTAATGCTAGACAGATACTTCGTTTGCACAGTCCTACCATAATTTTGACACTCCTAGACGTACGTCTGGCGTCAGGGGGGAAACGTTTACCTCGATGAAGGAAAGTCATTGTCTCACCAGGCTATGTTTATTCGGCTATCCAGTGCTGAGCTTCGATGAAACTTCACGAGACCGGCGAGATGCTTCCACAGGGCAGTAGATACGCGGCGTGATTGACAGCTTTGACACCAAATGGATATACGTGAAAATCAGATGACATGATTTCCCAACTTTTCATTGGCCATTTAGATATGTGAAGCATACTGTATACAAAAATTAACCTGGAGATTCAATCTGTCGAAAAATCTCAAAATCGGCAAATTGGACATACGTGGTTTTCATCGGACAGCGATGATATGTGGCTAGTGGAACACTTAACACATACACCTACACCACTGCTAGTTTATATTACGTCTAAATGTTGTCACAGCAAAACACATTTATAGCTGAAAGCAATGTGATTGTGTCCTTTTTTTAAAGAGGTTTAGTTGCTCTATATTGCTCAAAATGATCATGTGAGTAACGCTGCCTTTATAACACAGTCTCACCCCATTTCGTCAATATTTGACGACACTTGACCATTCGTCATATGTTGACGTGAAGGGTATACCTTTCGCGTCATTTTTTGACGAACTGGGGACTTCAATACTATTACGTCCGTTGCATTCTCTTTCCTATTTTATTACCATTTGCGCGTCGGTTTAGGGTTAGATTACGCAAAATTAAACAGTGTACGCGAAATTAAACAGTTGTCACCTGGCGTTGGGGTTAGAAACAGTTGTCACCTGGCGTTGGGGTTAGAGTTAGGTTTGGGTAGGGATGTCATTATGTAAATCTAACCCTAAACCGACGCGCAAATGGTAATAAAATAGGAAAGAGAATGCAACGGACGTAATAGTATTGAAGTCCCCAGTTCGTCAAAAAATGACGCGAAAGGTATACCCTTCACGTCAACATATGACGAATGGTCAAGTGTCGTCAAATATTGACGAAATGGGGTGAGACTGGGTTGGCCTTTACACAGTGGATGTAGGGCAAAAGTGTTATTGGGAATACATCCCTTACAAGTATTTACTTATTTAGAAAGAAGACCTAATCAAAAAGATTAACCTAAAATGTACAATGATCAGTATATGAAATACCTATCTAATAATAAATGAAAGTAATGACCAAAATTTTGTTAATTATTATGTGGCTTCAAAAGAGTTCAAGAGGCATATGGACTTCCTTTCTGATACTTTTCTATTATTTTTGAAGTGTCAGAGTGACTGGTCATCATGTAAGTGGTCATACTTACAGTTCTTCAATTTTATTTGTAGGATCTAAATATTCATATAATGCAGTGGTTCTCAAACGTTTCGCCCCCCCAAGGGGAGCCCGTCCCCCAGTTTATTATGCAGTATAGCTGAATTTATGCCATGTTTGGGTTAATTTATAATGATTAACCAGAATATTCTTACCACAAAACACATATTTAACCTCCTACATATTTCACAAAGGAAACTGCAAAGAACCAAAATGGGTACAAAGTCATTCAGGGTGTTGTGGGTGGGAAGTGAGAGAAAAAGAGAGAGACACAGACGTATACAGAGAGAGAAAGTAAAAGAAAATGTGTGGAAGGGTGACTGATAATTTGGAACAGCACATCTGTCCTGGAAAGGTCACAGTTCAAACTGCCCATTTAGGATTAATATATTTTGGAAAACAATGGCTAGAAGCACCTGCATTCATACTTCCAGATTGTATGATTCTAACCTTTGACCAATGAGGAAAGACAGTTCAGCTAAACATGAGGACGTTCCTCTGACCCAATGCCAAATGTGAAGAGTTATGGTGCTTATAGAGATAACGCAGGCCAAAAAGACAGCACACAAGTTTCAATGACTGTCAAGCACTTCCAATTGCTTCCCATGTGGTTATTGAATGCAAGCGTTCAACTGAAGTGTCACTGGTCAAGAAGTCTTCACTTTTGAAATTCAACATCAAACACTATGATCTAAATACAAAAAAACTACTGTAGGTATTGTAAGAAAAATCCAGAGGCCTCTGGAAACGGTGATAAACCGTGAAACCTCCAGAATCCTAAAACAAGTCATATAACTTTTTGTTAAAAATGACCAGCACTCGTTTCGCATCTTCATATACTTTACATGCTGTATTACTAGGGTTCAAACCACTAATGTACTGAGGTTAACACTAGCGGCAACTGTTTACTACTGTAGCTAGTTAACCAGTTAGACACTAGTTTTTATGCATCTTACGTGTGCTTTTGGATTTACCAGAAAAACACAGCTTTTCCACCACAAATGCTTTACAAATTCACATAAACTTTACTCCAGACCACATTTACACCAACCAAAATAAACTAAACTCTGACATTTAATCTCTGGCATAGGTTGGTTTGAAATTTATCTGAGTCTGAAAATGCTATTAAAACTGCTCAAGAGCAATGAATTATGCATTACATTTTCCATCAGTAAATTATTGCTTATCTGTCCAGCATATCTCTAGCTAGCAGGTATTTCAGTAAATGCATTTGGTACTGTGAGGTCATACCGTATATTGGAAACACTTTAAAATAAAGTTGCATTTGTGAACATGAATAAATGCATTCGCTAACACAAACCAACAATGAACAATGTAGTTGTTCATCATTATTAATCTTTGCATGATAGTAGTTACTGTCAAAACAATTTTTTGTTTTAGTTTATTTTGCATTTACTAATGTTAACAGTTACTTTTGATAAAAAAAATTGTATGAGTAAATGCCTAAATTAACGAACCAATATAAATAAATGCTATAAAAGTTCATTATTAGTTTTAGCTAATGCATTAAGTAAGGAATAATGTATAGGAAGCAGGTTGTTTTGGCAGAATTAAGTAAGGACACTGTGATCAGACTGTATCACACTAAAGGGGCTTATTTCACAATAACAACCGGCTGCCTGTACATTAAAGCACTTATTACATGTCTATTTCCCTTATAAGATAAGAAACATTACATATTGACCTAAAATATTTTATTCGCTCATTTTTAACAAATACAGACCTTCTGTGAGGAAAACACGTTAATTTTCAATTTTAAGATAAGACAAGATGTTCAAATGTCACGAACACGCTATTTGGGTTAATAATTTGTAAATATAATGTCATATATGTTAGATTTAAAAACATTTTTTGTGTAATATTACCTGTCAATATGATTTGCAGAATCCGGGTAAAATGTTTTATGAGTTTTCAGTAGTTGTTATCTGGGTAGGGCTGCTCGATTATAGTGGGAAAATTAATAATCACGATTATTTGGGTAAAAATCATAATCACAATTATGAAACACGATTACAGATACTCAGTGACTTTAAAAACATGCATTATTTAAACCTTTTCTACTAAGTGTTGCAAAAGGCTACAAAGCAGTTGCGCCTTCAAAATGCCCTACAAACACATCGGTCCAGCAGCACGCAATTTATATTTTAATAAAGCAGTAATTATTTTACCTTCGATTATCTTGTTTTGGTAATTGTTTAAATCAAAAATTGCATTTGGGAATCAAAAACAATTAATTGCACAACCCCAAATCTGGTAATAACAAACCTGCAAATGTTGTGACTAGAATCAAGCATTCCAATGAGCCGTGTAATAACTGATATTAACAAATACGATCTTGTTGTAAAGCATTGCCTTTATATTATATTTGGACAAAATGCACATTAGAGATGTTCATAAACATGAAATCTCAGTATGTCCCCTACAAGCCATGTAAAGCCCGGTGCACACTGTGAGATTTCAGCCAGGATTTAGCTGTCTGGGACAAATTTTGAAATCCTAAAAGATTTCTGGAATCCCAGGCTAATTTCTGCCATCTTTGATTGCTAGTTTGACATGTTCACAGACAGCCGACTAATGACCGTTGCGATCAAAATTATCCTCTGACAAAATTCTGTCAGTGTCAGAAATTTTGAGACACAATCCTGCTGTGCGACAACCGGCAGATCAAAAACCAATAGAAGCACAGAACCCGATGACGCAATTAGTGCAGCGACAACAACAAATCAACGCAGACAAATGTCAAAAAGAGCCAGGTAGACTGTACAGCAGGATGAGAAACTTGTGGAGTTATGGAAAGATAAAGAGTGTTTGTACAACGTGTCATCGCCACTGTATTATAATAGGATAAAAAAATGAAGCAGCCTGGAGAGAAATCACGCTGGAAATTCAAATGCCAGGTACTTGTCTCCTTCGTTGTTTCTTCTTTTTATGCTCAAGACAAGTCATGATTAAAATGAACAGTAGATGTTGTTTTGGTTTGCTAGCCTTCGCTTCAGCTTGTGTTTTCCCAGCCGTCGTCGATCGATGAAGTAAAACAGTTCATGTGATCTTATCATGCTAGGTTTGTATTTAGCTTTTGGTGGTGTGTAAATTTTAGCGGCATCTAAGTGGTGAGATTGTGATACTGGAACCAACAGCTCACCCCTTAATCCTAAAACACATGTGGTAGCCGCCACAGGACAAACATGTTGTCGTCTGACACAACGTAGGGATAAAACTCTATAGAGAAGTTTGTCCGTTTAGGGCTACTGTAGATACATGACAACGACTTCCATGAAAGGGAGATAAAAGTGGCTCATTCTAAGGCAGGGGTTCTCAAAGTCCGGACTCCGGTCCGGATCCGGACCCGATGGCAACTTGATCCGGACCGGCGTCCACTTCATATTACAAGTGCATTAATTTCTATGTGATTGATTAAATGTGTGCATTTGCTATTTTACAAATGCATATTAAACTTGTGAACCATTCGTTTAGTTTTTTTCTTTTAAGATTTAAGAGTATTCCTGGTCATAAATTAAAACGAATTATTTAAAAATTTCCTGTGTGACGCTGTAGCCATCACACCCAGATATTATGCACAGCTACTTCATGTACTACGGCTTTTGATCAGTAAGTCCTTATCAACTTGAAATCACTGTTGGTTTGAGTCGTTTAAAACATGCATTTAAAAAAGCAACACTCGTCAAACTTAATCTTAAACATATTCTTTATAATCATGAAAATACCTGAAAAGGTTTGAAGAACAGTAATATAAATATATCCTTAAGCCATTTCCTGGAGCTCCGTGTGTCTGGTTCTTCGTCTGCAGCGCATATTAAGTTTCTGCCCGAGAGCGCCCCCTGGCTTTTGGATGTAGCGGCATTTCACCGTAATTCATTGAAAAGCATAGCAAGAATCATAAGCCAATTTATAGGCGCACCCCTAATTTGGGTCAGTGTCTCTGCCTACCAACCACACTTTTTTTGCCGTGGTTTATGCATCTGATGGAGAACAAACTGTGCCATTTCTCTAATTAGGTTGCTCTGTATTTTGCACCTGATTACTTTTGGCATATTTCTTGTGTTTATTTTTTTTTTTTACTTTAAATGCAAAATACACTTATGTTTTTCCCAAACTATTTGTGTTGATTTTTTTTATAAACAAATGATTTACATAAAGTTTTCCGGACCTATGAAAATTATGGGAATTCAGATTTGGACCTTTGAATGTAAACTTTGAGAACCCCTGTTCTAAGGTATTACAAATATAACAGTTCATTATGTAAGGTCTTTATACACCACTGATAATATAGTTATGTAGATAATATTGCATTTCTGTCAAGAGATCTTACTTAATGTTACGTAATACACCTTTAAGCAGTGTTTCAAAAAGCATTTTAGCACAAAATTGTGGACTGAGCAGTGTGAAACTAGAATGGGTGTAGTGAATAATCAAGGAACAGTACATATCGTAAATGTACAGCTTAGTGAGCCACACCCTGTAACTGCTTATGGCTCCCGCTTCCCTTTATTCTTCTCAGTACCCACCCCCCTCCCCCCTTCATTCTACTCATACTATAGGAAAACACTGAAGGGGCCCCGGGATTGAGATTTGCCTGAGGAGGCTGATCCTTAGCAGGTGGTTCAAACGTAACTAAAGGAATGTGTTTGTCTGGGGTAAAGCAAAAACTATATGTGCCCTGTCTGTGAAAACCCAGCTAAAATAATTTCTTGTGATTTATTGTTTTCTACATAAAATCATCTTATATATATATATATATGATGTGAAAAAGGCTATGAATTAAAATTAAGCAGCAAAAGCAGGCACTGGTAAGTTCAGTGAACTTCCATTAATCGATTAAGAGACACTAGTCTTCAATAAATCATCATACACGATCACAAACAATCAAAATGCTCTTAGAAATGTTTATCAGTGTGTAACATTGCTTGAAAACAAGGCTTGATTATTTTACACTTAACTTAAATGTAGCATATATTGAAATGCATTATAACAACAATGGTAAGCCGTGCCATACACTGTAAAATGCTGTAATTATGCAGCTGGTTGCCAGTAACTTACTGTAGAAGATAAAGACTGAAAATGTTTCATGTTCATTTAACTTTGAACAAACTGTTGCCAGTAAACATAAATGTAAAATCTACAGTAAGTTACTGGCAGCTAGTTGCCAGTAATTCCCAGTAATACTGTAATTTATACAGAATTTTTTTACAGTATATGTCTCCGGACGCCAATACAAGTTTTGCAATATGCTCAAAAGTCAATCCATTTTCTAAAATGAATACAACAATAACTATATACTGTAGATGAAGAAACAGAGATCAAAGACAATCACAAAACATTTAGCTTTACTGTTTCAAATTAATGTTGTGTCCATTAACACAAGAATACGGTCGGTGCCCTGGCTTTTAAATGCTAAACAAGGTTTTCATTGTCCCTGGACAGCTGCCTTTTCCGGAAAACAAACTGGAATGAGGGGGTTGGGGAGGCGGTCTGAAGAATCACACGTCCCACTTCAGAACCAGCTGCTATAGCCGAACGCTAATGCAGCCTCCTCAGATCAGATGCCAAGTCACGCACATGTGGCACGCTCGTAAATGAGACAGGCCGTGAAATATATCTTTATGTGCAACAGAAAACAGAACAGCACGTGTGCAACTGACGTACTGAACGTAGTGAACTGACCGAAGTGACCTGACATAACTTAGTTGGGAATGAAATGTAAAAATATTAAGTGCGTCCCATTTTCCATACTTCTGCAGTTCTTTAAGCCAAGTATTGAGTTTACATTGGTAAATTCAACTAGTTGTAGTATACAACGAATGATGTAGTTCATCAATCGAAAGTCTAAAATGTTGAACACAGTATCATTTCCCATATAGCAAAGGGAAAGTGGATAACCATTTACATTCACATCTAAAACTGTGAGGAAAATGCGACCATGGCGCTTTCTTCCTTCTTTCCTTGCACTCCCTGCCATTTACTAAGCAACCATCAGCCACACTTTCCATAGATACAGTAATGCGTCTCAACGCATAGTTTCTTCTTTTTGTGTTAAAATGGTGACAGATCGTACAGCGCTGGATTTTCCTGTACAGCTATGATCAGCTGTTCCTGCATCTTGAGTTGATCTGGATTGATACAATGTTTACATGATACAATGTTGCTAGGTAAACGTTGCAGATGATTGGCTGGTTCCTGTCACATGACCTGCAGTGCAGATGTGGCATTTTATAAAGTTTAAATATTTTCAACTTACTGCGGCGCTGATGCACCTTGAAAAATAAGCCTGTCGCACCGCATGTGCATCGTGACTGTGCTGCTATCTATTTGAACGTGCTTGCCGTGCGTCTATATTTAATTAAACAAACTTGCGCATGCAAAAAAGCAGAATGTGAACGGCTCCTTATACTGGCAACATATGCTGTTCACAATGCCTCTGTGCATAAAGATATCTTAAAAGATCTCCATTTGATATGACACTGCCCTTCGAAAATAACACTTCATGGTTCATACCGTATAGAGTAAATACACAGAATATAGTACATAATTTACAACAATTTTACGTAATTGTCTAGAAATGCATGTGAAGTATTCTGAAGCCTCGTTCAGACCGCCAGCAACTTTCTTGCGTTATTTCAACGTCTATATTAATGAGGTTGATAGGAGGCAGGCGTACCTAATTTTGGTTGTCATAAACAAACAAGTACAGTCCACTGCAATAACTGACGAGAGACGGATAAAGTGAGCGCCATTGCTTCACTGTCATTGGCATTCGCTCCTAAAAGTCGCTAATGACTTGCATAAAGTTAAACTTTTCCGAACTTTGTCACGTCGCTTGACAAGTCCACTTCCTGTCGGCAACGGTCCCTTTCACTCGTGTCGCCGGAAGTCACCAAGCCTTAATTGAAATGAGATTGTGTTGCTCTGCCAATGCTAGTCGCTGGCGGTCTGAATTGAGCTTGAGTGTTTGTGTAAAATTTATTTATTTTTTATATTATGTAGCTGTAAGATATAACACTGTAAGTTGGTCAAAACCTACCTTGAACTATAATTTAGAGTTATGTTTTAAAGTTTTGCCACATCTATCTTTCCTACAACCATAGCTAAAATCTAAGCCACTGGTACAATCTTCCAAAATGTATTGTCATTTGGTTTCAGTACATCTGTCCAAACAGAAACCTTGTGAAAAACCTGTTGGGGCACGCCTGCTAAGATTGACACCGAATGTATGACGACATCAGTGCTGGCATGTGGCTTCTGGCGTGTCTTAAGACACACAAAGATCTCTGTTGAATGAAATCCACTATAATACCTGTTACTAGGTGGACACTGTGATGCACACAGTGATTTTCAGAGATGACAGGATGTCTACTTAAGCAAAGAAATCTAACGTGTTACAGCCTGCATATCTCTAATGTATCGTTTAAACTCAGCATTTTCTCTCTTTGCCTTTGAGCACTTTGTAAAATGGTCCTATGGGAGCCTGGTATTTCTTGAGCTTTCCTGGTAAAATCAACAGAATTTACCTAGAAGGCATTCAATCTGTATAAATATCCTGCTCACAAATTCATATTTTCTAAAATTAATTCAACTGAATGCAGGATGAGTTCCTTAGTGAAAAACAGTGTTAATAATGTAACAGGAACATTAGGGAAAATGCTGTACATTCCTTATTCAAGTAAAATTACTGTGAAATGTTGGGTTGGGTGCGTATCGTCTATATTGTATTAATTCAATTTTTATTATTGTTTCACAGTTTCAATTTCAATGTGGTAAAAAATAAGTCAATATTTAAATACCAAACTATGGTTATTTAGCCTACTTACTGCCGAGTCGACTGTTATGCAAAATAATGCATCTATACGCAGTGTTTTACAAGAAAATAAAAGGTAAATACTCAAAAAGATTTATTAAAATTTGTATACAAAGTTTAATTACAAATATCACGATAAAACTTTTGTTACTATAGACGCTTTCAGAAGTAACAACATAAACAAGCGGCTTTCGTGGTCAACGCCCAACTTCCGATAAACTCCGCTAAGAATAAATAACAACAAAGTACGTTAAATGTAGTTTATTTTGCTTGTTATATAAATAAACAACACGTAGATTACCTAGGAAACCAAAACATTTGTTATTTTCGATGAGGTATTTGTTCAAGAGTTCAGTTTAGCAACTAGTCAGACCATTAAAAAACTAAAACCGAAGTAAAGTTCGAATCAGACGCGTATCGCGTCACTGCACGTGCGTCCGATGAAACGGTGTATAGGAAGATAATTATAAATTCCTGTCGTTTTACTGCAAATACTAAAGTTAAACTATGGTTACTACAACATAAAAATGCTTTAACTTTTTTAAATCAAATTATATATATTTTAGCTGGTAAACACAGAGGTCACTACGTGAGATAAAAAAAAATATGCAAATACTTTTATACTTTGAGTAAACTGTTGAGGTCAGGTCATGGATTAAAGTGAAAAAAATTCTTCTGACTGAAATTTTTTTCAGGCCAAGTCATATTCCTTTAACTAACACTCTATGTAGGCGAGACCAATAGCATTTTAAGGGGAGATTTTTTTGCCATTAATTCCATATTAAAGTCTCCTGTGGCATAGGTTGCTGTAGTTTGCATGGCATTTAAGAGATGAAGGCAAAACAGCTAAATAACTGACTATATAAAAAGATAACATGAATATCAACACCTTTAATGAATCTTTTATTAATTATTTATTAATTGTAAATGTATTTATTTTAGCATTTACTAATAATGTTTTAAATCAGAGTTGAAACTGTTAACATTAGTGAATGCATGAACAACCATCAATTAATGTAATGACATAAACAAGAATTCATTAATGCTTATATACTCTATATTTCAAATTATTTGTTCATAATGCATTTACTAATGTGAAGAAATACAACTTTTTAATATCATATTATTCAGTACACATAAACGAATAATCCAGGGTCTGTTCTGTTCACACAACAGTTTACAGTCACAGCTATACAGTAACGTTATAAATATAAACCCTGAACGAGTAACTCGAGTTAAACTCGTGTACAATTCGCGCACAGGATCACTGTACCTTTATCAACAAAATATTATGTTACAGTAGAGGCAGCGCTGATGTGCTATTTTATGCGCAATGGTTCTGCAGTTTACTTTCTCCTAAGACCTAAATGGCCGTGTTTATATGAGGATACTTGCAAAGACGGGATTTTTGACGCTATTTGTATTTAAGGCCAATAAAGTGGCAAAAATACTCACAAGCTCAATGAAGCGAACGCGCGGCTTATGTGTTCAGCTCTGACACACAAACAGCGGATGCATTTAACGTTAGCACTGTTGTTTGTGTTTGAATGGCTTAATATATCACTTGTTTATAAACTGCGGCGCTTAAATATGTGTGCAAATTTTACGTTTTTTGAGACCACACGCAAATGAAACTGCAAGAACCGACAGGTGGATGACATCAAAGTGACGCGAGAACATCAGAAGCAGTCTCCTCTTATGATTCCTGAAATCGCTCTCACGGGATATGGATGTCATCTGCCTCCTGGTTCTTGTGGCGCCACATAAAGTTTACCCACGAGTTTAATAAACCCGTTGTATCAGCAACTGGCCTGATGAGCATAGCAGTCAAAAACGGGACGCGGGTAATCACGTACGTGAGAAATCATTTACCCCCAAAATACAGGAACCCTAATCGCAAAGACACGTAAATTACCTGGCGGTTTGATTTTCTTATCCCACGAAATGAAAGGCTTGCCAATCTTCATCATTTCGCTAAGCCAAGTCAATCTCCATTGGTCTTTTACACCTTTATCAACCGCCAAAACATCGGAGCCTTTCTGCATTACAAGTTTGTCCATAGCTGAAAAAAGTTTTACCTCAGCTTAACGTGATACAGTCAGAAAACCCGGAGTGGATCCTGTGCGTATGATTACAGACCGCTTAGAGTGGAGAGAGGAACGTGATTTGGCTCCACTCCAGGCTTTGATCACATCCAACTTAAAAAAAGGTGAATACACGTCGTCTTTATTAAAAATGAATTTAATAATTTTGCAATTGACGGAAATCCGTCTAGCGACGGAAAACTTTAATCCATGGGTCAGGTGAATAACAGGCCTTGGCTATCTTAAATTTGTATGTAGGAATTGATATTTTAGTTTTATAGTAGATTAAATCTTCCTGAACGTAAGGATCCTATTCCAGAATTGATTTTTAATTCCCAACCCAAGTGACTTCTCAGAGTAATTTGTTGCTTTCAAAAATATAACAGCAAGACCAATATGATAAATACACCAACATTTAATAAACAGCAACATTTATTTATATTAATTCATTAGAATGAATCCTTCCACATAGTAATAAAGTTAATTAGCTGAACTGTATGCTTATACAGTTATTACTAAACAACTAAATTACTAACTAATGTGCAGTCACAGGTGTGCATTTGTCAGTTATTAAATACAACTTTACAGTGCCTGGCATGAGATTAAATTCATGAGACTAAATTGATGAACTGAACATTGCTCTTTAGACAATTCACTCAAGCATTGCATAACTACACTTATTCATTTGCGACATTTGCACTGTAAAAACCTTTCCTCTATCGCACAGTCCGGTAGCGCTATGACTGTAAGACACAGTAACTTCCTGTTGATGGTTAAAGAGATTGAGAGACCAGATCTATTGTGTGATGTATAGAACAAAGGCAAGCTAATCATACAATCAATCTGTGAGTTCTCTGAATAAATGCTATGTCGTCAAAAGGAAATGCCGTGAACTTCCTAAAGCACACTGTCAGTCACTGTTTTACTCCCCATAAGGAACAAAGAGCTAATATTAGATCCAGCATTTTGTGAGAAGAACACAACAATTGGACTACAGTTTAATAATAGTTAATAACAGGACTTTCTATCAACTTTCTATTATACAAATTATTAGACACCTTGTTTGATAAATGCAACATGGAAATGAAGTACGCAATAAAGGCAAAATGTAATATTAAAGTAGTTCACCCCAAAATAAAAATCTACTTAACTGCTTGAATCATAAAAGGAAACGTTTGGCATGCCGTCCAAGGGTCACTTTTCGAAACAACAAAACTTGTTTTTCACTCACATAGTGACAGGGCTGTTGAATATAATAGTTTTGCGATGCATCGCGATGCTACGATTACTGCATCGATGCATAAAAACTAAAAATCAATTATTAAAAAAACTGTGTTCGACAACATTTCTCTTGCACGTGCAAATTTCTCTCTCACTCTCGTACACATCTCTCTCTCTCTCTCCCGAATGACTCTCTTTCGCACACGTCTCTCACGTCTCTCATGCTATTTTTGTGTTTCATTTAAGTAAATAATGGTGCTGGAACAACATAAGGGTGAATAATTAAAATTCTAATCCTGCATATTCTTCCAAGTGTGGCAACTCAATTTAGGTCCATTTACCTCTGTAGTCATTAATGGTTTTGATTAGTGATGCTCCGATCGATTGGCAACAGATCGGTATTGGTCGATCATCGGATTAAATGACTCAGTACTACTAACTAAAATCAGCTGATCTCACAAACCGATCTTTTATTTTATTTTTACAATGGTAGAGTTTTTAAAATAATGGTGAATTTAAACAACAAAGTGCAAGCATTTTTACAACCAGTGCCCGGTTGCATGAAACTCCTTAAGTGAGGGTTTCCCCGAGGGAGAAAAAATCCCTGAGGTAAGGGATTTATTTAAGAGCGTTGCAACAAAGGTCTTAACTGTCACCCTTACCTAGTGTTTATATTAAATATTTTACGGTAGTCTCTGCCAAATCACGGCAGTGGAGAAGCGGTTGCTATAGTTACAAAATCTCACAGCGTAAACAAATCAACGCACGCAGCTCAACAGACAGCGAATTTGTGTACAATGAAACATTGCAAATAACAGACTTTAAAGTGCCGTATGTATAAAACCTCAAAGTAATTCAAACTTGAAGCACTTTAGATTGACTGACAATTAAAACACTATTTTCCCAATAAATGCACAATACTTTTCGGATTTCGATAGTCCACTTCAGACATTTTACTAACTATAAGTAACTTTGCAACTACTTATCAACTACCAATCTTTAGAGAGTTATTAGACTGTCTGCTTAATATCTACTAACCATTTATTGTGATGATATCTCAACAG
Organism: Paramisgurnus dabryanus; assembly: GCF_030506205.2. Lineage (NCBI taxonomy): Eukaryota > Metazoa > Chordata > Actinopteri > Cypriniformes > Cobitidae > Paramisgurnus > Paramisgurnus dabryanus. Next base: position 29,015,172 of record NC_133351.1, read on the forward strand.
ACATTCAACTGTCTATAAGTATCTTTGCACATGCATGTCAACTTATTCCACTAACCCAAACCTCTTCCCTAACCCCAACCCTTACAGTCTACTAATACACTAATGACAGTTAGTTGACGTATAGTTGCAAAATAGTGAAAGTTAACTGACATGTAGTTGCTAAGTTATTTATAGTTAGTAGAATGTCTAAAGTGGACTATCAAAATAAAGTGTAACCTACTTTTCTCAAAGGGATTATTTTGATCGTTAGAAATGCGCGTTGGTACTTCATTTTCTTAAATAACCATAAATCAGCCATTGCGTGTAATGTTAAGGGACCTGTTATAGTCCTTTAAGTTTTTAAGGGAAAATGGGACTTTGTAGAAACGCAAAACAGAACTTAAGGTAATACTTTAGCATTTAAGGTTAAATACTTATTGACAGCATAATCTGGTTCCCTAATGGCGCTTTTCCATTGCATAGTACCCCGCGGTTTAGTTTAGTTTGGGTCTGGTCAGCTCACCTCACTTTGGCGTGGTTAGCTTTTCCATCGAGTTTGGTATAACTTCGCAGTGGGAGGGATTATAGGCGTGTCGTTATATTTGCGCTGCCTACTGCTGTGACATCATAAAAGTGAGAGCATCTTTGTAGATTCCCATACATTTATTTATTTCTCACTGTGCCACAAAATTAAAATTGGCCACCACAAATAGATGTTTGCACATCGCGTTTATCACTATCTCTATATCACATGACATTTTCTGTTCAAACACCCGTGGCGTCAGCTGACGGCGCTCCGCTGAGCCTCATTGAAGTTGCATTTAAGCATATAATGCTGACGTGCTCATAGCGAATGTGCCGCCATAAACTGCAAGTTTGGAAAAAATAGGTATGGTGTCCTTGATTCTCAACCTGTGGATGTTTATCATCGCTAAAAAGGAGTTTGGGAACTTAGCAGAGCACAAATGACAACATGTTTGCTCGAGACAGCGCAAGCTAGCACTAAGGTAAAGCTAATCTTTTACATTATAGTGATGACACTGGTAGTGACGATTCTTTCAGATCAATCAGTGATCTAATGTGTTTTCGCGTCACGTTGGAACCCCAACCGAGGTGGTACGAAAAAAAGTATTGGGTACTACGTACTGCACCTAATGGAAAAGCTCCCAAAAGTAAGCTGACCCGACCCAAACCAAACTGTGGGGTACTATGCAATGGAAAAGTGCCATAAGTGAACACTTAAGGGTTTTTCTTGCAACCCATTTTTTATTAAGGGTAACATTAACCTTATATTTAAGGGATTTCTTAGCTTAAGGACTTTCATGCAACCGGGCACAGAGGCTCATGTGCGACCTCTCTCTGCCTTACAGCAATATCATTAAAACTATGCCAGTCCTAACATATATATATATATATTGTGGACATCATGCCAAAAGTTTATTATTTGCATGCGTTTTAAAGGTTCAACAGGGTAAACTTCAGCACAAGTACACAGCAAAGATCTCTTTCACGTCTTGAAGTTACAGTAACTTATACAACTGCCAATGATATTAAAGAGAAACTCACTCTCTGTTTATGACTGATGAACTGTTGTACTTTATAAGAATCACTGTCTGTATTTAATTCATACAGTGAAGACTGTGAAGTGTTTTATTTTTATTACTTTAAACATTAATTACTTTTCATAGTCATATTAAAATACAATTTGTGGAATGAATTTGTTGTGCGTATTTATTTGATTCACTATTAAAACAATAATAAACCTAATTACTGCAAATAATACAACAAAGGCAACGTCTGTGGTATTAATTTATCTGAAAAAAGGTTAACAGTGAAGGTTACAAAATAGCTTACATCACAGTATGAAGAATTGGTACTTGGTATCGACTGCAAAAATACTAATCGGAGCATCCCTACTTTTGATCAAATAAACCAATGTCTGACATAGAAGAGTTATAACTTTCAGTTTCATAATGGCCGGAGCTAAAGAGAGCCCATCAGTCACTAAGCGAAATGCTACTTGTGATTGCAAAGGAAGGAATGATTGTAGCCTACATATGCAAAGATACAAGGAGTTGTGCTGACAGTGCAGAAAAGCTTCCACACATCCACAGAAGCTGACAGAAGCAGATGATAATGGAGTGGGGTGAAAGGTGCCACCCGCCTAACAAAATCCACAGAAAGAGAGAGAGAGACTTTTACACAGCTATGGGATGGGGCCGCGGGGAAGAAAAAATCAACTCAGGTTATTGATCGGCACAAAACTGATCAATTGAGTGACATCAACAATAGAGAACAGAATTTGTGATACAAAACAGATGATGTGTGGCTCATTTTAATGGAGTGAATAAAATGAAAGTGTCGTATGTGTAATAATAACATCCCTAATTTCTTTAAGAATAAATCTATATGGACAAAATGTTTTTTGTATTATTATTGAAAAGGAAGAAGAGAAAATACATCAGTCTGAAAACAGATGCCACAGCTTTTGCCTCGTCAGCAACATCCATCAAATAAAGGTTGCAATGTCTTCTGAGGTAAATTAAATTTATAATTTAACACTTTTCCAGCTTGGGTCAATCTGTTCCGTTTAACGCACTGTTAACCACAAACTTGATGCAATGAATGAGGGAACGTCCAGTACGTCCTGTACGTGGACGTAATGTATTGTTTGTACCGTTTGTTTAAAACATAAGTACAAATAAAGCGTTCCCACATTATGAATGTGAAAAAGAGTGAGAATTGTTTAAGGGTGAAACTCGAGCAAGTGTGCGTTGCGTCTGCCACGTGCCCATTCGCGATTGAAAGGATGTAGCATTTTGGTGTAAAACTAAACACACCCTACCCTTCTACCATACATAATCATTGACAACTCGCATGACAGTGTTTCAAACTGAGTTTACAGTGACCTAAAAAACAAATAGTCCTTTATCCTGACTGTATGCAAAAGCTCTCTATAAATTGCGTAATGTCCTGCAAGCTAACACTTGCTTTAGTGACATGGCAATGTTAAATGATAAAGTCATACTTTTATATACATGTGTCGTGATATATGGCATGGACATCACATATTAATGTTTTTATCTCAGGACTGATTCAGCACATTAAGTTTCATGCAGGATAATAAACCACAAATAAACTAACGTATCCAACTTAGTACCTGGTATTACAATGTATTTCAATGGCAATGGTCTAGTATAGGTTAAGTGGTGGGGAAAATAACACTGACCGATTTAAAATGGGAGCACGTCATTCACCCAAAGGTGACACTTGAAGGCAGTCAAATCACAGCTCATATAACTTATCTGACCGGGTCGGTGCGCCGTACTCGATTATTAAACCAGCAGGTCGACGGCTCAATTGCACAAAACAAACTAATTGACACGTTTCCCGTTGTCTGAAAACCATACTTACTGCTGACTTTCATGCTGCCAAATGCCGACGGCTGCGGTACTGGCTTGCAGCTTTCTGCGAAGGAGGTGGTTCTAGGCCGACCGGACATTTTCAATCCAATATCCCACGCGTCTCTCTGAGTAAAATAGGTATGTTTTTCTTGTGAACGAATCCGTTTCGACTTGCAGGGACTTGGTTATCCCCCACTGAAATAATGAGGAAAATAGGCGAATTCAACTTGACTATCCGGGGATCCTTCTCGGTCGTTTTCTTCAGTGAGCTCTCAACCTCCTGTCCACCGACAGTCTTGCTTTCAGATCATTTCTCCTGATCGTTTTTCTATTGCTATTCAATTTTGTTATATTAGCGACGAAGCATCAAATAAATCTGGTCAGTCTTCTCATGAAATTGGCCTGTGCCCAGTTTCCAAAACCCACAAATCCTCGTCTCTTTCTGGCTAGAAGAGATTTACACAAAGAACACAGTCGGTGTCTTATATAGCCTCAAACCGCTTAGGAATCGGTATGGTTTCTCATCACAATGATGAACCATGCAGTATTCTTCATATATTGAGGTGGAGACTCAACGATCCAGTAGCACCAGCCATGGCGGCTTCCTTGCTCTAACCAACGATACGAATGAGAATTTTCCAATTGCCCAATTTCAAGACTGATATCCTCGGCCGCTCCGACCCACTTAACTCCATGCAAGAGGATCGGGAAATAAGAAATCCGAAATACACGCGGGTGTTAAAGCGACTAGACAAACGCGTTGTTCCGACTGGAAAAGACGATCAGAATTCCCACGGTAATTCAGAAATTTCCTTTTATATTTCTTCTCCGTCGGTCCGAGCTCGTTCTCTTTGTCACTGCGACCGACGAACGCAAACTGCGTTACTTACGCAACAGCGACTTGCTGCTGAATGTGAGCACGGAGGGGTTACGTCAAATCGTGGCATCGTGAATCGGAAAATGTGAACCCGCAGGAAGGCCTGGGGAGGTCGGAGCTAGCCAATCCAGTGCCTTTTCATACAGATGGGCGTGGTAACGGGCAGTCCTGCAGCCAATAGAATTGGCGTAACTGCAGAACACATGGTGCAGTTTGCCAATCTGTCAGTTTTCCGCAGCCACGGAAGAAGGGCGGAAGTTGAAAGTGGGCGAGTTCGTTAAAAGATTGATCGTTTAACTATCAAATAAGCGTCACTGGGGAAAGACCATCACCCAATCATGATGCAGTATCAAATGCAAACGTAACCAACCTGAGCTGTTGCTAGTCAGCTGAGCTCCTGTGATCGATTCAGCAACCTGAAGGTTTGCAACTGGTGTCTACTCAGTACTCACACAGTACATTAATTTACAAACCACTCAAATTTTGATTATAACTATAGTTTGATTATAATTATGTAATTACATCGTCGTTAAGGTGTAATGAGTCATTCTTTTAAGTTTCTATCTTTGGAAACTCTGGGACTTTCTAAAAATCTATAGATTTGTGTGTAGGAAGTATTTCTATAAAACCAGCCTTTTAGAAATGCCATTGTGAAACTAAGGCACATAAACGACTGAGACTTTTTTTATTAACATAGTGACAATGGGTTAGATGAGTGTTAGATAAATATCTAACAAGATATACAAGCAAAAAATTAGCTTTTTCTTTGGGTATGAGGATATAGGTTTAATTTTTTTTAACTATTTCTTTAGAAATTTTGTGCTCATTTCTGTAGTTGAAGCAAACAGGACATGTTTAAGACGGAAACGGGTAAAACCACAAAATGTTTATACGATATTGCTCACACTTTTGTTTATAATTTTTGTGCTGTTGTTTTACAACGACAGTCACTTCCCTAACATACCTAATAAAAAATTAACAATGGTTTAATTTAGTGCTGGGGAAAAATTAATCGCGATTAATCGCATACAAAATAAAAGTGCTTTTTTGGCATAATATATGAGTGTGTGCTGTGTGTAATTATTATGTATATATAAATACACACACATTCATGTATGTATTTAAGAAACATTTACATGTGTATATATATTTATTTATATTTTTATATATTCTATATTAACAATATAAATGGATATATAAATAAAAATGTTCTGAAATGTATATATGTATGTGTGTGTGTGTGTGTGTGTTTAAATATACATAATAATCACACATAGTACAGACACATATATTAGGCAAAAATGCACTTTTATTTTGTATGCGATTAATCGCCATTAATCTTTTCCCAGCACTAGTTTAATAACAAATGAAACTAAATAAACATAGTTACTATGTCAAACATTGCTCACTAACTATGGTTAGTTTGTAACATTTTAAGTAGAGAAAAAAAACAGAAAAGAAACACTTGAAATATTTCTTTATTTTTTGATGAACATGACAAAAAAAATCAGCCTAAACCAAAGGAATGTATAGATTTCAAATGAACCTTTATGTTCACTTACTATTATTGTGACAAAAGTAACTGATTTGATTTCCAACTTTAAAAATTGTTAGTTTGTCATTTTTTCTAAGATATTACATGAAAAAGTGTGTGTGCGCGTACTGTATGTCCTTACTATGAATCACACAACCTTCTTTGAAAGATTTGTCCAGACATTAAGTATTTAAGTGAAAAAACATGCTTGTTAAGTATGCAATGCATACTCAAAATGTGACCTCTGCATTTAACCCTTTCCAGTGAGTAGTGAACACACATACACACACAGAGCAGTAGGTACCTATCCCAGCACCAGGGGAGCATTTAGAGTTAAGGTGCCTTGCTCAAGAGCACCACAGTAGCAACCTGCTGGAACTGAGACTCGAACCGACAACTCTCGTGTTACAAGCTGACTCTCTAACCACAAGGCTACGACTGCCTATTTGCACATGTACATACTGTATGTGAAACACACTTAAGTAATCATTGTGAAAGTGCATTCAGTTCACACACAACACGTGGCTGCTACTGTCTGTGATCATTCTCAATGAGAGTTATGGTTGTCTTAAAAGCAATAACTGATTAAGCTTTTCCTGACAGCTCATGGGGCTTATGGGATAGCAAAGTGTACACACTTCAGAATCTCAGCAGATTCAGTCCTTTATATCATTCAAGCCTGCATCCAGAACTTTGTGAGTGTTCATATATACTAAAGCAGCAAGGTATCCAGAGATGATGAACATTAACCGTATGGTGGAAATGTTGTGGCTGAAATGTTTGCAGTTTCCTGTAATGGGCTTACATAACATGTTACAGTAAATAATTACTTGTTTACATCATGTGGGGCAGAAACCCTGGCGGATTTGCCCTATACTGGGAACATTATTTTGATTTACTGTAGATCTACTGTGCATGTTTCATGTGTAACTAATGTACTCCACACAATGTTTTACAGAGTATTCATCTTTTCTATTCCTTTTTTTATATTATTTTAAAAGTGGAGCTTGTTGCTTCAAGTGCATTTTAAAAATTTTGATGTTTTGACAAAGAGACCTACATCTACAGTGGAACAAGTGATGTCTAAGTAATGCAGGTTTTCTTTTCTGTTTTCTTCAACCACAGACTTCCTTGGGCAAAAGTATGCGTATGCATGTGTTTGTGCATGTGTTTACAGTAACAGTGAAAAGATTAGCAGACAAATCACATCAGGTTTAAAGTCTAAAATCAATCTTTTCATTTCAGTATGTCATCTGTTAGACTATCATTATCAGGTGTTTGTGTGTAGATGCTGACTGCTGACTTTGAGTTATTCAAAAACAAAATCTTTCTAGGAATTGAGGGAACATGTTTACAAAATGGACACAGATATAAACACACACACGTACACAAATGCAATATATGCATATATAAAGGGTTAAATTAAATAAATAAGGATATAAACAAGCACATAACCATAGTGGAAACAACACTTTCTACAATATAACCTAAAACACATCAAAAACTAAAAATAAATATACACACAGTAATATTTAAAAAAAGACTTATATTCAAATCAACATTCATAACATATCTTGTCAACACTTGTAATGTGGTATTTAGCAAAAAATATATTTTTAAGATTCCAAGAAAACATTTTCTTAACAACAAAATACTAAAGATGGTCTTGTTAGTGGCTTACTAAGACAACTTGTCATTTTCATTCAGTTACGCTGTAAGAAAGATCACAATGTTATTCATTTATGACCCAGTGCATTATGGGTAGTCAAGAACAATTTACTCAGAGCCAAACATAATGTGGTGGAACATAACACCACATAGAAATGATCTTACACATAATGACTGAGCCACATTATGGGTAGGATAAAGTAGTTGTACTGTAGTTGTGGAGTATAGTTGCAGCTTATTTCTATGTGCAAAGTGGCAAGATTATTCAAAAATATTCCATGTCTTTCAAAACGTTCACATTTTGCATTGTTGTTGTTTACAGAAATGAATCAAAAACAAATGATTACAAGATACAAAATATTTGTTTAAAAACAAACAAAAAATGGTAGAAAAGCAATCATATAATTACTTAGGTTTTGTCATTTTGAAAATAATTTATTAAAAAATGTAAGAAATATTTTGATTTGTGGGGTAACATCAAGTAAAAAGTAATTAAATATTTTCTGAATGCCTTGAATACATATGAGTGTAGCCTACTTAATCCAAAATAATTACCAAAAATATTTTTACAATATTATTCCAACAATATTATTCCTTCAATAAATCCTATTCCATCTGACATTTCAAATAATATTTGTTCTTGTTTTTTTTCTTGCGTTAATTACTAATTGAAACAAAACTGCTTCAGTACAGTTAATTTTATAAATAATAATATAAAAAAGGTTATGCCTAACTACTTCAAGTTTTCCTTAATTTTATTGAGCCTAAGCCTTGCAATGTTTTATTACAATCTATGAAAATTCACACCACATGAACATTTAATACCAAAAGTATTTTTAAATTAAACTAAAAACATCAAAAGAATTCCTCCATCCCAAAGAAAAAAGTACTGACTATTTACTTACTGTGTGTTTCGTCGTGTCATATATAAAGACTAGTCGTGAAACATGTGAGCACCAATAAAATTTTACATGCCGCCATATTTAAATCTAGAGCTGTTATTGTTTGTTTACATCACATACACATTGTAACCATCGCTAAAAATCTCAAAATTTGAATAGTTTTTTTTTAATAACAAACATATCGTATCGCTTCAGAAGACATTTATTAACCCTCTGGAGTCTTATGGATTACTTTCACAATGAATGGATGTGCTTTTTGGAGCTTTGAAGCATTGGCCAATGCCATTAAAAACCATGCAGGGAAGCTTTAATATAACTCCAAATGTAAACATCTTGGATGACATGGTGTGAGTAAATAATCAGTACATTTGTATTTTAGGGTAAAGTTATCCTTAAGTTACTGTATGAAAAATTTTCAATCGCATATTAAAATTGCCATTCACAGCGGACGTCACACATTTGTGTGATATGAGAACAAGCAGTGATGTCGCCACCTGCTGACAAAGGCAAACAAAGTTTAAAACACACAACAACATGAAGAAAAAACAACAACAACAATCTTGTATCGGACTTCCACACTTAATTACACAGTATTTGTATTGCCACATACCATCTACACAGTTCCAAAAATTGGGCTGCAGACAAAACGGGTGTGCAGAGAACCGCGTAGCCTTCTAATGAGGGTGGTGCCCAACCCTGACTTTGGGTCTTCATTAGACAAAGGTTGGTTTAAGGTCCACCTTAAAGTTTACTACAGGGTGTGCTGAGCGGTACAGCTCCCCCTCCTCACTGTCAGAGCTGGTAAGGCTGTCTGTAGAGTCATAGGGGTGATGCAGACAGCCCCTACAGTAGGGCCGGTGGTAGTAACAATAGTCCTCTGAGCTGCTAGAGTCTGAGTCCGAGTAGTCGTATGGCTTCTCTGATCTTTCTTTCAGACCATCCGAGGCAGGCCGAGGAACCTGTCCTGTGTAAGGAGTACTAGAACATTTGCAAGAAGAAGATTCCCAGTCTTCCTGTCTTGAACATCTCCTGCTGGTTAGGATATCAGTGCCACAACTAGTTCCTGTGTTTGTCTGCCTATTACCCTCAAGGCATAAGTCTTGTCCTTGAGGTCGTCTTGTTCTTGGGCTGGTAGGATTTATTTTGTGGAAGTGGTCTTCTCTAAGCCTTTCATGGTCTTGAAGTGCTGATGCTTTTCTGCGTCCTGGAGGTACAGAGCCAGGAAAATAGTAAGGGGGAGGTCCTCCTCTAGAGGAGTAAAAGGGAGGCCTACGTTTCCGCATGAGATAAGGTGAGATGGTGGGGAAGACGAACTGTAGAGGTGATTGAGTCAAGAGAGGAGAGAGAGCTGTGCCGAGTTCCTCATGATCGGGACTGATGCAACGCCTCCGCACTCGGTCAGGTGATCTGACAGAGCTGCGTACAGCATCTACACTCAGGTCCTGTAAGATCTCCACCAGCTGCTCATTGCTTACAACCACTGTGGTATGCTCCTTGGAGGCTGATGTATCAACCTCAGACTTTTCCAAAGTCTCTGTATCGTCTTCAGAGCTATCTGAGATACATCTAGAGTTTCTGATAATATTCAGGACTGGAACTGGCTCATCTGCGATACCCTTCAGACTTACACCATCAGACCTCACTGAACAGCTGATATGAGAGGACTCATCAGTAGAGTTACTCTGAAGCTGTGAAGGCCTTAGGTGTGCTGAAGAAGAAACATCTGTAGCTACTGAACATTTAGGGGCTGTTTGTGAGGTAGTGTGAGCGGGAAGTGGTGGAGGAGGTTTATAAGGAGGTGGAGAGAGAGCCACTACTGGAGCTACTTCTGAATATCGTGTTATGAAGGGGGAATCGGGAGATACCACTGTTGTTTGGGTAGAGGTGGAGTTCAGGTTAGTATTGGAGGAATCCATTTCTCCCTCATCTAAGGTGTGGCTAACAGTCATTATTTTAAGCAGTTTGTCTTTGGCGTTATTCACTTGTTCCTGTAGGCTGTCGATAATGGCATTCTTCTGCAAATTGAGGAAACATAGGAAAAATCGTTTAAACTTCATTGTCCTAATTGGTTATGTCATTATCCTGAATGGCTTAGTTCACTGAGTAAGTGTATGGGCTAGGTGGAAAGTTTTCAGGATTGGAAATCATAAAGTGGTGCCTTAAGGGACTATAAAACAATGGATTTAGCCTTACTCATGGGATAGTGACGCACAATGCTGTGTTATCCACACCCAGTCCTGGAATTTATCATCAGACGCATACATCAGTAGCAATCTCACAGAGTTTTATTATGCAGTTTTTAAATGATATAATAGCACATATTAAGCACATAATTTAAAATGACTTGTTGTATTTGAAAATCTACTTGTTGTAAAATCTAAAAGGCATTTTTTTACAGTGATAACTACTCAGAAAAAGAATGAATTAGTTGTTTTTAGAACCTTTGACTGAATGGTTCGTCAGGGAAGAAAAGAGACGCTCACATGTACATGTACCTCATTAATGAGCCTTTTCATGGAGTCATTTTCTCCAAGTAGATAATAGATCTCATCCTCGCTGTACATGGAGCTCATGGTCTTGCTGGGACTACTGAAGTATTTTGCCATCTGACTGGAATGAGAGTTTGTCTCCTCTTCAAAGTGTCTCCACTGGGTCAACTTGGGAGATAAAGGAATTACAGGTAAATACAGACATAAATACATGTACAAATCCTGAATATGTCTGTCTGTCTGTCTATCTATCTAGTCTGTCTTTCTGTCTGTTGAAATGTATATCTATCGACCTATCAATCTGTCTGTGTATCTATCTGTCTGTCTGTCTATCTATCTATTGAACTATCTATCTTCTGAACTATCAATCTATCTGTCTGTCTATATATCTATCTATCTACTGTATCTATTGAACTGTCTATCTGTGTTGAACTATCAATCTATCTGTATGTCTGTCTATCTTTCTGCCTGTCTGTCTATTGAACTGTCTATCTATCGACCTATCAATCTGTCTGTAAATCTGTCGTCTGTCTGTTTGTTTGTCTATCTATCTATCTGTCTGTCTGTTGAAATGTCTATCTATCGACCTATCAATCTGTCTGTGAATCTATCTGTCTATGAATCTGTCTGTCTGTGAATATGTCTGTCTGTCTGTCTCTCTAGTCTGTCTGTTTGTCGAAATGTCTATCTATCGACCTATCAATCTGTCTGTGTATCTATCTATCTGTCTGTCTGTCTATCTATCTATTGAACTATCTATATGTTGAACTATCAATCTATCTGTCTGTCTGTCTATCTATCTGTCTGCCTGTCTGTCTATTGAACTGTCTATCTGTATATCTAAATCTGTCGTCTGTCTGTTTATCTATCTATCTATCTATCCATCCATCCATCCATCCATCCATCCATCCATCCATCCATCCATCTATCTATCTATCTATCTATCTATCTATCCATCTCTGTTTGTCTGTTTGTCTGTCTGTTGAAATGTCTATCTATCGACCTATAAATCTGTCTGTAAATCTATCTGTCTATGAATCTGTCTGTCTGTCTGTGAATATGTCTGTCTATCTAGTCTGTCTGTTGAAATGTCTATCTATCGACCTATCAAACTGTCTGTAAATCTATCTGTCTATGAATCTGTCTGTCTGTAAATCTATCTGTCTATGAATCTGTCTGTCTGTCTGTGAATATGTCTGTCTATCTAGTCTGTCTGTCTGTCTGTTGAAATGTCTATCTATCGACCTATCAAACTGTCTGTAAATCTATCTGTCTATGACTCTGTATGTCTGTCTGTGAATATGTCTGTCTATCTAGTCTGTCTGTCTGTCTGTTGAAATGTCTATCTATCGACCTATCAAACTGTCTGTAAATCTATCTGTCTATGAATCTGTCTGTCTGTGAATCTGTCTGTCTATTTATCTGTTGAACTATCAATCTATCTGTCTGTCTATCTATCTATTGAACTATCAATCTGTCTGTCTGTCTGTCTGTCTGTCTATCTATTGAACTATTAATCTGTCTGTCTATCTATTAAACTACCAATCTTTCTGTCTGGCTGTCTGCCTATATATCTATTGAACTATCTATCAGTCTGTCTGTCTGTCTGTCTATCATCTATTTGTCTGTATGTCTAGCTAGCTCTATTTATGTTGCTATCTATAAGTCTGTCTCTCTGTCTGTTTGTTTGTCCTTACCAAAAACCACACAGTTACAGTAAAAAGAGCTGACATTAGCAGTGTTCTCTTCAAACTTAAATTTTTTTTTACTGTATATAAATGCATCATTAATCCTATTTGCAGAGTTGTCACCTGCTTTATTTTCCTGGGTAAATTATAGTTTTCAATCCAGATTTGGTGAAACGTCTCATCCAGAGACTCAAATTCTGAAACATTAATGGTGAAATTAACTCACCTGGGGTACAAACAGCAAGCAGTTAATGGAAAGTGTGCAGATAAAGATAGCACCAGACACTACGCTGTACACCACATTAGGCCAGGCATACAGGTAAAGAGAAACAGGCACAGCCACAGCGGTTGACATGGTTACCAGGCAGACAGCACCCATGATGGTTATAGACTGGTTAACTGGGGGTAAACTGACATTGCTTGTCAGGCCTGCGAGGTACGTGCCATAAAGGAGCAGACTTCCCTGCAGAAACAGTCAGCACAGATATTCACTACTGTAAATCATAAATATATATTGCAGTAAATATTTTCACAGAATAAAATAAAAAGCATTTCACATGTTTGGTATGTTAAAGTGTATAAGTGCTATAATATGCTATATTCTCTTTGCAGTTCACCTTAAGCACAGAGAGGAGAATGACCCACAGATCCGAGTAGAGAGAGGAACATGAGTCTAGCTGGGACAGAGTGTAGGATGCACTCAACTCTATTACCTGACATGATGATAAAACAAGACAAAATACCTATTTACAATTCTGAAGATTGGACACTGGTGTGAATAATTAATGGCGTTTTATTTTTGGGTAACAAAATATTTTAATATTTACCTTCACCATAGCATTTATAGACCGGGAACACTTGATTGGATCCGTCAGACTCCATGTTGTAAGAACAACAACATCCACAAGGACCAGCAGAGCAACCAAACCCATCAGCTGTATGTCTCGAATAATCTGAAACAAAATGAAACAATAAAGTACCAGCCAATGATATCAAGCAACAATACACTTCAAATCAACATATTCATAATCTCACCACTCTCTTGTCAGGTATGCGTTGAGTAAACACTCTATAGAGCCGCCATGTTTTACCAAGCATAGGACCAAACACCAGAGAACTGCCAATACACAGCGTCCAAATCCGCGCCTGAGATGAACGGTGTAGAGAAAGATTGAAAGATTTTTCCTTAGCTTTACCATCCACTGGCCAAAAATATTGTTTTGTAGCACAAATAAATAATGAGGGATGAGTGTTACATGTACAGTATAGTTCAATACTTAACTCTTTCCCGCCAGGGTTTTTTTTTTAAGTTGCCAGCCAGCTCCAGCATTTTTCATGATTTTCTCAAAAGTTTAATGCCTTGCAGAAAACGTTATTCTTTAAAAAAACTCAAATATGGGTAGGTTTCTTCAAAAAACACCAAATATTGAGCAAAAAGCTCTGATAATTCCATTTGTGTGAAGGACGTTTGATAGAGATCAGATTCAGAACGATCCTCAAAACATACAAGGACATTCAGCTGTTAGCCCTAGGGCTATACTTCCAGGTTTTATAAGTTGCGGAAGAGCGCCACCTGGTGGATAATAGCAGTATATTATGGATTGCCGGAAATACTCGTCATTGGCAGGGAAGTGTTTTCTCTTAATTGTCGAGTTAACTCGTCATTGGCAGGGAAAGAGTTAAGGTTATGAGTTTGCTCAAATCTTTAAGTGATGCACACCCTAAAAAGCGCTACTCAAAATGTAATGTGCATGAGTACCTGTAAGATTGCTCTTGATCCGGTTCCCTGCAGTGTTGCTCTTTCCTCCATAGCGAATAAGAAACCACTGCCGTATGTAAGTACACTGCCGCACAAAGTCAACACATTCAGATTGGGACTGGACATCTTCACTATCCTGTGTCAGAGGTACGTAATCAAAATTAAAGTTTTAATTGTGTATTATTTCAATGAACAAATAGACAACCTATTACGCGTTGGTGGATTTCTCACATCACTATTTACATTTGCACAACAGTTAGTTCAGCCTCCACAACATTTAGGGCTCTATCTTACACCCGGCGCAATGCAGCGCAATGCGCGACGCGAGTGTCTTTTGCTAGTTTCCACCCTGCGCAATTATCATTTTCACATTTAGCGCCACGTTGTTTAAATAGCAAATGCATTTGCGCCCATGGGCGTTCTGGTCTGAAAACAAATTGTGTTCAGGCGCATGGTTGCTATTTTGGGGTAACTAAAATAAACTACGCCAACGTAGACCAAGAAAAACCTGGTCTAAAGTCTAAAGTCAATGGCGCAATATGTTTTTTGTTATTTAAAGAGCGCATTAGTAATATGCGCCTATAAACTGGGGGACAACGCGGGTTTGCTTATCACAAACATGAATGCGCAGCAGCACAAAAACGCTTTTAAATATGAAAGATTAAAGGATTGAATGTAAAAGATTATTATTGAGTCTCTTGGACATAAATGAGGACAGATTATGAGACGTTAGAAAGCGCAAAGAGCTGCTTCACCTGCAGCCTAAGTAAATAAATGCTTTGCTTTAAACAAATGCATCTGTTTTTAAATGTTTTTAAATGCTACCTTACGGATTTATTGTATATGATGACTCTGTACCTGTGGATATGGTAAGATGGTAAGATGACCATTTATCAACTAGGTTTTACAGTTTGAACTAATTGTTTTGAGAACTGCATTAACTGTTTTGCAAATGTAAATAGTAATGTGAGAAATGCACCAAAGCGACTGAGAAAAACTGTAAGCAACAAATGGAGATGTCTCAAGAATGATAAGAACAGGATTTCTGTACCTATTGTTTCTAAAGCGTAGTGTGAAAATGAGAAAGAAGAGGGCCAGTAGAATCCCACAGGAAAGCAGAGTCCAGACAACAGCACGGAGAGCAGGAGACAGTGATCGACTCTTTACATCCACACCTGTCTATAGAATAAAAACAGCAAACAAACACACTCAGTCCATATTAAACATTTTAATTAGGGGACAGAATGTACAGTTTCTACAGTATAAAAGTCATTACGTCTATGTATTATAAAAACAAGCGTGTCTGTGTGTATTTACCGTCATGAAAGCACAGAGTCTCTGTAGTATTTCCCAGCCCTGCTGGTTGTTCAGTCCTGAGTAGATGAAGCAGGTACTAGACTCACAATGAGAGCTGCAGTTTAGTCCTGCGTCCATTACTGGCCTGGGCTCTATCTCACCTTACACACATACCATACTGAAAAACAGAAATATATATTTACCATCAAACCTGTCAAAAGACTTACATTTCTTAAAAAACTTTTAAACATGTTCTAAATGCTGTAGACAACAATAAATGACCTCATTGTGTACTTTAAATAAACCTATTAAATAAGCCTATTTCCAAGACAGGGTTTTGATCAATACAGGACAATGCCTTAGTTATATTAGGACATTTAGTTTTTGCAAACATACAGGTGTGCATCTTCAGACAAAACAATGGCACTGATATATGTTTTCAGTTTTTCTCAGTCACCTAAAGGATTATTAGGAACACCATACTAATACTTTGTAGGACCCCCTTTCGCCTTCAGAACTGCCTTAATTCTACATGGCATTGATTCAACAAGGTGCTGAAAGCATTCTTTAGAAATGTTGGACCATATTGAAAAGATAGAAGAGAGGGAGACGCGCACATCCAAACACTAGCAGGTGCTGGAATCTTGAAGTCTGAAGAAGGGCGGGAGCCTGAAACATTACTTCGGTGATTAAATAAATTAATATATTTTTTTGTGAGTTCAGTGTGCGGATTCCTTTTTTTGTCCCATATTGATAGGATAGCATCTTGCAGTTGATGCAGATTTGTGGGATGCACATCCAGGGCACAAAGCTCTCGTTCCACCACATCCCAAAGATACTCTATTGGGTTGAGATCTGGTGACTGTGGGGGCCATTTTAGTACAGTGAACTCATTGTCATGTTCAAGAAACCAATTTGAAATGATTCAAGCTTTGTGACATGGTACATTATCCTGCTGGAAGTAGCCATCAGAGGATGGGTACATGGTGGTCATAAAGGGATGGACAAGGTCAGAAACAATGCTAAGGTAGACCGTGGCATTTAAATGATGGCCAATTTGCACTAAGGGGCCTAAAGTGTGCCAAGAAAACATCCCTCACACTATTACACCACCACCAGCCTGCATAGTGGTAACAAGGCATGATGGATCCATGTTCTCATTCTATTTACGCCAAATTCTGACTCTACCATCTGAATGTCTCAACAGAAATCGAGACTCATCAGACCAGGCAACATTTTTCCAGTCTTCAACTGTCCAATTTTGGTGAGCTCATGCTAATTGTAGCCTCCTTTTCCTATTTGTAGTGGAGATGAGTGGTACCCGGTGGGGTCTTCTGCTGTTGTAGCCCATCCGCCTCAAGGTTGTGTGTGTTGTGGCTTCACAAATGCTTTGCTGCATACCTTGGTTGTAACGAGTGGTTATTTCAGTCAAAGTTGCTCTTCTATCAGCTTGAATCAGTCGGCCCATTCTCCTCTGACCTCTAGCATCAACAAGGCATTTTTGCCCACAGGACTGCCGCATACTCAATGCATTGAAGCAACTGCCATGTGATTGGTTGATTAGATAATTGCATTAATGAGAAATTGAACATGTGTTTCTAATAATCCTTCAGGTGAGTGTAAGTGCCTGCTGCACACGCATCAAAACTGTTTATGATAAAAGAGACACTCACGTTCACAAAATACACGCAAGACACTCCCTTAACAGTAAATTCTGATGATGCATGAGATTATGTGAGTATCTGGCAAACGTCTCACCTCTCCACAACATTTAGGCATTTGTTCATAGTATAAGTCTTTACATGCAAAATAGTTGAACAAGATGTAATACCGTTTTTCTCAGTCGCTTTGGTACATTTTTTGAATCATCCTTGACACTTGCAAAACAGTAAGTGCTTTTTTCAAAACAATTTGTACAAATATCTTAACACCATGGATAACCTGCAAAAAGCCACTCTTTTACTCAAAATCTTTAGTTCATCTCTCAAAAGTAAAAATTTGTTTCAATGAACATGTCAGTGCCATCCAAGTCCTTGTGGCATTGTGTATGGATAAGACAGTCAAATTGTTTAGTCATGTTGTTAATATAACAGTTTACTCTGGAGGGATGTTTGACGTAAACACGTTTTCATGACAATTATTGTAAATTGTAGGTTACACCTTAGTGTGGGAGTTTAATTGCAAGAGAATGGACAAGATTCACATTTACACTTTTACTGTTTGTACTATAACTTGTTGAAAGACCATGTCATTGAGATACAGAAAGGAAAAGACAGCACTGCATAGTACAAAAAAAGTAGAAATGCGAACATATGGATAATCTTCATTAGGGAAAACTGTACTTGCAGTGCTGTAGGAATTACTCCTGTTGGTTACAAATTCTCATCCTCATCACAATGAATATCTTCTCTTGCGACCCAGCGTGGAAAGAATCTTGAGTGTCTTATTCAGTTTCTGCAGGCATCTGCTGTGATGTCATCACACGCTGCATCCATGCCAGCCAGAAGGGTCATCCGTGTATGTGGCTGGCAATCATATACTTTCCATCTGCAATGGAACTGACATTGTCCCAAACTATCACGTACTTTGGCAGGTCATCTCCAATCTGATCCCTCTCTTGTTCAGGGATGTGATCGGGTTGAGAAAGTTGACAAGATGTTCTATACTTTATGGCCCAGTCATTTGAATACAATTTTGTCCTTCCATTGTCAGACATTGTGTTGTGCTCTGGCTATATTACAGTGGCCTCGGGGTGCAAAAATAAATGAAAATGGTAAATTACTTATTTACAAGTTTTTTTAAAAAAAACATTTACACGTTTTTTAACAAATTTACAATGAGTGAACAAATTTACAATTTTATAACAAATTTACAAGTTTTTTAACAAATTTACAATGAGTGAACAAATGTACAATTTTATAACAAATTTACAATGAGCGAACAAAATTACAAGTTTTAAAACAAATTTACGTTTTTTACGGAAAGGATAGGTACAATACGCTGATGTCACGCATCCGAGCCTCCGGTGGGAAGAAACCCGGAAGTATAAAATCCTAATCTTTTAAAAATTATTCAGATCATATCATCGAACAAGTTAACGCACCCTTGATTCCTCTGAAGTGTCCTCCTGGGTTGGAGCTTACAGCACCATGTAAACAAACTCGTCACGCTGCCCCGTTTCAGTCTATGTAACAAACAATGCAGTCCTGATTAAAAAGTTTGGAGCCCCCTCTCCTGTTGTCTGTTATATAATGAGAAAGGCAGTGAATTATTTTGATAACTGCCATCCAAAACGTGTGCAACTTGGAAAGCTAGCGTTAGCTAACTAAAACTATTTTACTTACCTGAAAATAAGGTCCAATATCCCTTTCAGTCACTCGGGAATAGATGAAAGGTTATATATTATCACTCTCTCTCCATTAATAGGATGTACAGCCTAATACACAACATCGCATTCGCAACTCTCATGAGATTCACGGTGATACTTCCAGGTTTCTTCCCACCGGAGGATCAGATGCGTGACGTCAGCGTATTGTACCTGCCCTTTCCGTAAAAACCGTAAATTTGTTTTAAAACCTGTAATTTTGTTCGCTCATTGTAAATTTGTTTAAACACTTGTAAATTTGTTAAAAACTTGTACATTTGTTCACTCATTGTAAATTTGTTCACTCATTGTAAATTTGTTTAAACACTTGTAAATTTGTTAAAAACTTGTAAATTTGTTAAAAACTTGTAAATTTGTTCACTCATTGTAAAGTTGTTAAAAAACTTGTACTTTTGTTCACTCATTGTAAATTTGTTCGCTCATTGTAAATTTGTTTAAACACTTGTAAATTTGTTAAAAACTTGTAAATTTGTTAAAAACTTGTAAATTTGTTCACTCATTGTAAATTTGTTAAAAAACTTGTACTTTTGTTCGCTCATTGTAAATTTGTTAAAAAACTTGTAAATTTGTTCACTCATTGTAAATTTGTTCACTCATTGTAAATTTGTTAAAAAAAACTTGTAAATTTGTTAAAAAACTTTTACATTTGTTTTTAATCTTGTAAATAAGTAATTTACCATTGTAATTTATTTTTGCCTTTCCAGGCCACGGTACTATATAGCCTACAGTATAATTGCCAGTTCATGAGATGCACATTCATTAGAAAAGAGACAAGATTCACCTGGGAGCAATTTACCAATTCAGGACAGAGTTTGCATGTAAAGACTTATGCACTAATGCCTAAATGTTGTGGGGGGGTGAGACTATTCAACAGAGATCCATTATAATACATGTTGATTATCATAACCATCTGATAATCTAGGAAACAGCAGAAAATTGTAAAAAATCATCTGCATTGATGAACAAAAGCATTTGCAACTTGTTTAAAGAAATGAATAACTGCTTTTTTGATGTGCAAAAGTGACACAATGATGTGAGGATTAAACGGGGAGATTTGACAATTGCAATTCTGATCTGAGAAATGCACCAAAGCGACTGACAACTTAAAACTTTAATATGTCAAGAATATTTCTATACATTTCCATTATACTTTTTTTTCTAAATCTGTCCTGAATTGGTAAATTGCTCTTAGGTGAATCTTGACGTTCTCTAACAATATCATCCCTGAACAAGAGAGGGGCCAGATTGGAGCTGACCTGCCAAAGTACGTGATAGTTTGGGACAATGTCAGTTTCCATCCTTCCACCATCATCAGGCGATGGTTTGTGGCCCACAATAGGATGTTCCTCTCACCCTACTCTCCATTCCTTAACCCCATTGAGGAATTTAACTGATCATGGAGATGGAAAGTTATCGCCAGCCACATACACAGATGACCCTTCTGGCTGGCATGGATGCAGCGTGTGATGATATCGCAGCAAATGCCTGCAGAAACTGAATAAGACACTCGAAAAGAATCTTTCCATGCTGCTTCAGACTGACAGGAACGTCAGGAGTAATTACTACATAACTGCATATACAGTTTCCCTTAGGAAGATTGTCCTGTGTTCACATTTCTAATTTTTTTTTCTCTTTCTTTATGGCAATGACGTGGTCTGTCAACAAATTACAGTACAAAACAGTTAAAGCGTAAATGTAAATCTTGTGCAGTCTCTTTCAATCAAACTCCCACATACACTAAGGTATAAACTACAATTTCTAATAATTGTCATGAACACTTAGTTTACATCAGAACATCCCTCCAGAGTAAACTGTTATATTGACAACATGACTAAACAATTTGACTGTCTTATCCATACACAATGACACATGGACTTGTCATTCTGATGCCACTGACATGTTCATTGACACAGATATTTACTTTTGAGAAATGAACCACTCCTAAATTATTTATTGAATGAGTTAGAGACTGTTAGAAAATTATCCATGAACTTCTGTCACCACAAAGATGAAAGCATCTAGAACACCTAGTGCTGTTTCATAACACTCCTATACACATTTAGGATTTCACTTATTGGGGCGGTTTCCTAGACAGAGATTAGATTAATCTAGAACTAGGCCTTAATTATATTAGGACGTTTTTAAAGTACCTTACTAAAAACAACACTGGTGTGAATCTTGAGACCAAACAATGACACCAATTAGGAAATGTCAGTGCAAGGTGTTTTTGAATTAAGGTAGCTCAAACATGCATTTTAGTCTGGGACTAAGTCGTGTCTAGGAAACAAACCCATAAAGTGTTTATGTGGCTCAGTTAAAGTTGCAATGAAATTAAAATGATTTGTAATTTGTTTTGGAATATTGTGTTTTTTGTTACAAATTACTTATTTGTGAGCTTCATTATTTAAAAAAAATTTATGTGCCCTCATAAGCTTTAATCAAATTTGCAAATCTCCTCCCTTCTCTTCAAAACGATTTCTCCTTACTTCCGGTCATATGGTATGGCAGGTTGGCGGAGTCCGGGAAAAGATTGCAATTGATTGCAAACGATCCAATCAATTGTTGATGGACAAATTCAAGTCCAGCCCTATCTTTCTTATTTCAGAAGCCGTTTCACTTGAATATTAGGGCTGGGTATCGATTCAGATGTTCCAGATCGATTCGATTTCAAATCGATTCTCTTTTCGATTCTGATTCTCGGATCGATTTTTATGCTCGATTCGACTCGATGAATATAGATTTATTACAAATACTAGATTTATAAAAAAGAACAGTGAACATTAGTTTACAAGTGGGTAAGTAATAAAAAGAAATTAAGAGCCACAAACCTGTATATTAAACTCTTTTATTTTAGGTACACTTGGGTACATTAAAACAGAACCCATCTCTAATTTTCAAAGGCATAAAATAATGTTAAATACAATAAAATTTTGATGCAAGATGAAAAATGTATGCTGAAAAAGTCAGAACAGTCGCATTCCTTGATCAAACAGGATCAGGTTATTTCATCTTTAAAAAATCGATTCGTGGCCTTTGAGAATCGATTTTGAAACACCCCGTAACAACAACAAAAAAAAATTAATCGAAATGCCCTGCCCCATTGGAAATACATCAGAACGCAGGTAATAAGACAATCGCTACTTTGGTTTCATTGCGACTATATTTGTGTTAGCAAAGCAAAGGTTCTGGGTTCGTTTCCAGTGAATACACAATGACAAGAATGTGTAAGGCATGGGGTTAAGGTGACTGAGGATTCAGATGTGTGATTATGTCTTTGCCTTGTCACCAATGAAGATGGGCTTGTATCATTACAGCTGCTCATAGCAGCTGCTCATTGTTATGAGGGTTCCTTGTAAAAACTGAGGTAACTCCTCACTGTCCAGTGTTTCCCACAGATCTGAAATTTACTTGTGGTGGTAGCTGGTGAAAAGGGCAATCATTATTATCCACCGACAAAAAATGGTCTACTATACATGTAACAAAGAACTAATAATGTGTGACACAACACAATACTTTGATTTATAAAACATTAATATTAATTTCACATTATAGTTCATTAATCTAACCACCCCAAACTTTTTTGCCATAAACAAAGCTGACACTGTTTGTCAAAGCACCACGAAAACACTTTATGTTTTTGCACTGATATATGAAGCAATTTGATGACCCCTTTTATCAAACTCAATTATATACAATACTATGTATACTATAGCCTATATAGACAGTGCAGGTCTATAGATTATAAATGTGACTGATGTTATAATGTTAATAACTTCTATAAGATAGGCACTTTTACTGCTTCTGCTTTCTATTTCTCTTTTGCCGATTAAAAAAAGCTTAATCCATTAATTATTTCAGATTTAAAAGTATACTTGCTGTCCCGATGACAGACTTTACATTACAGCTTTGCGTTTTTTATATCCTGAGTCAGCTAGAGCTTTGCTCATTCAGTATTCAGTATTAATAGTAAGATTATTAAAAAATGGGATAAAGAAAATGAAGCGGCGCGTGGTCGTGACAAGAGCCAGTTGCTATCGCCATAGAAACCGGAGGCACGCTAAAACAGCACTCGAGCTTTAGCGCGGTAGCGCTCACGGCCGTTCTCCGATCGACTCGGGTTTTACACACAATATTAATCGGACTTGGGACCCGAAGTAATGAACTAGGACCGACCCGGACCCATCTGACCATTTAAAATATAAACCCGGAACCGTACGGGTCCCGCGTCCTCAGTGAAAAAAGACCTCTAATGGTAAAACTCTGCTCAAGTTCAGAAACATGAAAGGATACAATGTGACACTGAGGTTGCTTCGCGTCGCGCCCAATTCATTGAGAAACAGAGAGCACGTGAACGGACACTCAACCGGAGAGACACAACGTGCTTGCACGCAAAATGAAGCCAACTTAGATGCTATAAACACATATGCACATAAGCATATGCGACCATTTTGGTCGCAGTGTGTTCCCTGGCTGCTCCGTATGTGCTGCTGCAGTTGATCCAGTTTGCCGCGCTGGATGATGAGTTTATGACGCGTGCATCATCTTCACGGTCACCCGACCCCCACCTCTCTCTCGCGCTCTCTCTCTCGCGCTCTCTCTCTCGCGCTCTCTCTCTCGCGCGCTCTCTCTCTCCAAAACACGGGTCATCCAGTCGAGTTCAGAAAATTCGTAAAGTGATTTTTTTTACCTGGGCGGGTCGCAATTTACCTGGGCGCAGCGCCCAAGTAGAGCCTATGTATGGGAAACACTGCTGTCTTTACTTCTTTACAGTAATCGTTATGTCATAGCCTCCTCAGGGAGGAAAAACCAAAATAAAAGTCCTTAGTGCAATACGTAAAAAAAAGACAAAATTACAATAAATTGCAAAATACATAAAATACAAATATTGTTTAATTCAAATTAAATTGGTGAAATTTCACGAAAATTATTTACATCAATTATATAACAAAAAAATACAATTTTAAAGTTTGTTTAAACTCTGTATCATCTATCACAGAGATGGGTATAGCATATATGCGAGTTGTAAGATATGAAATAGGCATGCAGACACTCAGAAATGTAGCTTTTAAATGCTTATTATTTCTATTTCTATATGAAAATTGAACAGAGGTCCAAACCTCAGTTATCACAGCTGTCTGAAGACACTTGTTCAACTACCCATGTAAGATTAGGCCCTTTATGAATGACTGAACACAAGATGGCACTGTTTCATGTGTATCATAAACTTTCTTCTGTCTGAAATATTGTTGAACAGATTGAGTTAAATAATGGATAAGTAATGCTTTGTGACAGGTTAATGACATCTGGCATATTTAAGATAAAATTTTGTTTTCAAACTGATCATAAACATTTCAGCCAAGTGACCCCTATGTTTAAATGGTAAAGCGTTAGCCATTTTAAACAGCTAATAAAGAAGGCAGGTGCAAAACGTTTGTAAATTTAGGTACATTTATAAATGTTACTTTAAAAGTACCATAGTATAAATCTGATACTTCAAAATCGAGCATTTTTGTTTTAGATATTTAAAGCCCCCTGAAAACATTAGACACAAGTTAACTGTGCAAACAGACCGGCCTCACCTATAGTAGGCCACACACCCCTTCAATCTGACAGTGAACATTACAGCATTAAGTACAAACTCTCCTCTTCATTACATAATTATAGTCCTGATAATCACTTTGCTCCTCATGTCCCTAATGAAACGCTCAGGCTTGTCTCCGCCATACAACGTTTAAAGACCTGCAAAATGGTAAATCCCAGATGTATGCACTGATTATCTTACACAATGCAGTACTATGCGTCATACCGTCGACATAACCGCATGTAAGAGCCTGAATGTGCAGACCACATTACTTAGTTGTGCTGTAATCTCCCAAATTCTGGTGTATTTAAAGTAAACGTCTATGTGCTCCTGTATAAACCATGTACTAAACGCATCCAGTAAGTCTGTATTAGGCTGAATCAAATGGTTTGCAATGCTGTGCTGACTTGTTATTGTGATTATCTTACTCTCTTTATAACATAATATTTTCCACGCCTGCTTTTTTACGACTATAATTGTGGTTGTTTCTTACAAACCTGTGTGTTTATGAGCTGTGTATGCGAGTGGCTGATATGAAGTACGTTTGGTAGGTAAGAAATAGATACTAGTGATGCACCGATGTAACGGCCGCCGATATTTATCGGCCGATTTTTGATGAATTTGAAACCATCGGCATATCGGCAATAGCACGAGAAAGGCCGATACCGATTGTTTATTAATTAACTGCATAAAGAAATCCATTATATGTAAAAAATGAGTTAATGTTGTTCTGGTGTTATTACCATTATGGTTACACAAGTCAAAAAAATTTTTATCAGGTTTATGATTCACATTTTATATAGCCTAAAACATAACCATCACACAGAAACATGATTTGGATTGTGATTTATAAGCTTTCTTAAATTATAAAGACATATGCAACAGTTGATTGTGTTATGATATTTCACTATACTGTATACTGTAAGTGACTCCCATAGATATAAACAAGTACAGACACACACTAATGTTTAAGTTTGCAACCCATCCGGTTATACTGTATGGGATTGTCATGTATAAGGAAGTAACCCTGTCCCTGAATCAAACGTGACGCAACTTGACCCGTGCATTAAACTGTTTGTATAAGAATGCTTTCTTCCTCACTTTCCGGTAGTCTGCACAATCATGCACATCGCATCTTGTTGAGAAAGCTTTTGTGCTTTGTACAA
Organism: Paramisgurnus dabryanus; assembly: GCF_030506205.2. Classification (NCBI taxonomy): domain Eukaryota; kingdom Metazoa; phylum Chordata; class Actinopteri; order Cypriniformes; family Cobitidae; genus Paramisgurnus; species Paramisgurnus dabryanus. Next base: position 29,040,900 of record NC_133351.1, read on the forward strand.
CTCAATGCTGATCTGTCACACACAGAGGTGGACAAACACAACTCCATTTCATGAGTAAAAGTACAGATACTACAGCTCAAAGAAGTAAAAGTTGTAAAGAAGTACTTGCTTTTAATTTTAAGTACTTTTAACAGAAACGTTCAATATGTACACAATAAACTTAAACATGTCATTTGATCTGTTTCTCTAAAGTTTAAGCATTAAACGTGTTGTTTTATTACAGATCATTTAAATGTGCTCGAGTGGTTTGGTCAAAAAGTAAACTTCTGAGTGTTTGTGGAAGTGTCGTTTATTTGTAACATGCTTAAAATCATTGTGCCTGTTTAAAACACTGGAGCATGAGACCTAAAATTCCTTATTTTTATTCGACAATGTTCCCCATCTGCTGATAAACATGTATTTAGTATACATAAAACAGATGATTGACGTTTTAAACTTGTTAAATTATATACATGCTTAACACTGCTCACTAACTTCTTTCGTGAGAGAATCTTCCTTGATGCTCTGTCTTATCTACGGCGCGAGCACTTGAGACTCCGCCCACCTGAGCGGCTCGTTTGGATTTAAAGGGATACACACAAAAACGGTGCATTTTTGCTCAGACCCATAAAGTGCCTATTTTAACATGCCACAATAAATTACCTATAGGGTATTTTAAGCTAAAACTTCACTCTGGGGACATCAAAGACTTATTTAATATCTTAAAAACGTCTTGTGGAATGTCCCCTTTAAAAAAGTAAGTTACCTGGTTGCCTTAAAATTTTGAGTTGATTTGACTTAAAAATATTAGTAGACTCAAAAGAGTTGCATCAACTAATATTTTTTAGTTGAATTAACTCAGAATTTAAGGCAACCTGGCAACTTTTTTAGTTCAACCAACAATTTATTTTTTACAGTGCATATGGTTGGTCCCTTGCTTGCAACATTTTAAACAATGATAAAACATATCAACAAGTAAAATTAAATAAAATCAACAAGTAAAATAAAAATGTTTGGAGTGACTATATAAAAAGTAGCCCTCCAGACTGTTTTATCCATTGTGGTAGCCCTTGTTCACAAAAAGGTTGGAGACCCCTGATGTAGAGCAAACTCAGAAATGTACTTGTATTAAGCTGCTTCACTATTTCAAGTTACTAAAATAGTAATATTGATGTTGTAGCAAGTTAAAAGACAAATTTTTAAAAAATAATCAATATTCTTGACTTACAAGCACAGTTTGTGACATTAAAAATGATAGTTTACCCAAAGATTGTAACTCTGTCATCATTTTCTCACCCTCATGTTGTTCTAAACTGGTATGAATATATTTTTTCTGAGATATTTGAATAAATGATGGTAAGCACACGCTGATTGTAACCATTGACCTCCATAGTAGGATGGACAGCTGATGGTACCCATTGAATTCTATTGTATTTGTTTTCTTACTATAGAAGTCAATGGTTACAATCAGCTGTGTGCTTACCATCATTTATCAAAATATTTTATTTTGTGTTCAGACATTCATACAGGTTTAAAACAACATGAGGCTGTAAAAATGATGACAGAATTGTTTTTTTTTTTGTACTATGCCTTTAAGAATTCTTCTGACACTGTACTGGTGACATATGATTTTTTTCTCTAAGCAAAAGATTTATTTGCTCTCCATGTAATCTCAACTTTTCTTAAATATATAAACGCTTCATATTATCCCAAATTTTATATTTACTGCATAAAAGTATATGTTAGTACATGTGCATGCGTTTTAATTCAACATAACTGATACTCCACATTGAAAGTGTGACTAAGATCTTTAAAAGAGAATGCAGCAGTAAATCTCTATGACTACATGACCTCTATGAGTCTACAAGTGTGCCAGTGTCTGTGTGAATGTCTGCTTAAGTGTGTGGTGTGCCCGAGGCACTAACATAAAAACAAGACACCTCACAGACGCACTGTTACTAACAAACAAACGCCTCTGAATACAGACTTTAGCGCTCGTATAAAACATAACATTCAAAACATTCATATGTATAGTATCCAGACAAATGATGTGCTGAAAGATAAATTCACTTTCAACAAATCATAAAATCACTTATTCATCCAAGAAGACAAATGATTCCTGTACTAGTATTGGTATTTCATAAACCAGTAAAACAACACCAATAAGTTAAATAAACTATAACAGGCAAATAAATCATAAGATGGTCAACTACATCAACAGTTTTGTAAATAATGTAAAGCAAAATAATTATGGTTGTTACAACAATGCACCGTATGCAGTGCACTTTATGTCATTTAACTCTTTCCCCGCCATTGACGAGATATCTCGTCAATCAAGAGAAAATGCTTCTCCGCCAATAACGAGTTTTTCCGTCTTTCCGCAATAGCGCTATTCTGCAACTTTTTAAACCCGGAAGTATTGCCCTATGGCAAGCGGCTGCATGTCCGTGTCTGTTTTAGAGATCGCTCTGAATGGGATCTCTATGAAAAGTCCGTCACAAAAATGGAATTATCTCTGCTTTTTGCTCAAAATGTGGTGTTTTTGCACAAACCTACCCATATTCAAAAGCTGATTACAAAAGAACCACTGAAGGTAGGATGAAACGTTTTTTTTTTTTTTTTTTGAAAGCAGAGGGTCTGTTCTTTAATTTGGTATATTGTATGTTTATATATTTGAAGAAGAAAATTTTCTGGAAGACATTAAACATTTGTGAAAATCATGAAAAACGCTGGCGCTGGCTGGCAACTTTTTTTTAAAACGCTGGCGGTGAAAGAGTTAACAGTACTAAGAAACCATCTACATGGAAGTACTTATAAGCTAGATTTTATGTTATAAAATGTATACAGTAATTGAACTCACTATACTCGACAAGTTTCTTCAGACAAAAATGTATAAAGATATAAATAGACTGAAGATGCCTACTGTTTATTTTTACAAATGTTAGCGACAGATTGGATCTGATGACTAAATATGAGTCAATACTTCACAGACCCACAAAGTCTCATACTCTTCAGTACAGATGCTGATGCACGGATTTATCAGACTATGATGTCATTCAGTCATTCAACTCCTGCATCTCTTTTCCATCATGTGTTTCTTATTATTCACAAAAATAAAAAATGATCACACCTGTAATACTGAAAAACAGGTCTCCACTGTCAGTCATCCAAACTCAGGAGGTTTCTCTTAACATGATGCTTATGGTTGAGAAGCTTGCTGGATTTAGTGGATAGTTTCATATTTTTGACTTAAACCATCAAGGCTATAGACCTTATCAACCCCTGGAAACATTTATTGCTTAATCTTAGCATAATTAAAAATCTATATGTGCCTATGAACATCTCTGTATATAGTTTAAGAGAGCCAAGATACTACAGTATGCATTTAATTGATTAGTTTGGTTGTTCAGGGACAGGCGGTTACTTCAATAAAATACCTTATTTAGTCTTTTTTCATTCAGTTTAGAAATATTTGTTAAAATTGTTAAAAAAAAATTTTAATGAGGTGAAACAAATAACTTCAGTTTCTGCTTTTAGCTGATAAGGATCATCAAAGCTGGCATTCGTTCAGGGATTTTTGTGTTACTGAAATCTTTTGAGCCAAATAAAAAGTATTTTTTCGTTTATGGGTTACTGGTTGTGTGTATTATAAAGTCATGTCAACTAACATGAACAATTGTATTGGCACCAAAGGTGCATTGTGTAACTTTAAAAGACTGGTCAATTTTTTCTTCAAAAAAATCCAGATAATTTACTCACCACCATAAGGGTCTTATCTACAGGGTATATACAGCAATCCTTAAGTTAATTTAACTACTTTTTAATACCTTTTTTACTACCTTCAGAATATTTTTTAAAACCATCACGACACTGAATTGCAAGTGTTGATCAGCAACATTTCTATTATTTACATGGATTTTGACATATATAACATACAAAAAAGAATAGACATGGATTAAAGTGAAAAAAATTCTTCTGACTGAAATGTTTTTCAGGCCAAGTAATATTCCTTTACCTAACACTTTATGTAGGCGAGACCAATAGCATTTTAAGGGGAATTTTTTTTGCCATAAATTCCATATTGAAGTCTCCTGTGGCATATAGGTAGCTGTAGTTTGCAGGGCATTTCAGATTAAGGTGAAACAGCTAAATAACTCACTATATAAAAAAACATGAATATCACCACCTTTAATGAATCTTTTATTAATTATTTATTAATTGTAAATGTATTTATTTTAGCATTTACTAATTATTTTTTTTTAATTAAAGTTGAAACTGTTAACATTAGTGAATGCACTACCGTCAATTACTGTAATGTATAAACAAGAATTAATTAATGCTTATATACTCTATATTTTTAATTGTTTGTTCATGTTATATAATGCATTTACTAAAGTGAACAAATACAACTTTTTCATATGATATTATTCAGTACACATAAACAAATAATCCAGGGTCTGTTCTGTTCACACAACAGCTTACAGTCACAGCTCTAATACAGTAACGTTATGTATGAATATAAACCCTGAACGAGTAACTCGAGTCAAACTAGTGTAGAATTCGCACAGGATGTCTGTAACCATAGTGACAGTTGTAAATTGAATGATTGTACCTTTATTAACAAAATATTTTGTTACAATAGAGGCAGCGCTGATGTGCTAGTTTATGCGCAATGTTTCTGCTGTTTACTTTCTCCTAAGACCTAAATGGTCATGTTTATATGAGAATATTTGCAAAGATGGGATTTTTGAGGCATATGTGTTATTTAAGGCCAAAATACTCACAACACAAGCTCAATGAGAAACGCATGCGCGGCTTGCGTGCTCATCTGACACAAAAACAGCGGACGCATTAAGCACTGTTGTTTGTGTTTGAATGGCTTAAAATCACTTGTTTTTAAACTGCGGTACTTAAATATATGTACAAATGTTACGTTTTTGTGACCACACGCAAATACAACTGCAAGAACCGACAGGTGGATGACATCAAAGTCCTGCGAGACATTTCGGAAGCAGTCTTCTCTTATGATTCCTCGTCAATCGCTCTCACGGGATTTGGATGTCATCTGCCTCTTGGTTCTTGTGGCGCCACATGAAGTTTACCCACGAGTTTAACAAACCCGTTGTATCAGCCACTGGCTAGATCAGCATAGCATTAAAAACGGGACGCGGGTAATCACGTACGTGAGAAATCATTTACCCCTAAAATACAGGACCCTTAAAGTTAGTCATACTGTGCAAAGACACGCAAGTTACCTGGCTGTTTGATATTCTTAGCCCACGAACTGAAAGGCTTGCCAATCTTCATCATTTCGCCAAGTCAATCTCCATTGGTCTTTTACACCTTTATCGATCTTCAAAACATCGGAGCCTTCCTGCATTATAAGTTTGACCATGCTAGCTGAAATAAAGTTTTACCTCAGTCAGCTTAACGTGATACAGTCAGAAAACCCGGAGTGGATCCGGTGCGTAGAGATTACAGACGCTTACAGTGGAGAAAGGAACGTGATTTGGCTCCACTCCAGGCTTTGATCACATCCCAGAGACGAAAGATCTTTGATTATGTGCCCAGATATGCTAAACCCCATATTTAAACGAACTAACGCGAACGCAGATAGAATTTCAATCAGAATATGACACCTGATAGTCTGAAAAAATAATACCTAATTTGGAAAAAATAATACATCTGAGACCAAATTTAACACTTTTAATGGCCTTAAATTTGACAATTTTGATTTATCACTTTTTAATACTTTTTAAAACCCCGCAGACACCCTGTATCTAGCAAAACGATTGTCATTTTTTGACACGAAAAATAAAAAATATGCACTTTTTTAACCACTTTTGAAACTCTGTTGAAAAAAACTGTTAAGTGTTGAGTTAAGTGTTACGTGTTGAGTTAAGTGTTACGTGTTGGGGTCCATTAAAGTCCATTAAAATGAGAAAAATCCTGAAATGTTTTCTCAAAAAACATAATTTTCTCTCGACTGAACAAAGAAAGACATCAACATTTTGGATGACATGGTGGCAGAGGTGGGTAGAGTACCCAAAATCTGAACTCAAGTAAAAGTACAAGTACTTATACAAAAATGTACTCAAGTAAAAGTAAAAGTATCAATCTAATTATTTACTTGAGTAAGAGTAAAAAAGTATTAGATGAAAAAACTACTCAAGTAGTTAGTTACTCGTTACTTCCGATCTGATAAAGAAGTAGCGCAAAAGCACTGAATTTCAGGCTACTTGGCGGGTTTTCACAAACCTCTCCTTAAAAGTCTCATTGTTCTGCTTATATACAAGTAAAGCAGCCTGCGCAATGGTTACATTAACATCACATAACGTGTCATTTGAGAAAAAATCTCAAACACACACACAGATGTTTTTCTGACGGTTAACTCTGTATTTATTTTCATGTTCACAACACAAACTTGTCAGCGTCTGCCTTTAAACAAGCAAACAGTAAACAAAAAAGAACGTGTATGTCTGTTTGTTATCATGTTTTTATATGAATAGGTTATTTTCACTGAACATTAACACGAGCTTAATAAAAATTATCATTTTAGAATTTCATATGGAACTTATCTGTTTGTGCAAATCAACTCTACATTTATTATAATATATAATACATGTTTCTTTAAAATCAAACTTTATTATTTTATTTTTATTAATTCATTCTTTAGGAAGGATTTAAATAAAATACAATCCCGTTTTTATTTGAATGTATTTTCTACACATTAGTGAGGTGTCTGGATTTGTGTATAAATGCAAGACGTCCTTACATTACACTGTTCAGTTTGTTTAGTTGTGGGTAAATTATACGGAAATGTGCAGATGAACGTGCTGTTTGTATGGTTTAACTTACACTAGGATTTGTCATCGCTTGCACAAGAGTGCATATGGCAAAAAAAACTCGGACAGTGTGTGAAATGACCATTAATAGTGTTCAAATAGACATTACTGACACTTACTTCAGGTTGGATCTTGAATTCCTGTACGCTGAGATGTCAGCTCGTTTATTGAACAAAGCATGCATCGCATTATGAAACTATTCTTTTTGACCTCTTGGAGTGAAAACATAGACCGAACTTTAAGCCACGCATGATCTGCCTCCGATATCTCGCACAACGCACACGCGCCCTCATCTGCTTCTCCTGTCATCTACGCGCGGTTGCGCGCGCTACAGGGTGACGCAGCATGTCTCGCGAAACTTTCGAACACGCCCTATAAACTTTAAAAATATATATATATATATTCATTAATTATTACCATTTGACAGTAGCGCAGTAACGCCACCCAATGTAGCGAAGTAAAAGTACAGTTTTTTCCCTAGAAATGTACTTGAGTAAGAGTAAAAAGTACCCATCCTTAAATTTACTCTAAAAGTACTAGTTACCCAAAAAATTTACTCAAGTAAATGTAACGAAGTAAATGTAATTCGTTACTACCCACCTCTGCATGGTGGTGAGTAAATTATCTGTTTTTTATTTTTTTAGAAAATTGACTAATCCTTTAAGAAGGATCTCTTGACAGAAATGCAATATAATATAAATAACTATATTATCAGTGATGAACTGTACAAAATGAACTGTATTGTTTTTATTACTTTTTTTATCTATATACACTGCGAGTCACCGTCATGTTTCTACAGTTGCCCTAAATGGACAAACTGCTCTACAGAGTGTGTTTCGTCACTACATTGTCTCAGACGATGATGTGTTTTGTCCTGTGGCGGCTGCCGTATGATCTCTATGTGTTTTTTTTAAGAGAAGATTGAGCTGTGGACTGAGTAATTGGATGCAATTCACAGTCTCACCACTAGATGCTGCTAAACATCTACACACTGGTAGATTAATGCTGCGTTCCAGGCAACCTGTAACCCGTAACTCACGACTTCAAAACCACGACTCACGACTTTGAACTGGGAGTACATCGATCTAGTACGAGTTCACGGGTGGGAAGTCACGGGTTTGACTGCCGTTCCAGTGCACTTTCACCGGTAGAAGGTTGTAAAAACACGAGTTACAGGCTGCCTGGAACGCATAGGGTCGTGAGTCGTGGTTTTGAAGTCGTAACTCACGGGTTTAAAAACCTGCCTGGAACGCACCATTCCTAACATTAAAAGGCACCAATTTTCCAATTCAAGATTTTACATTTCCTTTGTGTACGTGTGTATTAGTACATGTTAATGATATACAAAAGGTACAAATCCCAAAGTAAACGATGACGTGAGTTATCATTATCAACGTAAATCTCTTTTCTTGGACTACAACAAACACATGGATTTTAGGCAACAGTTTACTTCTTAGGTCGGTTGACATGTTTGCAGTAGTAAAGATGATCATAACTACTACTAGTATTGAATTGGTAGCTAATTTTCCAAACAAGGTAAGAAGCATCACATTTCCGGCTGACGTCAGAGGTATTCAGGCCAATCACAACGTACAGGTAAGCTGGCCAATCAGGGACATCAGAGCATTTGAGGAAGACAGTGACATCTGGAGCAACAAAAATGTACGGTATGTGGATAACGTTGTTTTTTAGCAATGAAATAGGTCTTCTTTAACAAAGATTATATATTTGCACATTGTTGGTTTTAGGTTTGCTAATGAATTTACTAATTACAACCTTATAGTGAAATGTGACACATAACACTTAAAAATCTTTTGAGAACTTGCCAAGTTTAGTATTTTAAGTATTTTAATTTCACATGTATTTTAATGTTAACATAATAATTTATGTTGTAACTCATGTAATGCATGACCGTTACAATGTGACATCTCTTGTCAGGGTGGTTTAGAAATTCCTGTAGTTCCTTCCTAAACCTGTATTGTCATCTGTCCTATTATAGATCTGTAGTTTACAGTTTCCTGCAGGCACGACCGGTGAAGAGAGGCATTTCCGACCATTTTTCACTCTTCAGTGCAGGATCAGGAATCAGCGCAGGCATGTCCTAATTTGTAACCAAACTTACGAGTAGGCAGTTAAACAATACTTTTACTAATACCTGTGCTGTTCATATCATTCTTGCGCTGCTGTCTTGAGTAATGTCTTTGAGAAAATACTTTTCTATGGGTGTGCCTCTTCTGGTTTCCTTTGAAGTACTCTTATCGCTCATGAATGAGTAAACACTGTATTCTGCTACTATCTACTTGAGCAACAAATATTTTTCATGAAAATGTGGTGATTGCAAGTTTTGATTTATTTACTTATTTGTTTGGAGTCTTTGTTTTGAATTGCATGTTGTATATTCAGTTGTTACATTATGTTTTTGTTTTGTTTTTAACACAAGATGTATCTCTCATGTTTTATTGAGACTTTTGTGAGCCGCAGAGATTATTGGCTTTGAATTATTAAAAATTCTCATTTGGTTTAATCATAAGAGCAATTCTATTCAAATGTTAAAGGAATAGTCCATTTTCTTTAAAAAAAATCCAGATAATTTACTCACCATCATGTCATCCAAAATGTTGATGTCTTTCTTTGTTCAGTCGAGAAGAAATTATGTTTTTGAGGAAAACATTGCAGGATTTTTCTCATTTTAATGGACTTTAATAGAGCCCAACATTTAATACTTAACTCAACTCTTAACAGTTTTTTTCAACAGAGTTTCAAAGGACTATAAACGATCCCAAACAAGGCATAATGGTTTTATCTAGCGAAACGATTGGCATTTTTGAAAATAAAAATAAAAAATATGCACTTTTAAACCACAACTTCTCGTCTAGATCCGGTCGTGATGCGCTAGCGTGACCCCACGCAATACGTCATGACGTCAAGAGGTCACAGAGGATGAACGCGAAACTCCGCCCCAGTGTTTACAAGTGTGTTGAAAGAGGACCGTTCCTACGTTGTTGTATGTCAACTGATACTAATTAATGTCTTTGTGTCAGTTTATTGTTTACAATGGTCCGCAAATGTGCGTTTCATATATGTAACACGTGACCTCCCTACGTCACTACGCATTAACATGAGGTCACGCTGGCGCTTTCAGGACCGGAGATAGACGAGAAGTTGTGGTTTAAAAGTGCATATTTTTTATTTTTCTTGTCAAAAATGACAATCGTTTCGCTAGATAAGACCCTTATGCCTTGTTTGGGATCTTTTATTGTCCTTTGAAACTCCGTTGAAAAAAACTGTTAAGTGTTGAGTTAAGTATTAAATGTTGGGCTCTATTAAAGTCCATTAAAATTAGAAAAATCCTGCAATGTTTTCCTCAAAACACATAATTTCTTCTCGACTGAACAAAGACAGACATCAACATTTTGGATGACATGGTGGTGAGTAAATTATCTGGATTTTTCTTTTAAGAAAATGGAATATTCCTTTAAACTCTCAGTGAAAAATTAAGTTTTAACCAAATATTTTACCATACTGCTATCTTAAATGTCAATATTTGGTGGCTTAAATAACCATGCAAGGTCTCTGTTTAAGTTTTAACTTTATTAGTTAATGCATGTAAGCACAGATTTCAAAATTGCTATGTCCATAACATAGAAATGGCTCCTTCATACACTCTAAAAGTGGTGGGTTGTTTTTAACCCAGGGTTGGGTCAATATTGGACACTGCTGGGTTGCTTTAACCTACCCAGTCTCATGTAGATGCGTATAAATTGGAATTTGGCATGCATATGATACGCCGTTCACATAATACGCACATCTTTTTTGACATTTTATGTATTGGTTTCTCATTTTTTCAGTTTTTTTTCAGATTTTTAAACCATTTTCGCTTGGGTTTGGAGTTAGATTTGAAATTTGCTTTGGGATGTTATTTCATATATACTGTAGGTTTCTCCATGTTTTTGTTTATTTTTAAACCGGTCGCTTGGAGTTGGGGTTAGAATTGGATAGAATTTAACCCCAAACCCAAAAAATTGAGAAAACAATACATAAAATGACAAAAAAGATGTGCTGTATTAAGTGAACGGGAAGGACTGGCGTATCATATGCACCCCAAATTGGAATTTGACGTATGTATTGCATGAGTTTTCACACTTCGTGCTATTTATACACATCTACATGAGACTGGGTTGGTTTTAACCCCGACTGCTGGGTTATATCAACCATGAGATGAAACAACCCAGCAGTTAGGTCATTTTAACCCAGCAGTGTGTTCTGTACAATACTGACCCAACCCTGGGTTAAAAAAACCCAGCATTTTAACTTGTTTTTTTCTTCTCATAAATGTACACACAATTTTTTCTTTGAAGTGCTGTCCTTATGCTTTTGTTGGGTATTATGTGTGCATTTTAATTGACAGAATTCCTACAAATAGTATTGTCTCCCAAAAACTTGTGTCCTTTTTTTGTCCCATCCAAAACACATGTATATTTCCCTCATCTTAAACAGAGGCCGCATGCAAAGGCTGATATTTTTCTGATGTCTAGACTGGAAAATGTCACGTCCATAAAGCTGGAATTGCTCATAACTCATTTCATAGATATAATGTTGCTTTTGTTTGGGGTCACTTTGATTCCATCATATCATATACAGTATACAATAAAGCAAACCCTGTCAAAAATTGTTCGAAGTGAACTGGTATAATATAACCAATCTACGTTGGGTCTGTAAGATTTTTTTTTAAATGAAAATAAAAAATACGTAAAACAATTTGCAGCATATTTTATGTTACTTACACTTAAAAAAATTAAGTTAAACAATTCCAACTTGATTTTCTAAGTGATGTCAACTTTTCAAAACAAAACTTTAAAAAGTAGGTTGAATTGAATTGCAAAACCAAGTTGTTTTAACTTAATGCTGCATTCTAATGGATTTAATACAAATTCTAGTGGTTTCCATTATAATACCATTTAATAATTAAATAATTGTATTAAATTGTGTTCTAATGGTTCCCATACACCCGATAACATCCCATCAATAGAACCCAACACATTGCCAATATCAGAGACCAGTATACCATTCATTTACAACCAATACAATTTTCATTATAATCATTAACTCAATCAGAATTTCTTTGATGGTTTTTATTGTTTTGATCCGCAGGGTTGTCTACTATTTAACTACTAAACTGATACAGTTTAACGTGTTAAATAGTTTCACTATTTTAGGCTCTTCCACGGAGTAACGTTAGTGCAAAAAAGCAAGCTTAATGTGTGGAGATCATAAACGAAACGCTTCCCTTGATGCTTTAATCCCCTTAGCAATTTAATATAAGCTGATCGAGTAAGAATGCCAGTTATGGGTTTAACCCCCGTCGACTCGACACCCACTGAGAAGACTAACAAAGTCCGTTTTTCGGAGGAACCTTACACAACTTTGTCACTAAAATGGACAAGTGTCATTATTAAATTTATTTTGTTGTATATTAGGTGCAACTAAGTAGCCTTAGCTACTTCAGGTTAATGGATTTGATGTTAATAATGCTAATAATGCTAGCGATCATAATTTATGATTATTATTCATATTTGCGATTATTTTATATTATTACATTGTTATTAACCAGTGCATGACTACGTTTAATATAGGCTAACCTTATTTTTAAGGTAAAGCTTTACGTATCTACAACATAAAAAATCTGAACAGAGAGATTGGTCAAACCTGTGATCCATAAGTATGAAAGGTGCTTATCCTGTCCCTGGCTCCATCCCTGAAGGATCCGTAATAAAACGTCCCGTTTAAAAAAAGACATCACAACAAAACATATAAAGGCGCGGATAGAAACATCAAAAATCTCGTGTTCACAACGTCTGCAATTTATCACATACGAAAGCTATAAAAAAAACAGCTCACTGACTGTACAAACTACTGAAAGTAGACTGAGTGAGAAAAAGAGGAGGTGTCCGGGAGGAAGAGAGAGAGAGAGTCAGTGTTGAGGGAGAGAGAGAGAGAGAGAGAGAGCTACCGTTGACTGAAAAAGAGAGAGGTATTCATTATTATTATCTTATTGTTGAAAAAATACACTACAATAAAACGAATTTATTTAAATGTCAGTATAATTGCTATATTTTGGATATTTGACAAAAATACTGTAGTGTAGGACAGATATTTTAGTGATTTGGAATCTGCACGTTTGTGCTATACAGCATGGGTTAAGTGTATAATAAACCACAAACAGAAGTCTGTATAGATAAAATATGGGCTGAAATCATTGTTTATTTAACCTCTTAACACCTGTGCATTAGAGATCTCGTGGGACTGGGTGGCGTGTGGGATAGGGTGGATTCTGTACTGCATGGGAGTCATTACAAAAATAATAGAGCAATAATATCATAATAGAGTTGAGTGGAAAGAAACACACACACACACACGCACGCACGCACGCACGCACGCACACACACACACACACACACACGTGTTTATCACACCTGCTCCATTACGCAGTGTGAAATGGGAACGGGGCAGAATGGTTTGATGTGATAATTTTATATGGACATGCGCTTTTATGACCTCAAAGGCTTCATTAGTTATGCTGTGACGTCATCGCGTTCTATGCATGCAAATAAACCGGAACATAGTTTGCTGTAAAAGAACATTATTAAAACTCAGTTGGTGTTTACTTTGAGTTTAGACATGTGGTTAACAATTAAACTAATTTCTATTAAACAAAAATGTAAACGTTTAAACGTTGCTGTTTCTTTTGTTATTTAAAAATGTCAATTATTATTGTCAAAAGTGAGTTTTTTTTTAAGCAAAAAGCATGTGGAGATATCCGTCTGCGTCGGTTGTAATTTTTACCAGCAGATGTCGCTGTCGGATTCAGTCAAATTCACACTGAAAACACAAAGCCTAATTTTCAAAGAAAAGTTTTGTTAGAAATACTACGCTTGTTGGTGGCCTAAAGCATCTTCAAAATAACTTGTATTTAAAATAGTACATTTGATCAAAAGATTGACACTAACTCGTATGAAACATCTAATTTTTCACACTAGGCCCATTCAAATCTCTCAATGCCAGGGTGTTGCTATCTGGATAAGATTATTTTCTTTATTTTAATGCTTCAGTCTTTATATGACTACTTTTTATCAAGGCCAAGCCTGATTGCTCAGCAAAGTATAGTTAAAGCATACCTCTCATAAAGTTTTGTCTCACAATTTTAGATATACAATGCAAGATCACCTCGTGAAACTTTAGGTGAGTTTTTTTTTATTTCTTACCCATGCTTGTTTAAAGGGATAGTTCACCCCAAAATTTTAATTCTGTCATCATTTACCGACTCTGTTGTTAAAAACCTGTATTAATGTCTTGTTCTTTGTTCTGATGAACACGTTTTTAACCTAACTGACCATGAGCCCCATTCACTTCCATAGTAGGAAAAAAGAATACTATGGAAGTGAATTGGGCTCAGTTACAAACATTATTCAAAATATCTTTCTTTGTGTTCATCTGAACAAATAATTGAATACTTGTTTGTAACAACATGAGGGAATTTTCATTTTTGGGTGAACTATCCCTTTAACTCTTTCTTAGAAGACTCTTTTTTAGCTGAACGAGTATCAGTTCTAGTAGTCTGTACAGGTTAACCTCAGGGCAGATGCAACACTTCCAGGCTCAAGTTGCAAGGACCTGCTAAATTTTTCATTCACACCAGGCAACAGTGGACGGCTGTCTACTCAGTTACTGAGTACAGAAAGAAGAGACACTCTATAGCAACTACTGTATAGTCACTGAGAATAACATATGGCCAATAAAAGTGTACAGAGATGTGCAATCTAAATAATGAATAGTCAGAATTGTATTCCTTTTGAGAATTAATATGGAAAACAATGCATTCAAAGCTGTATTTACATGTTTATCACACCTGTCATGAAAAAAACACAAAATATCGAAAACTATCAAAGAATGTTGTTTTCCATCGAACTGAAATAATAAAATGTGACACTGTCTGTGAAATCCAGGTTAAAGTCTTATAATCTAAAAATGAGATTAGTAGCATCAAAGTTTGATTTCATTCACTGATCTCATTTTAATTTCTATCTTTGAACTTCAATATCAAGGGTTTGGAAACAACGTTCTTTGATTATTTTATGTAGAAAATAGTAAATCATAAAAAATGACTTTTGCTGGGTTTTCACAGACTGGGTGACAAATATTCAAGGTCAAGATCGTGAATGAACCTTTTTCTTAGCGTGCATTGTGATGATTGATTTGTGAGCGATTCGCTTGAATACAGCAAACTGGTTAACAAATCCACCGCAATGATTTATAAGCAAATGTGTCTGAATTACAACGACTTTTAAAAATCTCTGTCTATAAATCACAATGACACACACTCTCTACCTGTATAATAATCCCTTCATATTTGTACCTACTTGCCTAAACAACCACCCAATAATGTCTTTCTTGAAAAAAGCTATAAAAACTTTGTGGCCCACTTTATGCATTTTACAAAGCAAGCAGACCTACCTTCATGTCAAGATGCAACTTCTGTGTCCAAGAAATTATGAATGATCATGATTTAACACTCATAAAAATCCTAAATTTAAATAACTACTAAAAAATATTTTGAAAAATTCAGCGCTTGACACAATTGAGATGTTCCTCATTCCATCCACCCACTCTTGTAAAGTTATTACTCACCTCCTGTAGCAGGTAATCCTGTCCAAAATTACAGGTTACTTTACAATCGACGCTCATGTGCTTCTTTGTAAAAGTGCATCATATTCCAGTCATGTATGAAGAATATTATTAGCAGCGATGTAAAGGTTTGATCTCATATACTCTATTAAGAGTAGATTCTCAAGTGTGAGAGCTGACACAACTTTGTTCAGCTCTCCTCTTACAACCATTTAAATGTGAATGCTTCAATTTCATCCTAGCGTGTTTCGTGTGTCTCAGGTTACAAGTAATTGCAGTTATATAGACACACACGCTATGAGCTCATTCCTAGCCATTGCACAATTAACATTACTTAGATATTTTCTATACGTTTTTTTTTTTTTTTAAAGCAGCCTTAGAGCTTTACAGAGAGAGAAAAATAACAAGCTTCTTGCTTTAAAGCAACATATAAAAGCGAATAAATAACAGCAATAATTTTATTTTGTGGGAGCATTTCTATTACAACAGTTTCAGCTATCCAAACTAGCCGTTCTGAATAAACGAAACTTAATCAAAGCAGCATCTCAGGATTAGTATAACTCAAATAGTATTCATTGTTATCCATCACGGTAGCAATCTTTATGGAAAGAGAAAAGATCCGAGTGAGCAGATATAAAAAATCTATTCAAAAAGATTCACACATGCAACTTTGGCAGCATCTCAACAGCATTGAGGTGCAGTGATGTGAAGATTAAAGCATTCAGTGTACTGTCAGTAGGGAGCTGTGCAGGTCTTTGAGCTTCTTACAAGTGTTTGAAAAGTGGTCAGACTGCAAGACAAATACTCATCTGTCCTTTAAAACACATAAAACAATCATCACGTGATGAAGAATGAAAGACAGAAAAAAGTAAAAGAGTGGGATTCATTTGTGTAGGTACTTAAAAGAAAGATGGCTTAGGCTAAAGCTTTTAATTTAGAAAGTAAAAAGAAACTGTTTTCTGCATTCAGTACAACTGATGAAACGGCTTTCATATGCAGATGCATTAAACCCAGTCCGGTATGCTAGTGGCCAAATGAAGACTCTTCTCTTGTCATCTGATCTGACAAGTGTCTCAATTAAAGAGCACCTATTGTCCCATTCACGATTTTACATTTCCTTCGGTGTGAAAGTGTGTGATAGTATGTTTACAATATGCAAAAGGTACAAATCCCAAAGTAAACGATGACGCGTGTTATTTTTTCCAACGTAAATCTCTTTTCTTGGACTACAAGAAACACACGAATTGTAGACAACAGTTTACTTCCTGGGCCTGTCGATGTCAGCGTTTCATTATCATAATTCCTCTTGTTTTTGACTCACAGCCTATAAGTTAACTCCTGTCAGCATTGCATTATGAGTGAATCTTTCAAACATGGTAAGGAGCGTCACATTTCCGGCTGATGTCAGAGGTATTCAGGCCAATCACAATTTACAGATTAGCTGGCCAATCAGGGACCAACAACCATGCCACGCTAAAAATCACTTAAATCACCTTTCTTTCCCATTCTGACATTCAATTGGGAGTTCAGGAGATTGTCTTGACCAGAACCACACCCCTAAATGCATTGA
This sequence comes from Paramisgurnus dabryanus, assembly GCF_030506205.2. Lineage (NCBI taxonomy): Eukaryota > Metazoa > Chordata > Actinopteri > Cypriniformes > Cobitidae > Paramisgurnus > Paramisgurnus dabryanus. Next base: position 29,057,976 of record NC_133351.1, read on the forward strand.
AGCAACTGCCATGCGATTGGTTGATTAGATAATTGCATTAATGAGAAATTGAACAGGTGTTTCTAATAATCCTTTAGGTGAGTGTATACTACATAAATGAGTGATGTGAGAATGTTTTGTGAATCTGTTTGTAGAAGATCCTGTCTGTAAAGACATTTACTCCATGCTCTTCACAGCCATCTTTGCAAGGAATTGCCAGTTTACCTGCATACCAAGCATTTTTATTATAATTGGTTTGTCTCATGTGCCCTTTTCTCTGGATTACTGTTTTTGGACAAGTTTGCTGTTTATCGATCTTTGCCTGGACTTTGGTTACGATTACCTACAGTATCTAGCATATGGATTGTTTGTTTTGGATTTGCTGAATTGTTAAATAAACTAACAAAAACTAACAAATTGATTCTAAATTGCTTCCAGTAGTTGATCCATTACAGGCCTAATGTATCTGGTAATATTCTTGTAATTTATACAATCCCACTGTGTTTGAAAACCTCATTATGTTCACAAAGATATTAATATTGGATAAAGGGATATATGTTGTTACAAACCTGTATACATTTCTTTGTCCTGCTGAACACAAAGGAAGATATTTTAAAGGGGTGGTTCAATGGTATTTCATGCATTCTGACTTATTAACACTGTTTAAGAGTTGGCAAAGTGTCAAAAAAGCAGTTGGACGTGTTACAGAGTATTTCTGTGCCGAATGCATTTCGCCAGGGTTTATACAAGTTTCGGAAAGGTTTTTCAATTACGGGCCCAGCTGACGTTTAAGGGGTTTCTATATGTATTAGAGCTGTAACGATTTATCGTTAAAAATATTCTTCTAGACATTTCCTGGAATAGTGTTTGTAATGCTACTTCCTCTGTGGCACAAAGGGAGGTCTTGCACGAGAGCGCCCCCTGGCTTTGGGATGTGCCGGGATTTCACCGTAATTCATTAAAATTCATTCATTGAGAAAACGCGCACTTGCACGACTAATCGTTACAGCCCAAATACGTATGACTTATTTTTATGGGCACTTCCACCGGAAAAGCACGCCCATGCGTCAATCAGCGGGAGACGCTAGAACTTACAAACATCACATCACGCGACACAGCTTTGTTTAATATCAAGACTCAACAATGGCATGAATGAAGAAGTGTGTTTTTGGATGTAAGAAGAAGAAAGCCAGCATTATGAAAACAATGGATATAGTTTATTATCCGGGGTGGAAGCGAAGTTTTGCGTGTGTGTTTGTTTAAAGGAACAATAAGTAGGATTTACCCCCATCTAGTCGTGAAATTGTATTTTGCATTCAAACGAATAGTGCTCTCTAGCGCCTCGCCTTTCCAAATGCGTGTTGCAACTACGGTAGCCGTTATTTACTCACTGATCGCCTTGTCTGTTGCAGCTGGTTCACGTGTTCTGAATGAAAACGCGTTGTGGAAACGCATTGGTAGGCTAGTGCTTTTTGTCACTCTCTGCTATTATAGTTTATCAATATGGCGGAACGATATGGATGCCTCCTTAGACTTACCCGTTCAATGTAAGTAAAGAGAAGAAATTCTAAGCTTACAAAGAAAAGTCAGATCATCGGCAGAGGTCATTTGACACCAACGAGGACATATTTATGAATAAAGACATTGGGCCCTATTTTAACGATCTGAAACGCAAGTGCGAAGCGCAACGCGCAAGTGAGTTTGTGGGCGGATCTTGGGCGCTGTTGCTATTTTCCCGGCGTGAGAAATAACTCTTGCGCCGGGCGCAAATCAATAAGGGGTTGGTCTGAAGTAGGTTCATTATTCATAGGTGTGGTTTGGGAGTAACGTCAAATAAACCAATCAGAACGCTATCCAACATTCCCTTTAAACGCAAGGGCGCAAGTTCCATGGCGGGTTGCTATTATTATGACGGATTTACCAGGCGCACGCCAGGAGCGGTTCACAGCCGAGGAGACCCACGTTCTTGTAAGAGCAGTCAAAGACAGAAAAGTTGTTTTGTATGGGGATAGGAGAAACCCGCCCAAATCAGCGTAGGTTAAACAGGCGTGAGAGGAAATAGCCACAGTCTCATCAGCTGGCATCCCCATCGTTGCGCCAAGCGCTACAATGATGTCAGGAGACGGGGGAATCCCAAGCTTGCCAGCATAAATCGGGCACGCCCTGTAACGGGAGGTGGATCTGCCTACACATGACCTGACGCCAGCAGAGGACATCGCTGCGTCCACCCTCACTGCTGAAAGGGTTTGGGGGCTTTGAAATCGGACCCAAGAAACGCAAGCAAGGTCCAACCCCAAAGTACTCTTACAAATCTAGTTCATATACATTAAGGTTTCTTATGAAAACATTTTAATTATTATTTACATAAAATAAACGTAATACAGCCACACAACAAACTTATGAAAATACTTTAATCATTATTTGCATGATAATTTTTTAACGCAGCCACACAATAATTTGAAAACTATCACCACAATGCTCACCACTATGATTCCCCTTATCTCATGTATTAATATTTTTAAGTGTAACAATTTATGATTTGCAAAAATAACTGTTGCATCTGTGTAGATTAGATACGCAAATTGTGTGCGCGTTGTGCACGCTATACATTATGGTCAAGCATGCGCCCTTAAAATAGCATAATGAACAACGCGCAACGCGCCACTGACTAGTTTTTTCTGGTCAGTGGCGCAATTGTTTTTTGAAACTGCAAAATAGCATCAGGGATGGGTTGCGCCGGAACACGCCTCTTTTTTTGGGCTGAACCGCCCAGGGAGCGCAAGTCCATTCCCTAGTTTGCCGACGTGCGTCTGTGGAGGGAAAAACCTGCTGTGCGCCGGTGCAAAATACGAATGATACATGCGTCACTGACAAAGTCAATTGCGCTGGGTGCAAGATAGAGCCCATTGATTTTGATTAATAAAACACTTAAAATCCTACTTACAGTCCCTTTAACGCTGGATTTCTTAACCGGGTCATGAGTTGCATGGCGTAAGTAAGACTTTTGCGTTACTTTGAAAATAGGCGCGTAAGTGCATACTATATAAATGACACGAACATGTAGTGAATCACAATTTACACAGTGTTGTATAGTGTAGCATGACTCGTACTCGCTCCTCCTGCGGTAGTAACTCCTCCTTCTTAATTGTATCCATATGTTATTGTTTCCTGTACGTTATGCAAAATAATCGGTAAAGATAATGGGCCCTATCTTGCACCCAGCGCAATTGACTTTGTCAGTGACGCAAGTATCATTCGTATTTTGCGCCGGCGCACAGCGGGGTTTTTCCCTCCACAGATGCACGTCAGCAAACTAGGGAATGAACTTGCGCTCCCTGGGCGGTTCAGCGCAAAAAGGAGGCGTGTTGCGGCGCAAACCATCTCTTATGCTATTTTGCAGTTTCAAAAAACAATTGCGCCACTGACCAGAAAAAACTAGTCTAAAGTCAGTGGCGCGTTGCGCGTGGTTCATTATGCTATTTTAAGGGCGCATGCTTGACCATAATGTATAGCGTGCACAACGCGCATACACTTTGCTTATCTAATCTACACAGATGCAACAGTTATTTTTGCAAATCATAAATTGTTACACTTAAAAATATTAATACACGAGATAAGGGGAATCATAGTGGTGAGCATTGTGGTGATAGTTTTTATTTATTCTCATGCAAATAACGATTAAAATATTTTCATAAGTTTGTTGTGTGGCTGTATTACGTTTATTTTATGTAAATAATAGTTAAAATGTTTTCATAAGAAACCTTAATGTATATGAACTTGATTTGTAAGAGTACTTTGGGGTTGGACCTTGCTTGCGTTTCTTGGGTCCGATTTCAAAGCCCCCAAACCCTTTCAGCGGTGAGGGTGGACGCAGCGATGTCCTCTGCTGGCGTCAAGTCCTGAGGCAGATCCACCTCCCGTTACACGGCGTGCCCGATTTATGCTGGCAAGCGTGGGATTCCCCCGTACAAGGACGTCGGTCTCCTCGGCTGTGAACCGCTCCTGGCGTGCGCCTGGTAAATCCGTCATAATAATAGCAACCCGCCATGGAACTTGCGCCCTTGCGTTTAAAGGGAATGTTGGCTAGCGTTCTGATTGGTTTATTTGACGTTACGCCCAAACCACACCTATGAATAATGAACCTACTTCAGACCAACCCCTTATTGATTTGCGCCCGGCGCAAGAGTTATTTCTCACGCCGGGAAAATAGCAACAGCGCCCAAGATCCGCCCACAAACTCACTTGCGCGTTGCGCTTCGCACTTGCGTTTCAGATCGTTAAAATAGAGCCCAATCTGTTTCTTATAAATCTGATTAAACTGAAGACTCTCTGTTTTTCTTGCCTACTATGGAAGTCAATAGTGCTCCTGTTTCCTTCCTTTTTTAGAAATATCTTCCTTTGTATTCGGCAAAACAAAGACATTTATACAGGTTTGTAACAGATTGAGTAAAAAATTACAATATTAAAATTTTTGGGTGAACTATCCCTTTAACTGCATTATAGTTTACCTTAAAACACACTGTAAAAGTTGGGAGATCACAACCTTTCAAGGTGAATACAGTGTTACAAAAAAAACAGTCATGATCCATACAGAAATTACTTTTTTTATTATAGTACTCTAAATAAGAAGTGCAAATACATGTTTATAAACCATTAGAGGAGTGAATGTAATTCAAATCCAATAAAAATACATTCTATATTGTCACTGATATACATCTAATATCATATAGATTATTTAGTATAAAAGCATTAGATATAATTTTTTACAAATTCAGTGAAATAACGATTGTTTTAGTTATTTGCATAGTAAATATCAATGGTTTAGCCTTAAGAGTGTAAAGCAAATGTAAAGAAACAAAAGCAAAGTAGTAAGTGAATAATACAGAAATGTCTAAAGAGCAAGAAGGTAAAACAGACCTTCGTGTGTGTTTTTTTTTTTTGCTCTGTAACAATATCACACATTTTTAGTTGATGCAATTAAATCTAAATAAGAATTAAATAAGAATTCACTTTAATGTGATGTCGGTTACCGGTGACCTTTGCCACAGTTTATCTCAGGATTTTGTTTTGCAACAGCAGACAATATCCTGAGTTATATTCAACACAAAGATGACAACATTTACTATATTCACTGTATGTAAAGATGTGTAGCATAATTTTACTGAGGTCATAAAACTGTAAGATAAATCTCAGCCAGCAGACGACACCAGGTCGGATTTGCGCAGAAGTTGGCAGCTCCGGGTGCGAATCCGGCTCGGGGGCGTCTGCTGTCTGGGTATGGTGGGCTACATGGATGGAGACACAATAACAGAAACAAATTGCGCTTTTCCATTGCATAGTAAGGCTCCGTACAGTTCACCTTTGGGGGGTTTTACACTGTGTACAGTACCTAGCACCTGGTACTTTTTTAGTACCACCTCTATTGAGGTTCCAATAAAACGATAATAAAACGTGACATGTAACACTGCAGATCACTGATTGGTCATCAAGAATCGTCACTAGAAGCGTCATTGCTAAATGCAAGATTGGCTTACCCTCATGCACCATTAAGAAAACGAATGTCGTCATCATTGACAAACTCACTTTTAAGCGGTGAAAAACATTCACATGTTGAAAAATCAAGAGCACCATTCCATCAATCTGCTCCAATGCTCCTGTGTTGTGCGTTTGTTTGTCTCAAAGCGATACTAACTGCAGTGGAAACGCAAACCCAGCCAAAGTAAAGTGAACCGAGCTGCATCGTGCTGAAATTAGTCGTAATGGAAAAGTACCAAAAGTGAAATGTGTTCTTCACTTAAACAATCTTAATTTGTACAAGCCATATACAGTTTGAAAAGTGCAAAAATAGTATCTTTGTGCGCTAACAAACAATGTGTTGTTTGTTTGAGCAGTACCACATGAAAAGTTTGGGGCGGAAACTTTTTGGTAACCTCACTGTTTCTGTAATTCCTGTTTGTGGCACTTACTTACTTCACCTAGTACAAACCCAAAAAGCAATAGGGCTCTCAAGGTTTATTTTATCCTTAATTCACAGTAAATCTTTGTGCGTTACATAAAAAATATGAGTTTGATGTCTTGAAATTTACTATCACTCCCATCAGAGACAACAAAGCAAACTCTTGTGTAAAAATACACAAGCAACTAAACTGATCCTCTATGTATTGCAAAAGTGGAGGTGAAAAACAGCTGACCAAGTCTTATTTTATATATATAGTTAATATAACTATTTAATAAAACAACTATTGTGAACTACCAGTGTTATTTTCTTTATTTTGCAATTCAAAACAAAGCCCTAAAATATTTAGAAACTTTCTGCAGATGTCTTTGTCAGAATGCCACTGTATTTCACTTGCTCACTCACTTGGAAATCAGATTTGGCTTCGGTTGAGAGGTTGTAAAGTTAAATGTCCTTGCTGATAATGTTTTGAGGAAGAGAGGGGAAGAGATCAGCGAAGGATGAGCCACGTTATCCCAGCAGAACTCTCTGAAGCCGATCAGCAGCCACACTGTTGTCATCGTCCGAGTCGGCGTCGCTCTGAGGGTTGGAGTTGCAGGGTGAGGTGCATTCTGGAGAGCACAGGTAGTGCATCAGGGGCAAGCGATACTTGCCACAGAAATCTACAAACTTGATATGACGAACACACGAGTCGAAGTAAACACCTGCAGATGAAATGGTCAGAAAAAGCAGGGTTAGAATCACAATCTTACATAGAGAAACATATACTTCTATATGAACGACTCACTTTAAGCACATAGTTCTAAGCCATATGGATTTGGTAGCTAAATACAACTTTATCCTTCATGTGCATAAATCCCTATAACTGAACTGATAAATTCCTAAGGTAGGGACAACGATTTTGAAAATTTTATAGAAATCACAAAAAGAGAGATACGTGTCGTGACTCATACCTGTACACAAATCTGTACCTCTGGCCATAGTTACATGCAAGTTTCAACTTTTTAAGATGTTAAGACTGCTGAGAATAACTGTGTTCCAATGTTATTAATATGAGGTTATGTTTACACAACAACATGTAGCAAAAACAAAAAAGTTTTTTGTTTTCGTTTATGAAATATTTTCATACACACATTTCATATAAACTTTTAGGTACACACAACAGCGCTGTCCAAAAAAATACAGAATTACATCTGCCAGGCCAGTAGATGGCGATGTAACTTTGTAAAGAACCACTACATGCCTGTTACATGCGTGTTCTTCTACAAAGCAATTAGTAGAAACAAGACGGTGAAACCCTTAGACAGTTTTGTTTAGACATATAATGAGGTTTATTATTACAAGTGATACTGGATGCCAATACCCTTAAAGCGCCATTTTCGTAAAATTTAACCTCCAAAACGCATAAAAACATTCATCGATTTCATGTGATGTCACACAGTGGTGCGGGCGCCCTTTGTGGGATCGAATAACAACATGCTTCTATGAGATAATGTTTTAAAATATCCCCAAGAACCCTACACTGTAAAAAAATACTTTGCTGCCTTAAAAATGTCAACTTACTATTATTTATCTTGACTAGAAATGAGTTTTTATAACTACAGGTGAGTTGTTATAACTTATAAAATATAGTTGAGAAAAGTCAACTTAATTTTATAAGTTGTGACAACTCATCTCTGTTGACATGACTTGTAAATCTGAGTTGATTTAACAAAAAATTTTAAGACAGCAAAGTATTTTTTACAGTGTAATGGCGCTTTTCCATTGCATAGTACCCTACAGTTTAGGTTGGGTTAGCTCACCTCACTTTGGCTTGGTTAGCTTTTCCATCGAGCTTAGTATCACTTCGGAGTGGGAGGGATTATAGGCGTGTCGTTATATTTGCGCTGCCTACTGCTGTGACATCATACATCCCCATACATTCATTTATTTCTCAGTCCGCCACAAAATTAAAATTGGCCACCACAAAAAGATGTTTGCACATCGCGTTCATCACTGCCTCTGTCTCACTTGACAGTTTCTGTACAAACACCCGTGGCGTCAGTCAACGCGCTCCGTTGAGCCTTATTTAAGTTGCATTAAGCTAGCGGACGTGCACATCGTGAATGTGCCGCCACAAACTGCGAAAAACTGTTATGTTGTTCCTGATTCTCAACCTGTGGATGTTTTTCATCGCTAAAAGGGAGTTTGGGAACTTATAGCAGAGCACAGATGACAACATGTTTGCTCAGGACAGCGCAAGCTAGCACTAAGGTAAAGCTAATCTTTTACATTATAGCGATAATGCTGGTCAGTGATCTACAGTGTTTTTGCATCACATTTTGGTATCAGCTCGGTTCGCTTGGAACCCCAACCGAGGTGGTACTAAAAAAGTATCAGGTACTACGTACTGCACCCAGTGGAAAAGCTCCCAAAAACAAGCCGACCTGACCAAAACCGTGGGGTACTATGCAATGGAAAAGTGTCATATGTGTCTTTAAAAAATGAATTGCTGCTTTCATACAGTATATCTGGCTGTATTTACATTAGTTATCATAGCTATATGGCTAAATTATGTTATGTTGCTTCAATATAGCATTAATATTTTAATCTACTGTCAATTACATAAATGTGTCCTGAAATGAAAATAATACAGTAGTAGGCCTACTTAAATTTTAAGACATCCTTCTGGAATTATTGCACTGAATTCATCTTGTTATAATACAATTCTTATAGATTCGCTTTAGTGGTGTTCCAGCAGATCATTTATATTCAGAATAACTGAGTAAACACAACAGCGAATCTGCCACAAATCTGCTAAATGACTTTTGTTTATAATCGCAGTTATTGCAAATACTGACTTCAGCCTAGACTGCAAGATAGATTGATCTGTTTGGGAAAACAGGGCATATACGACATAAACTAAAGTGTTAACTCTTTCACCGCCATTGACGAGATATCTCGTCAATTAAGAGAAAACGCTTCCCCGACAATGACAAGATTTTCCGTCTTTCCGCAATACCGCTATTATCCACCAACTGGACTTAACTTTTTAAACCCGCAAGTATTGCCCTATATGGCAAGCGGCTGCATGTCCGTGTCTGTTTTAAAGATCGCTCTGAATGGGATCCCTATGAAAAGTCCGTCACACAAATGGAATTATCTCTGCTTTTTGCTCAAAATGTGGTGTTTTTGCAGAAACCTACCCATATTTTTGAAAGCAGAGGGTCTGTTCTTTCATTTGGTATATTGTATGTTTATATATTTAAAGAAGAACATTTTCTGGAAGGCATTAAACTTTGGTGAAAATCATGAAAAACGCTAGCGCTTGCTGGCAACTTTTTTTTTTAAACGCTGGCGGTGAAAGAGTTAAGTATAGGTGTAAAAAATATTGTATATATCCGGTTTTGTATAAAATATTTTTTTAGATAAACGTGTACTTATTAAATAACACGATTGGTAAATGTTTTCAGCTGAGCTAGTTAACGCTAGTTAAAACTGTCTCATATTGCATAAGGAGTACACAGACAAACGTATTTATAGAAAATACATTTTAGAAAAAAATAGAGACATAAGAAACAAGACAGTACAGAAATAAGGAAAAATTATAATAATATTAATTAATACATTGATTTTAAAATGCATGCAAGTTTATGTACATATATTTATATGCATTTGCAACTGTAGTATGGTTGCATGCTAATTTTTACGTTGCAAAAGGAAAAATATAAAACGTGCTTTTATGTTTAGTCAGTGCAATTTTATCCATAAACAAAATATCCAATTCTTATGCATCTTAAATACTGTGTTTAATAGTGGGTGTAGTTTTGCGACTGCGTTTTTTTCTAAAGCGGTTATGCAAATTTCCAAAAGATGCAGGACAACAGTGTCTGAAACCCATGAATCACTTTACAATTAAAATTGCTGTTGTGTAAATAGCCCCTCAGCAGTTTAGGAACCCTACCACACACTACACAGTTCCAGTTATATAACCAACCCCCAAAGCTGTTTTTAATAGCAATGAGACACAGTCGAGCATCATATATGTCAGCCTTCAGACTATTGTGACTGTTGTACTCTGGACACACAACATTATAATTTCACCCAAAAAATAACATATACAAATGAAGACATGAATGTAGGCTATATGCAACGGGAAAATTACAAGTCTCACACCTGCACATTTGGGGTTTGGGCACTTGCTGGCCATGTCCAGGTAATAGACCAGGTGGTTTGGGAGGTCATGATGCGAGTATGAAAGATTCCTGCTTTTAACAGTTCGACCAGCGAGCTCTAGTAGTGATGGAGGGTCGTAGGTCATATCCTTCACAAAGCGCACGACCAAGGGATTGCCACGGAGACTGAGCTCCTGAAGCTGCACCAGGCTCAGGATCTCTCTTGGTAGATATGTCAGCAAGTTATTGTGCAGACTAAGAGAGCGCAGGGAATGGAGTCTGTGATGGTAACAGAAAATAATTAAATGGGCAAAAGATGATGAGTAGACCTTTTAATACTTTAAATAAGTACACACACTTTCATTAGCCTGAGTTAAGTATATATCTCAATGCATACCTGGTAAGTTGAGGAGGGACGCTTTGGATCCGATTATCACACAGAACCAGGTAACCGAGGCACGGCAAGTTGGAGAGTTCAACAGGGATGGAGGAGATCTGGTTACCTCCTAAATATAACAGCTCTAAGCTGGTAACAGAAAGATGTTTTTAAGTATAAGTGCAAGCACACAATATAGAAAAACAACTAAGACATCAAAACATTGACAAAACTAATGCAAGAACCCAATTTCAACACTTGGCAGGATGAGTCAGTACAAAAACTGACTAGTCATCCAAAAACACTGCCAATATTTTGTACGTGGTTGTGTGGAAGTCTCTCTATTATTAGCTTACGAGTCAATACAGTTCAACGTTTACTGATAACTGGGATCTTCTGCAAACATCCCTTCTGTTGAATCTGTGTGTTCACAAACATTTGTGTCCTAGACAGCAAGTCTGACAAGAGAACAGGAGACAAAGAGGCATAACTAAAGCCCCATTTACACTGCCTGTTTGAAGTGACTTGATTACGATTTTTTCCCCTCAAGTGGCACAGATCGGATATGACCCCCGGACATGTAAGCAGGAATAAAGCACAGATTCCGATATTGTCCGATTGGTTTCAGGCCTCATTCATTTGTGAAAATAAACTGGATATGATTTAGATATACATGCTTACGCAATGTAAGCAGACAGATTGGATATTCCCATCTCAAGACGTGTCGTGTGTATTGAAAATGCGACAACATTGGACACCACCTGCGATTATAGGTCTCTTCTTAGCAGTGCATATTTGGCACGACGACTCCACTTAGTGGAGTAATGTTGAAGTTTTGTCTTGTTACAGAAATAAAGCTCTCAATATTTTACTTCCTCTGTGATTTAAGCTGTTTAGGGTCAGTATGCTTACCTTGAATTGTTTCACTCATTTAATTTAATCATTCTGGCCAATCCATCCTTTCTGTGCTCTCCATGAATTTATTAAAGAGAGCCATTCATTTTTGTTTTACCTCATTTCCTTCACCAACCCATCTTGGCTTAGTCTCTACAATTACCAAAGTGGACATAAAAAGCAAAGGAGAACAAAGACCCAGATCTCTTGAAAAGGACCAACTTGGTGTGTAATGTGGGCCAACAGGGAGATACTGTATCTCTATAAGATAAGATGGCTTTCTGCCAAGTTGGCCTCCATGTATTCACTGTTTCAGCACTGAGGCGACTACATGGTCATCTTGACAATACACTCAGACAGCAATTTTAGGCCTTGCAAGTGCAGCTCTTATAACTAGTCAAACTAATGTCTTAACATTACAAAAATCAGACATACACTGTATCATTAACTTTGTTTCTTGCACAAAAAAATGCAGATTTTTATTTGCTAAATCCAATGCAAATGTGTGGTCAGTTTTGTTCAGTGTTGTTGAATATATAATAGCAGGTACATTCAGTGTCTGATGTCAATCTTTTATCTCTTCTTCAAATAGTTATATTTTTAACTGTTTTAAAGTCACCATGAAATTACATTTCACATTTTACATTTTTCTTACAAATAAATCATAATCTTTAAATAAAAAAACGTTAACCCCCACCTCTACTCGAATAAACCTCTCTTTACTTCCTGTCACAAGGAGGGTGACTATTAGAGGGGGTATCAGAGACTTTTCTTTTGCCTGTGAAAAGATTGTGGCGATTAGCAATTAGCAACCTGACCAAACTTCCAACGATCCAATTAGTTTCCGATGAATGAAATCAAGTCCCGCCATATAGTCAATCATTCTTAATAAATAAATAAATAAATAAATAAATAAATATATATATATATATATATATATATTCAGAAGCCATTACACTTTACTATGCATCACCATAATGAAAAGGAAGACAATTGCTACTTAAATTTCATGGTGACTTTAACAATTTGGTATTCATTGTTATGTTGCAGGCCATAATATAATATTTTCTGTAGAAATATTATGTGCGTGAATGGTCATGTTTCATGTATCATTTGGATTAGGGATCGACTGATATGGATTTTTTTAGTGCCGAACTGCAGATTTTTTCCATCAGCCTTAGCCTATGACCGATCCGAGCTGCCGATTTTCTTGAGGCAATATTTGGAGCAGATACTGGTTTTGCTCACTTAATTTACATCATAAAAATGACACAATGATGATATAAAATGTTACAAGTCCTAATTTAAAAAATGAACATTTATTTAACTTAAAAAAATTTTTTTTAAATTTTTTATGAATTATTTTTACTATTTAAAGGTAGGGTAACACATTTTGAAAAATGCTAACGGTAGCCGCCTAGCAATGAAATCCCGATCCCACCCTCAAGTCAAATCGCTCTCCAATGTCACGCCTCTTTCCAAACACATGAACACGCACAGATCAGACGGTCACGTCTCATGTCTCATTCACCAGTGAGAAAACTTTGCAGTACAAAGTGAATAACACTTCCAAAATAACCAACATAAACAACTGGTTTACATCAGAATTAGTTTAAGCACACGTTCGGTTGTGTAGACGTAGTAACTATATCGTTATGCTAATCCGTAAACGAACACAAATTTCATAAGCAACACAACGTTTCATCAAAGTATAATATCTGAATCCTTCTCAATACAAACATATCACGTACCTACCTTACCAAAATAAACAGTGCAACGACCCTTTCAGACCCTTTGCCTCCTGTAGCTGTTTGCATCTCGCGGTAAAGCAGTAAAGTTACAGATGTTAATTTGGGTTTTTGCTCTTGCTGATCCAGGCAGTTTTTGCTGTTGTTGTTATAAAAGATGCATTTAGTTTTGTTGCTCCTGTGTAGGTTGTCAATTCAGCAGAAAAGTTTGGTGTTCTCGCTGTTTACAGACAGAGCGCACGTGAACGCGCCGATGACGTATGGTATCTGCGTGGACTCGCTGCGCGGTGGGAATTCAAATTACGCTTACGTATGAGGGACATAAAAGGAAACGTCCGTTCGGACCGAAATCTATGATTTGTTGAACATTTTTTGGTCCTACGCCTTTCACAGATGACATACATTTTTACAAATACATTTAAACAACTTAACACAGTGATTGCTATCAGGATGTGAGGAGACTTTTAACCAGCATAACTAAAAATGTTTCAGGATCAAATCTTTTACCCTACCTTTAACAAATAGTAAAAACAGGTGAGGTAGAACAAGAGAGAGTTCAGTGACGCTACTTTTAACGCGAAAACACGTTTTGGTATTTGGTAGTAAAACTATTAAAATACAGCAAGTGTGGCTTCTATGGTAGTCGAGGGCTGGAAAATGGAGGGGAATCCGCCAATTAGTGATAAATAGAGGATTTTTTATTTCAGGGAGAGTGTTGGGGGGTCATTTTTAGCCAACTTTCCTTAATTCTCTCACCTAAATGTTTTCTCAGTCAGTGTATTTGTCTTTAAAATGGCATAATGTTGTTGCACACTAGCTTACACACAGCACAAGGAAGTTTTAAACAAGTTTATGTAATTTCTGTGAATATGGGGGTGTGGCCTGGCCTCAATGGTCCTTCAGTAAGCAGTGTGCATGTGACTGAAGAATGTGCAGGGTAGAAATTCAACTAAAATGGATTTAATCTTGTTGTTTTAAACAAAATTATGCTGCAGAATTTTTTTTAACTACATTTAAAGTTTCCTGTTATAGGCAAACCTGCATTTTTTTTCAAATTCCCAGTTTATTACCATATATTCCCGCTAATTCCCTTGAAGATTCTCAGAATTTTGCAACCCTACTAGACTGTAATCCTCAAACACCGAGCCATAAGACAATAAGTCAAGATGTTTGTTAAAACGCATGTGGGTTATAATTAGGGCAACACTGACGAGGTGTATAACTCATCTGGGTAAAGTTATGATTAATTGTTAATCAATCCTGGAAAAGATGACTCTGTCAAAGACACACAAACTCACTCCGGTCAATGTGACCCCTTGATTTGCACAACACTGCACTTTGTTCAGAGCACTCAGCAGCGCAATCTATCATTTGGATACAAATTGTATTTTTTTGTGCACTTTCAAAATTGCATCAGTCCGAAAAAAAGATTAATGAATAACATTAGAAATGAGTAATGCATGCAAATCCTTTACTAATGAAAAAGGGGAATGGTCTTGGCACTTGGTGTCCAGTACAAACAGGATAAGTAAAAGACAGGCATCATTAGACATTTTAATCCCTAATATACATTATCTCAGACTGATACCGTTTCACATATTGAAAGATTAATGACTTCACTTTTTGCTCCCTTTAGAGTTGAGTAAAATACGTGTTGCAAATATACTGTACCTTGAGATCACACGTGCGATTCATATGTAATCTGCTAGCTAGATTTCATCAGAACACAAGCAGAATACCAAGACTGTGCTCCTCCTCTTCAGTAAAAATAGAATACACTATGGATGGATAGATGGACGGACGGATGCACGATATTATCGTCAAATCAATATCACGGGCAAATAAAGGCTTATAAATTGATTAGCCAACAGCCAGATAAAGATAATTACGCCGATATAAAGACGTGTTGTTGATTATATGATTTTTCACAGAAGAAACTTGTTGTGAATGTTGTGGTCAAGCTTAAGCTCAGGCTCGTAAACGTTACTAATTGTAACTTAATTACTTAAGCAGTGGGAAGACATTTAACAAGTTGCCTAAAGGTGACAGACACTCCACAGAATAAACGAGAATCATTTCTAATATTTACAGATAACCTGAACATTGAATTACCTTGTTAGATTATCTATCTCAACTGGGATGGTTTTCAGTCGGTTTCCCCCCATTGACAGAGACTGGAGTCGTTGCAGTTGCAAACACTGGCTCGGCATCTCCTCAAATCTGTTTCCGCTTAAATTTAACACCTCCAGCTGCAGAGAGCCAAAGTCTTTCGGCAGAGAAAACTCATTTAAGCGATTGTTCTTGGCTATGAATGTTTTAAGTTTGGTCAGTCGGGTGATATCCTCACAGATGACAGACAGCGCGTTGTTGCTGATGTCCAGAAACTCCAGGTTAGCGAATGAACATATGGAGTCCCGTAGCACCGTGATCCTGTTATAACACAGATACAGTTGTTTCGTGTCTCTCCGTCGTTTCTCGCTGATCGTGTCCGTACTCAAGTCGTTCAGATTCAAACGGGACAAATCTAAGACGCTCTCACAGATACTGGCTTCTTCAGAACCCTCCATTTTGTTTTCAAAAAGACGAGTCTTCCTTCTGGTTGTAAGTTAGCCGTTTCCTATCACCGCGAGCCAGTCTGTTTCCACACAGTGCCTGTAACATCCATGAGTAGTAACTTAAAATCTCTGGCGTAACGGCAGATGGGTCACGAACCACGATACAGTCTTTTCGGTGGTTTTGACTTCATGCGGCGCTGCGCAGACTGATCGGCGTATGACGTCAAAGGTCCGCGAGAGCGAGTAGAAACCGCGCCTCAAGTTATTTTCGCTCTCGCGGTACTTTGATGTCATACCCCGAACAATTTCATTTGTCGTTCATGTTGGGGGCTGGAAGAACTGGTGGCTCCGCCCTACTGTTTTAACCCTGTAGTAACAAGCTGGCTGTGTAGACTTACATAAGCTCTACTAATAATCTTACTTGTTTCCGTCAGAAATATAGCGTGTATTTTAAATACAGTTTATGCAAATTAAAATAAATAAAAATGCATGCATATTTTCTTGTGTAGCGTCACTATTGGTGGTTATGTAATCTGTTGCTGGGACTTCATTATGCAAGAAGTCAATGAGTTCTTCTCATGACCCTGGCTGTTCATTTGTAATGATTTAATTATACCCATAGCTGTATAGAGTGTGCATTGTGCTGTTTTAAATTAATGTCATGCATTGCATACTGTGTATTGCTTTATCCACAAATATCTGCCACACTGAATCTGAACCATGCAAACATTTTAGGCACTTTTTCACATCTGCGTGCAAAAGCTTGTCACTTACTGTAGGCTAAAGTATGTAACACTTCTCAATCAGAACAAGCTGTTTCCAATTGTTTAGTTTAATCCATAATTTTCCTGTATGTTATGTTATATGTTAAGTGTTATTCTACAGAAACCTCCAATTTTGGTATGGCAAGATGTCTTAAAACGTTTCTATTTTTCTAGCATTTAAACGTAGACCACATTATTAGATTAGGCTACTCTTTGACTTTATAAGTACACATTAATTACATCTTAATGATTTTTTGTTTTTTGTGTGCATGTACTTCAAGACTGCATATACCTTTATTTTGTTACTGGTGTTCCCTTACTTCTTTAGCAATATTAAAGGGGTTTATGAAATATTATTTTAGATTTGTTTTCAGCTTTAAAGCTTAATTCTTTAATGTAGCAGAATTCAATTAATTAAACTGTATCATCATCATGTCACATGTGAAAGATTTTATTTAATGTGAAAAAAAAACACATAAATACCAGTGACACCAGTTACTGATCTTCACTGCTGTGTTACCCATAAGGAAGGTAACACCAGTGACAGTAACACCAGTGACAATTTTCATGAAAACTGCAAGTCAAGTGATGTCATCAGTCAGTGGTGTAGTGGTGTCTGGAGAAGTGGGTATACTCTAAATGTATGCCCCAAGTAGAAGTGGGTATACTCTTAATGAATGCCCCCAGTAGAAGTGGGTATACCCCATGCCATCAAATAAAGAGGTGGGTATACTCCGTATACCTGCATATACCCTGCACTACACCACTGTCATCAGTGTAATTTTGATTTAAAAATAAGAGCTTTTTTGTTAAATGGTAACACCATTGACACAACCAGGGGACCACTACTTTTATTATATATTTTATAATATTTATTTAGCATTTTGTCTTTTAATGTAATTTACATCATTTATTTGATAGTTATGGACACATTATTGAATTTTAAATGGAAGAAAACACTATTTTTGATCTCAAAATAAAGCATTTTCCCTCTGTACTTGATGGTGGGGACGAGCACTTCTGTGGTGCTTGGAATTCTAATTAATTAATAAAAATCAAATATTGCTACACTGATGGCTCAAGAAGGTGTAATTGTTCAAATAACATATTGTTTTATTAAATTATAACCCTAAAAGGTATGGACAGAAAAATGAAAATTTCCGTAGAATGACCCTATACATAAATGTGTAAACACATTTCATTAAGTTAATGTTGTAAATGCAAATACTATTGAGGTCAGACATTTCGAAGAGACAGACTTAAACAAATGAGGATACCTTTTATTTTTTATTTAAACATTATTATTAGTACGCAGAAGTAATATGACTAAAACTGAGCAGAAGGTTTTACAATAAAATGTTTCATTCTGCCCCACTGAATAAGACAAGGATACAGACATACAAAAGACAATCGATAGGTGTCTACTATAATACTGAAAATTTTATGTGCACTGTGTGTCCTACAGAGAAAGCCACTTTATCAATGGCACCCTGTTTGTATAATTAAGGCACTCTTTACCACAAAGGATTCATACTGTTAGTGGAATTTAGTGGAAATTAAACTAAAAAAGCTAAACACACACACACACACAAAATGTATTTTCACACACATACACACTCAAGAATGCAACTACACTACAGAGGCAAAAGCAGATCTAATCTCTATTCTGACAGGTCTTTTATGTACCAGGTATAAAGTAGTTGCTGGGTCCAGAGTAGTGGTACACCTGGAGATTTCCGTACAACATTAAACATCCTAACATCAGGCTTTGGTTTTAGATTACTCATGTCTGTACTCAGTCCCACCTGTGTGGATGAAAGGCTTATGATGAATAAAACATAACTAAACTTAGTTCTGTCATGAATCTGTCTTTGTTATTTCTTATACGTCTGCCTTGTTCATTTTAAACTATAAGAAAATCAAAGTGGGACTGATCACAGCGAGAGTTTTAGCATTAAAAATTAAAATAAATATAACCTCAAGCAAAGCTCTATTCTATATCTATTCTAATTCAATGACTTCCTTATAGCACAGTTGTCGAGTAACAACATGGGTGTTTATCATCCCATAATGGCATTAAAGGCTAAAATGTTCAATATTTTAATGTTAAATTACTTTACTTTTCCAGATGCATATGCGGAGATGCCGAGGTAACCATAAGTAAGCCATTTGATGGCACTATGGTGCTATCAAAACATTTTGTTTGAGCTCTCAGCAACTCTGGCTGAACCAATGATGTGATATTGGGGAAGGACGTTTGGTTTTATGACCAATGCCAATGGTGGGAGTGTGTGAGAAACCTGTAATAATGTAATCATTATTTTGGTGAAGCTGATGCACAGAATTTACACACTTTCAAAAGTACTGACTGCTTTCTACATGTCCTACTTACTGTAGCATCATCTACTATCTAAATCGACAGGGCAAAGCAGCGAAACAGAGGAATACTAACATTAGCACCTTTATGAAAGGTCTCAAGACTATGACTATGACCCAAAATCACTCTCTCACCCTTTTCATCTCTCTTTTTCTATTCCCATTGTCTCAATCACAAACAACACATTTCCACATATAACTGTAGATAGACAAACAAATAAATGGTAAAAGAATAATTCATAAAACAAGTGAATACAATAGGGACCCCCAAAACAAAGTGCTGAGGCCTCCTCTGCAAAGTTCGGAGTGACGATCAAACAAATTACAGCACTTGAAGACATACAAATAAACATACAAAATGGTATAAAAAAGCTAATAAAATACGGACAAAGTACAACCGTATCATAAAAACACCTTAATTACAGAGTAGATGCAGTACTACTAGCAATGAAAGTAATAAGAAATAACCTATTCATGGAAAACCACGTGATTCTTCCATTAACAGTACGATATCTTAGGAGTCCTGGTTGTGGTCAGTAGGAGAGGAATTTCTTCCACATCTCCGCGTCTCTCTATCCTGGTTTAGACCTCTTTTGTGCTGGTCTTCATCTTCTCAACAGTGTCCTAATAGAGGGAAACAGTTTACAAGTCAGATTCAGTCTAAAGCTGCGTGGACACCGCCATGGGCGGAGTGACACAATCTCATTCATTTCAATGAAAGCTTAGCGATTTCTGACGACACAAAAAACAATGAACATTGGCGACAGGAAGTTGGCATGTTCAGCTACGTGACACAGTTTAGAACAGTTAAACTTTATGCAAATGATGAGCGACTTTTGGGAGCCACAACCAATGAGAGTAAAGCAGTTCACATCATCCGTATTGCGTCAATTACTGAGAGGACGATTACTCATTACCTGAATTACGAACGAATGGATTTTAAAGTGCAAATTTTTGATGACATCGCCATGTTATATCGGTGTAAACTACGTAAACACAAATCTGTAATAACGGTGACATCATACGCATGTGTTAATTCAGTCTATAGGCATGCGTAAGTATAACCAAAACAACAATAGCGGCCTACAGGACTGTGATTGTGCTGCTCAAGATACAGAATTTATTAACACTTCTCCAACAAAGTTTAAAAAATGTTTGCATGATTTTGCAAATCCGGGGTCAGTTTTAGTAATAATTCATAAAGTACATCGTTGTAGTATAGTTGTTGGGACGTAAACGCTTTTATGCAGTTTGGTTATTCAATCACACAACAACAGCATTTTGGGGTTCTGAAAATCCACACTTTTGAAGATGGGTGTAAAGTGCAAGTTTTTGATGACATGGCTTTGTCATATCTGTGTAAACTACGTAAACACGAATCTGTGATAACTGTGACATCATACGCATGTGTTAATTCTGTCTATAGGCATGCATAAATATACCCAAAACAACCTGATCTTAAAAAATCCGTGAAATAGTAATGTAATATTTTGCTCATTTTTGCGTGCATTCCACCATTTTACGTGCCAGTGCCACGACTTTCTTTTTCGTGTATGTTTCACGTATTGGTTACTCAACAGTTTTTCCAATTTTCTTTACCATTGTCGCTTCGGTTTGGGGTTAGAAAGACTTTCTTTTACATAAAATGACTTTCCTTACCCAAACCCAACTCTTACTCTAACGTCAGGCGACAATGGTATAAAAAGCATCCGAAAAAATAGTATAAATCAATACTTAAAGTGACATCCTAATGCAAACAGCAAATCTAACCCCAAACCGAAGCGACAATTGTTTAAAAATAGAAAAAACAGTTGAGTCACCAATACGTGAAACTTACACGAAAAAGAATGTCGTGGCACGGGCACGTAAAATGGTGGAAATACGTGACAATGACACACAAAAATTAGCAAAATATTGCATGACTATTGCAACAAAATTTGTGAGATCATGTAGATCCAAAACAACAATAATGGCTTGTTGACTGTGTGCTGCAATTATGTGAAAATTAAATCATTTATAAACGCACATCGTTGTTGTGTAAACATAGCCTCACTTTAACTCTGAGCATCAACTAACTGTGAAAGATTGAATTTAACTTACAAAAGTCACTAAAATTACTTTTAACAGCATATGAGACAGAGTTCCACAGATTTAAAACCATATATAAACAACTGTACAAGTTATCAAGGCCACAATTATTTGATATGAAAGAAGGCAGTCAGTTAACCTGATGCTTGTTAAGTTCAGCCACCCGGCGGGTCCATTCCTCCTCTGTCATCTCCTCACCTCCATCCGTCTCTATAGCTGGGGTTTTCTCTGTGGAGAAAGTCACAGTAAACTCATTATTATTTTACAATAACAGGAAATTACAGTGCTTCTTAAGTAATTGGAAGTGTTTGTCTTTTAAACTTTCATCTCACCATCACAAGTCATGGCAGTGCAGACCCAGTTTCCACATGCGCAGACGCAACGGTTGCAGTCCACTTGGGTCTCGGCTCCATCCTCATAAGTTTCATCTTCCAGAGCGCATTCTGTTTTAATGCACAGACATTCATCATTTCCCATCCTACCCATAAATTACTAGCGTATTATGCATAAAGAATCCACATGCATATTTTTGTGTCCGGGGGTATTATGTACTATAAAAATAACTTGATACATTTATCATGTGTCACTTTGATCTATGAAACCTATTTAGTTTAAATATATTTTCAGAAATTTTTATGTTTGTTATTTCAAACTCGTAAAATGACAGATGGGGAAACTGTCCGTACAAATTAGCAGTTTGAGACAACTGTTAAATTATAATAATCTAAATAAGTTTATTTTATTTTCAAAACATTTCCTATAAACAGATTTCATGAATATCAGTAGTTGTTGGAATGTTAGGATATTTGAAAAACTTTTGTCCAACAATTTGGATGTTCTCAAATGTCAAGGTAGGACCACAGTCATGGGTCTTTTATTAAGAAGTTAACAAGTATAAACAGTAAACATGATATCATCCAGTGAACCCCAGCTGGTCTTTATGGCTGAATAAAAAGTTTGTAGATTTCTCCCAAACACTGAAAAAAATTCTACTTTAGTGTAATGAGAAGGCTTGTACACTTTAAAAAACTAGAAAAAAGCTATTTTATCAAACATATTTTATTTGTATTTAAAAAGTTTATTTATGAATTTGATATCACAGGCAAAAAAATTATACCAGCATCCAAGTATGTAAATTCTTTAAACTAATAATTAAAAAAATTATGAAACTATGAAACAAACAATGAGCATGACACAGGTAACGCATTAAAACGTATATTGCAAATAGACAATGATTAGTTGTACCATCTGACTTTTTTTGAAAGTACTATAATGGTATTCCTGAATAAAAACATCTGCATTACATCCATTTTAAAAAGTATTTTTTTAAATAAAAATAATTGTATTTTTAAAAATAAAAATAATGGTATTTTTAAAAATAAAAATAATTGTATTTTTTAAAATGAAAATAATTGTATTTTTTAAATTAAAAATAATTATATTTTTTTAATAAAAATTATTTTATTTTTAAAAATAAAAATAATTGTATTTTTAAAAATAAAAATAATTGTATTTTTAAAAATAAAAATAATTGTATTTTTAAAAATAAAAATAATTGTATTTTTAAAAATAAAAATAATTGTATTTTTAAAAATAAAAATAATTGTATTTTTAAAAATAAAAATAATGGTATTTTTAAAAATAAAAATAATTGTATTTTTTAAAATGAATATAATTGTATTTTTTAAATTAAAAATAATTATATTTTTTTAATAAAAATTATTTTATTTTTAAAAATAAAAATAATTGTATTTTTTAAAATAAAAATAATTGTATTTTTTTTTAAATAAAAATAATTGTATTTTAAAAAAAATAAAATAATTGTATTTTAAAAAATAAAAATAATTGTATTTTTTAAAATAAAAATAATTGTATTTTTTAAAATAAAAATAATTGTATTTTTTAAAATAAAAATAATTGTATTTTTTAAAATAAAAATAAAGATTGTTTTGTCATTCACCCACACAACAATTCTGCTGTTTTTATTCACTGAAGAGATAATCTATTATCCTTATACACTGTCAGAAAAAAGGTCCCTAACTGTCATTGGGATGGTACCCTTTCAAAAAGTACACATTTGCACCTAAATAGAAATCATATTAGTGTACTACAGTGTAATTAAATAATTACAATAATCATAAAAATATTAATAATTTGTAACATGTATAACTATATTGTTGTCTATTGTTGCGAACACATCACTTTAAGTTCACAAGGGGGAGATTATTTAAGTATATTTAAAAAAAACAATGTTTTTTATGAAGATATTTAGTTATTCCTTGATTATACTTGAACTCTCAAACCATAGTCATTTTATGTGAAAAGCATAGATGTCTGCAACTAAACTTACCTGTGACCTAGATTTTAACATTTAGCACAGGAACTTCCTATCATGTCATGTCTGTTTCTAAAGCTATCTAGAAGAAAATTATAAGTTATCTTCTTTATCTTCTTCATTTTTATCTTCCATTATCTTCTTCTTTAGCATGGACTGTTTATACTGATTGGCAGACCCATGTGTCTGTGTCTGAATGTGTACTGTGTAGTTCGATATGATGTCAGACGGATCCCTCCCACTGAACTTTCACCTACTTCTGCATGCTTTGCTCTTCAGCATGGAGCACATTCTGTCCAAGAGTGGAAAATCCCTGTTTGCTCTTATGTACTCTTTGCTTCCTAGAACCACAACTACATTTCGCATTTTGCAAGCGAGGAAATCAAATCAATTTGTTCAGACGATGCTGTCACCATCCAGTACATCTGTATCTGTTGCCAGAATAATAACTTAAGAGTTAATACAACGGCAAAAGACACAAAAGAGTAACATTTGTTTCTAAAAGCTTAGTTTTTAAAGCACTAATTTGTAATCTATGATTGTATCTAGTAAAAATATGTTAATAAAAAACATAATTTTTATGTGTTTTGCTGTTCAAACTAAAAAAAAATTTGCTGTGTTCCTCAAGTCCTATGCTGTCTTAATAAATAAATAAAGGACTTACTTTTCTCAGGTGGATTGAAGCCTGGTTTTAAACAGTTGAGGAATTCATCAAAGCTGAGTTTCCAGTCAGCATTCTCATCTGAGAGCTCAATAAGAGCATCCACACAAAGGCTCCTGAGAAATACATGCAGGCAATATCAAATATTTGATAAGTTATACAAAAAGAATGCATTATTCTGGTTTCACATTTACTTATTTTGTACAGTAGATGACAAATGTGTTCCCTACACTGTTAGAAACAATGGTCAAAAAAGCTGTCACTGGGGCAGTACTCTTTTATGTACCATTAGGTACAGATTTGGTGCCAATATGTATGCTTGAGATACCAATATGTACCTGTTTAGATGCCCTTATAAAAAGTATAGCCCCATTGACAGCTGTGGTACATATTTTGACCTTTTTCTGACCAAACCCATGAACTTTGTATTGCTTATGCAATGCTTTACCTACTGAGCTACAGGATCTGATGAGACATTGTTTTCATGGCATGCCAAATGATTTTAAAGGGAAACATATGACACAAGTCTTGTTTGTTATTTTAACAGATTATCTAGCAAGCCAGGAGACTGTATTTGCACTGTGAATGTTTGCCTGTTATAATCAATGTTTGTGAATGGGAATTTTCCAGGCACACAGATGGGCACAACACACTCTCATGACCTCTACATTGAAACAAACAGAAGGAACCTATTGATTTTTATACACTGACACAACTATCAAACATATGGTTCACCCCCAAAAAATAAAACTTGTGTATAACCTGAGCAGGCGGTTGTTCTCCTCTTCAGCATAAGAGTTCATCTGAACAGCGGTGTCATTGTGTTGGATGAACTTGAGCAGCTCGGCAGAATCCATCTGAGAGTCGCCATTATCATAATTCTACACAAAAGCAAAACAGCATATTTAAAACATTGAAATATATTGCCATTATTGTTAAGATCAGTGGATCCCAACCTGGGGGCCGGGCTGGACCCCTATTGGGGGCGCCAGAGTTCACAGGGTGGTATGGGATCTGATATGCAAAAATGTTACACTAATAATTTGAACATATATTTTAAAAAGTTTTTTAACAATCACATGCTTAAAATGCCAAGATAAGGTATAAAATAGTTGCATAAAATAGTAGTTTACATTTTGCTCGCTCCATCTCAACTTAAAAGCAAAATCAAATGGAAAGATAGATGTAGAGGGTTGGAGGGCTCAGGTTGTCATACATTGACTTAGGGGGCACGCAAGGCAAAAAGGGTTGGAACTTTTGGTTTAGATCAACAATACCTTCTGTTAGTTGGTACTAGAATAGCATCCAAAACAGTACAAGTGCTTAACCATTAGAAAATATTGATTTTCAAGCTAAGAAGATCAAACTAAATTTTATCTAAATCCTGTTAATATTTGAAGCAATATACACATAGAATAAATAAATTTATTAATAGAAGGTTTCAGCAGTACAAACATAACTTCCGGTAAACTCCGCTTAGAATACATAACAACAAAGTCCTTTTAGAGTAGTTTATTTCTAATAACAAGCAAAATAAATAACAAGTATATTACCTTTGTTCAAATCATAGCTAAAGCGTATAAATAAGCTAACGTTACTGTGTAAAATGTGAACTATATAATGTATGCAATATTAACTACAGATCGGCTGCCAAACGTCCCATCAAATAGCAAATTAGTTATTTTCGATGAGGTATTTGTTTAAGAGTTCAGTTTAGCAACTAGTCAGACCATTAAACAAACAGAGACCGGATGTTAAGTTTCGCTCAAAATGCATAATCGCGTCACCGCATATGCGTCCGATGAAACCGTCTACACACATTGTGAGCAACAGGGCTGCAAGAAAATCTAATTTTGCCTCAGTTTAAGTTGGCTTTGGACTAAATGCTGATTTGTAGTTTTTCCTAAAAAACCTTTGGTAACATGTTAAAGGGTTGAAGGTTGAAATTGACTAATGCAAGCAATGCGTCAACACTACAATTAGTGTAGAAATCGAATTCATTGAATAAGCTATCCTGCCACGCTGTAAAAAAAGGGGTAAATGATCTAGTTCTTAGTTTAATCTTATCTCAGCAGTCTGTCAGGAGACTATACTGCCTGGTCCAGCGATCACTTCTCATTAACTGTTCATGACTTTGTTAAAAATCTAGGCTTTGTCCTCCCACACACATCTAATAACTTCATTAAAAGGTGAACTCTGTCATTCACTCATACTGCAGTTGTCTATACTAATACAATTACAAATAGATGGAAATCAAATTTGCTGGCATTAAACATATTTAAAAGATATAAGTTAATCATTGTTGTAAAACCAAAGTAACATTAAAATTATATTTGTCTTAATATAGTAACTATACTCTAACCATGTTGTTTCTGCTAAACCTATGGCAATATATGTATATATAGTCATTTATCTGCTAAAACATGGTTACAACAGTTTTACTATGTTAACAACGGGGCTAAGAGTTTTTAAATGGTAAAGATATAAATTAAAACTACATTAAGACTTAAAACAAGTCGGAGCTAATGATGTGGTGGACTGTGCTGCAACATATGGTGCAGATGGACTTCCGGCGACCCAAGTTCGAATCCTGGAACAAGGTCCTATGCCAATCCCATACCCCTCTCTCCACCCTGTACATTCCTGTTGTCTCTCACATACTGTCTATCAAATAAAAGCAAAATGGCCATTTCTGTGGATCCATTTCTAAAAGTCTTATTCTTTAGCTTTCTTAGCTTCACACACAGCAGCTATACCACTGAAACAAACTGATCCATCAAAACGTTAAACTGATCAAACTGCTGCTGTGCATGCATAACTCAAGTTTTAGTTGTCTTTCACATGTATAAGGTGGCTATCAGAAAAATGTTGCACTGTAACCTGAAGACACTTTGAAGGGCAGCAGGAGATCACTGATATTATATCCCGGCAGCTAAAGGGACAAGATCAGAGTAATCCTCTGGCGCCATAACACATGTCTATTGTTTCACTCAAAAAGAACTGAATACACTGAAACGGATATCAGTGGATCTTCACATGTAAAACAATCAGATTTTATGTTTAAAAGAATAAATAATTGCAGTTAATACATCATGTGCTAGCTGTCTAGGGGCTGTCTAGGTAAATTTTGCACCTAAATAGTGCATATACAGTAGTACCTCAAAGTAGGGATGCACCGATACTGATACTGGTATCGGGTATCGGCCTCGATACCACATTTTCTAAAGTACTCGTACTCGTTAAAAGTCCCCCGATAGCTGGAATCGATACCACGGTCTCGGAAATGTCTATGTTTGAGCAGCGTGTAAGGGGTTAATGCCTCTTGTGTTGTCCAAAGAGGCAGAGTTTACAACAAACTAGAAAACTAGTCCTTTGTTTTTGTTTTTTTTGTTAAATTATATTACTAAAGCTGTTACCTGTAAATTTAAATCATGTTTTTATTAAGTACTTGGTATCGGTATCGGCAAGTACTGAAATGCAAGTACTCGGACTCGTATTCCAAAAAAGTGGTATCGGTGCATCCGTACCTCAAAGGTACATATTAGTACTAAATGTGTACATATCTGTGGTTGTTGGTACATACTGTATTAGGACCTTATTAAAGGTTACTGCCCCATTGACGCTTGGGACCATTTTTTCTGACAGTGTATCGTGTGTGTATCAGGCTTTAAAGCAGATGTTCTGAGCTATGAATTTATTATATTATATAATTATAAATGAATGAATTAAAACAGTGCACACACCTTGAAGTACTTGAGAAGGATATCAGTAAAGTTTGAACCCTTAGTGAACCAGCCATCTGGAACAACCTCCATCTGCAGCCAGTCGATCACACGTCTGCGCAGCTCATTACGATCAGCAACGTAACACACAACTTCATTGACAACAAACAACACATAAATAATTTCTCACATTTTAGATAACTCAGACCATTGTCAGAATCACATATCAGTTATGTCATAAGGTGATGCGAAGTTTGGCTGATAAATGTAAAAAGCAAAGCTATCTGCTATCTGTATTAACTAATATCTGTATTGTACAGCCTAAGATAAAAGGCATAAGAAGATAGAAAAGTTGTCACTTGTACCTCAAAGGTACATATCTGTATCTAAATGGTACATATAAGGACCTTCTTAAAAGGTACCGTCCTAGTGACAACTTTTGTACCTTTTTTCTGAGAGTAGGTGACAAGATAAAGAAGAAAATGTGACCCTGCCTGTAAAAACCCAACTAAAGTCTTTTTATGATTTACGTTTTCTACATAAAATCATCTTACATGATGTAAAGAACATTCTGTAAAATTATAACATTGATATCTTTAATATTGACTAGAGTAAGGTCATGTCAAAGATTGACATTAAAGTAAAAACAAATTTTGATGTTCCAAATCTCATTATTAGATTATGAGATTTCACAGACGGGTCACAAAATTTTAAGTATTTGCACCACCAATTTCTTAAGAAGCGTGTCTTGATGGACTTTTGGAGGCTATGCAATTTAAAGCAATTTTAAATAGAATAGATGGAGGATAAAATAGAATTGTAACCTATGATTTTTATACTCCAAACTAATTGAAAGTCTGTGTGAAGTCTGATATTAAATGTGTTATCAGTTTGTAGTAAGAAAAATGTAATGTAAAGTTATCAGTAAGTAAGTTATCAAAAACAGGCAGGATTCTCTGCTCTCAAACACTGGTGCTCCATCTGAAATCGTATACTGTGACAGTAGGTACCGAATTAGATGAAGTACCTACTCATCGACCAATAAAACAGTATGTTCTGTATAGTATGAATATGGATAGTATGAATGAATTCGGACGTACTACATTCGCCATGTTAATACATCACATGACATATGTCGTGATAAGTTATTTTTCAGACGGTTTTCCACTTTCAAATAATGCTACAAACTGAATGGATGAGAGTGTTAGGGGCGGGGCCATGATTGGTGGCTCCACTGCATCATCATCGAGCCACCGTTTTAGCCCCGCCCAAATAATCCTGAACATTTTTAACTGTGTAACTCCACAATTCAGTACTACATAGTTCACAGACTTTGTAACATGTTTCAGCAATACATTACTAACATTTGTAATGCGTTTATAAACAATTATCTGAAATGACTTTACACAGACTTTAATCAACGTTCAAAGTAAATTCATTCTACTGTATCTAAGTTATGTAGCTGCACTGTATATATTTATACACGATACCTCATAAAAGAGTATATTGGTTATTAACTTAAAGCTAATGAATACAGCAGGCAGATAAAGCATGGCTTTGTGCCCTCTGCCATAATGAGACTCACCTGGACTGGCTGCAGCCTTCTCCTGTTTCTTCTCTGTAAGAAGCAAAGATAAGAACGTAAGTGCAGAGTTGTTTTTGGTTATCAGTTAAGCACCTCTTCTCATAAAACACAGATATGAAGTTATCGTCTCGTATTAAACCACGTCATAATACAGCATAAGCAGAGGTGAGAACAGTCTGATATCTGCCTGTGACCTTGATTTGACCATATTTAACAAGTTTACGCTCCAGATCTCTGCTGAGATTCTACAAAAAGTTTATCAGGTAAATGTTACAGAACTTGTTCCACTAATTTCCAGCAAGCAATTTTGCGTTTAAAAAACATTTAATAGCCATCAAAAAACACAGCACAGACATTTTATGTGTGTATATGCCTATAACTGTCCAACTGCATCTTATTGCTTTTTAACTGCACACACCTTTGCAGTGTCCATCATGGGCCACTTGGATCTTGAGTCCAGTGAGGCAGGCATCACGGTGTAGCTCGCAATGGTTGCGATAAGTCTTTCCATTACTGCCGCATACAGAGCGCTTATGGGGCTTACATTGCTGTAGAAGAGAGTGTGAAAAATAATACATGCTGTTGAAAATTGCAACATTGTCTTGCAATTTACATTGCCAGATGTTTTTATCTAATGCCACCTATAGCGCATTTGCGTTTATCAGCCCTTGTATAGTCTAGGAATCAAACCAATGACCCTGGATTTGCTAATGCTATGCTCTACCAGTTAAGGTACAGGGACACATATGTAACAAACTCTGATCTGTACTACATTATGTAATTGAAACAAAACATAAGTAAGTGAGGGTTTTTAAAGCATTAAACTGAGAGGGCATTGCTGGTTTAAAGATCCACAGCGTTGACATAATTACTACTGAAACAGGAAGTTAAATCCCGTTTAAAATATCAATTACTGTTAAGTTTACCTTACAGGCTCCAATCTGATGAGAAGCTAAAGTGCAGAATGATATCATGAAAATCATGTTTTTTGAGCACATTATGTTAATATATTCATACTTTTGTTTTTGTGTAGCTGTTTCTTTTTGCCCTTTTGTTTAGATGCTATTAGGTGTGTTTAATAACTAACAGGTGGATGGTGCCAGAGTACCAAAAGAGCGATTTGAAATCAGACATCTCCATGATTTCACAAATCGCTCTTGCTGTAATTTGATGTCATCAGCCTTTCGGTTTTGCGCCGCCGCATGAAATCGAATACAACTAGACATCATTATGGTGCTATCTGGGCAATTTAATTCAAATGTCAAACTTACCATGAGAAGTAAACGTTTTATCCAATGTTTTTAACCATACCTAGATGTCAATATCTGATGGTTTAAATACCCATGCAAAGTCTTGGTTTAATTTTATATATCATTTTTTCCCCGTAGTTTAAAAAGTGCAAGTTTCAAATTTGTCATGTCCATAACGGAAAAATGTCACAACCATAACGTATTTTTTTTTTTCATAAATGCGCATACAATTTAAAAAAAAATATTAAATGTTCTTTGAAGAGACGTGCCTATTCCATTTATTGCATATTATTGCTTCTGGTTTATGCATTTTAAATCGCAAAATTCCTACAATGTATGTTGTCTCCCAAAAACTTTTTTCTGTACATTTGATTGCTTGCAAGTCACTAATTTCTTTAAAACAGTAATATTAACATTTATTTAAATTAAATTCAAATATATTTAAATAAAAGACTCACCTCAATACACAGACAGCTGGGCTCTCCCTTCTCATTCACCGCACATTCTCTTCCAGCACCACAGAAAACATTAGCACACACCTTTGATTTGCTCTGTGTCTCCTGTTGACAAACACACAAAAATGCATAGAAATAATCAACAATACAAATAAACAGCTGGACCACTGCAAATATGTACTGAACTGAACAGATCAAAGTATGTTTGTGCACCTATAAATAATCACTACAGTACCAGAAGGCATTACATATTTCCCAAAACCACTGAATAAATAAAAATAATATTTTTTTTTAAATTTGGGAACCTTTAAAATAGTTTGCATTAATGTTTATGTTTTTATTGAAATTAGCATGTAGTTAATTACGTACAAAGCAAACTTAGTAAATGCATCATCTTATATCGAAAACCTCTACAGAGAATTGAACTGAAAACTGCTTGTACAAGATGGTTGGTGGTTATACGTTTCCATTTTAAATCGATCATGAAACTAGGTCTGAATCTATATTAAAAACAACACACTTGCGGGCACACACATACACACACAAACACAGTGTCTGGGGACTGAAGATTGATAACTCTCTCTATATTCGGTCAAACTCTCTCCACTTTCTAAACACTCCAGAGAGTTTCTGCCACCGGTTACCCTGACAACTAGAGGCTCTCCTTGAAAACTGCTGCAATTTGGAACAGCAACCTTTCATCCTATAACAAATGTGTGACCCTTGAGGGTACAAATGCATAGGAATGTGACTAATAGGCTAAAAAAATGACACAATAACACAATGGAGGTTACAGACTTACAAGTCTAAAAATTGCACTTGGAATGTTTTGTGTATTATTCGATGTACTGTTAAACAGACTTTAGGATTTATGCTTATTTGTTTAATCCAAGAACATACAAGGACTCTTTTAATTCTGCCAACAAACTGGAATTTCTGAATGACCTGAGGTCGGAATTAAGCTGAATTTAAGTGAAAGTATTTGATGAACATATATAATACGTTCAGTTTCAGCCATTATCTCATTTTTGACAAAAATGGCAATTAGAGGCTTTTGCATCTGAATTCCACAAGTACTGTGCATAAAGTTTTCACATTAGTTAAAATGTAAATTTTTTTAATAATTTTATTTCAATAATAATACAGTATTTGTTGGCCAAAAAAAAAAATAGTTTGATATTTTATTTTAAGTTAACTTACACACTGTAAAAAAACTTTGCTGCCTTAAAATTTTTTGTTAAATCAACTCAGATTTACAAGTCATGTCAACAGAGATGAGTTGTCACAACTTATAAAATATAGTTGAGAAAAGTCAATTTAATTTTATAAGTTATAACAACTCAACTGTAGTTATAACAACTAATCTCTAGTCAAGATAAATAATAGTAAGTTGAAATGACTTGTAAATCCTAGTTGATTCAACAAAAAAATTTAAGGCAGCAAAGTATTTTTTACAGTGCATTTAAACCGTTTCATGTCTGTTGTCATATCAGCAGTGGAGCCTATGATAGGCTGTTTAAACAACTTCAAAAATTGCTGGCAAGCCTGTCATTAATTTTTAAGTCATATCAATGTGTTTCGATTGTTAAAAAAGTAGAATCAGAAGAATGAAAGTTTGTTACTCTTTTCTACCACCAGATGGAGCAATGTTATCATGTTTGATTAACTTTACTTCATTATAGTACACAAGTTGGGTGTTGTACAGTATATTCCAAAAACAGCAAATGGAGCAGATCTTAAGATTCTCAATTAATAACGGTGCAAACTCTGTCTATACATTACTCACTATAAACTTTCTTTACGTTCTCTTAACTCTCCATCTAACCATACTTTCAAATGTTTCCATGCCCATTATCAGATATATTTGATGTATGTGTAAGTGAAATATGCCTCACATCTTACATAAAAATGTAAGTAACTTTCTCTTTACTTTATCCCGTTTTCTTTTGCCCCCCTCCCCACCCTCCTTTTTTTGTGTTCCTCTTAACATTCCCCTGCAATTGGACCCCAGTCTACACACCAAAGCAACAGTCATGTGAATAGAGAGCTGGCCAATCACATGCTGCCAAGTTTTCCCTGAAGAGTAACGATTTAAGAGTTTCCTGAAATACCCCTCCTGCTCCTCCGTAACCTTCCTTTCATCTTACCACACTACACTACACTGTGTGTGTGTGTGTGTGTGTGTGTGTGTGTGTGTGTGTGTGTGTGTGTGTGTGTGTGTGTGTGTGTACCTGGTAATTATCACACCAATTTCCCCACAAAGATAGAAATACCAGTGAATTTGTGACCCCGTGGGGACATTTTGAGGTCCCCATAAGGAAACAAGCTTATGAATCAAACAGAATGATGATTATTGAAAATCTAAGATTTTCTGTGATGGTTGGGGTTAGGGGAAGGGAATAGGATATACAGTTTGTACAGTATAAAATGAATTACGTCTATGTGTGTGTGTGTATCAAGAAGAGTGTCGTCACATCTGAAATCTTGCCCGTTCGTTCCTTTCCCATGAATGTGGTTGTTGGTTACACCCGTCTTACTTGCACACATGCACAGAAACACAGACTGCTATATCACAAATAGCCAAGACAACTTTGCAGGGCTATTCAATTCCTGTCCCGATGGGCCGGTGTCCCACAGAGTTTACCAAAACCAACAAACCTGAAGAAGCTTATCGAGTCCACAAAATGATTTGAAAATATACAGGCAGGTGTGTTTGATTAGGGTTTGAACTAAATTCTGTGGGACACCGACCCTCCAGGACCGGAATTGAAAAGCCCTGAGATATTGAAACAACAAAAATTTCATAAATGTAAATATATGTCAATATGCAAATAGCATTTTTTATTTTAATACTTTGAAGAAGTTACATATGAAAGTTTTAGGATGATGGAGATAGCTGAGCTAGTAAGACGTAAGTGATGCTTTCTTTTTCCATAAAGAATGTGAAACGTATGTTGGTTATGCAAGGAATAATTGAAGACGGGCCATTGAATAATAAGAAAATAATGCACACCCAAGGTGGTAATGCAGCACGACGTGAAGCATTATCATAGTGCATAACATATACCGCATATTTTATACTTTCCAAGTTATGCATAAGC
This sequence comes from Paramisgurnus dabryanus, assembly GCF_030506205.2. Lineage (NCBI taxonomy): Eukaryota > Metazoa > Chordata > Actinopteri > Cypriniformes > Cobitidae > Paramisgurnus > Paramisgurnus dabryanus. The sequence continues at coordinate 29,091,975 of NC_133351.1, forward strand.
CAGCTTTCCAGGGAGAGATTTCCTTTCCTAAGGGGTGGCTTTCTGGTTGACAGAAATACAAATATGTCTGTAAACACTCACAGTTATATTTCAATAAGATAAACATTAAAAAAGGCCTATTATCAGTCAATGCCAGTCTATTTTTCAACAGATCAACAGTTTCTTTTCATGATCACCTTTGTTGAAGGTCATCAGAGGACTTGCTGACACAATTCAGCCACATTAAAAGTTTATGGGATACTTTTTGTTTTGAGTGCAATTGTGGAGCAGAGGTGCATTAAATGAAAGAGAACAAAACTAAGCCTCATGCATAAATAAATCTCTGCTACAGAGTACCTGACATTTAAACAAATTAATGTTGTAGCACACTTTAGCTAAATCAAATCAAAATGCAGATATGTTTCCATGACAACTGGGCACAAGACTGGGCTGTGTACTAAAGATTAAAAGAGAAATGGAGTTAAGAATATAAGCCTTGAGGTGAACTATGACCTTTAAAACTGCATAGAATCATGCTGCAAGGCATTTTGGTTTAAAAAAATGACATAATTATATATTTTCCTTAAGATAAATTATCTTTATATTCAGACAGTCCATTCCTTGACCTTCTATTGAGCAAATATTGGGTGCCTTTGGGCAAGCCCTAATTGCATTGGATGGACAACTTCCAGGTGTAACATATGGGACTAAAGGGCATACTGAGCTTTAAAGGGCCCATTTTACAAGACGTCTCGGGTGTGCCCAAAATTAGTATGCGAAGTTTCAGCTCAAAATACCCCACAGATCATTTGTTATAGCATGTCCAAAATGCCCCCATTTGGGCAGAAGCGTTGTCTCAAAGTCCACTTGAAAGGGGGATATTCTTTTTAACGTCTGACTTTTTCACTTCTTTTTTTGCTCAAACAGCAAAGTTACACTTAAGCCGAAAGTGTGAATAAAAGTGAACAACTATAAAAGGAGCCATTTTAAGGGACACTCCATTTTTGGAAAACAGGCTCATTTTCCAGATCCCCTAGAATTAAACATTTCAGTTTTACCGTTTTGGAATCCATTCAGCTGATCTTCAGGTCTGGCGGTTCCACTTTTAGCATAGCTTAGCATAATCCATTGAATCTGATTAGACCATTAGCAACGCGCCTAAAAAAAAATACCAAAGAGTTTCTATTTAAAACTTGACTCTTCTGTAGTTACATTGAAAAGTTGCGATTTTCTAGGCCAATATGACTAGGACTATACTCTCATTCCGGCATTATAATTAAGGACTTTGCTGCCGTAATATGGCTTCAGCAGGCGCAATGATATTACACAGCGCCCGAAAATAGACCCTTGGTAACTTTCAATAGCAGGGGATTGTTTTCGAGCGCTTCGTAATATCATTGTGCCTGCTGCAGCCATGTTACATCAGCAAAGCCCTTGATTATTACGCCAGAATGAGAGTATAGTTCCATATCTGCCTATAAAATCGCTTTTAATTTTCCGTTGGTCTTAATACACAATGTAACTACAGAAGAGTCAAGTTTTAAATAGAAAAAATATTGAAACTCTTTGGTCATTTTTGAGCGCGATCCTAATGTTCTAATCAGATGCAATGGATTATGCTAAGCTATGCTAAAAGTGGTACCACCAGACCCGAAGATCGGGTGGATGGATTCCAAAATGGTAAAAATGTTTGACTCTAGGGATCTTGAAAATGAGCCTATTGTCAAAAAATGGAGTGTCCCTTTAAAATCTCCCACACGCAAATTACGCTAGTGGGGCTGGATAATATTGTGAGTGCTGGCAGCCTAGGGACAGCAACATTCAAGCCGGTGGCATGAAAACACCAGCCGTCATGGCCTTAAAAACAGCCTGGCCCACTGGTAAAGTTCCCAAGGATTTGTAAAACAGAAATTCTAAATATTTGGCTGGTCATTTGTCATTGTCGCCCAGGCCGGTATTGGCCATATTGGCCGACAATGACAAGTGACCAGCCAAATATTTAGAATTTCTCTGGATTTACAAATCCTTGGGAACTTTTGGGATTATGTAAGTACCCAACTGCATGAAACACAGCGCATGTGGTTTTGGGATATATTATTACAATAATCTTACATACTGTGGCTTAGGGCTGTGACGGTGGCAGTATTTTACCACCTCGATGGTAATGCACCAATTCACAGCGGTAATGCGGTGGTTATAGAATGTGTGTGGGGGAGTACGTGTAAATGAGAAACGAGAAACTGTTATTTGTTTCTTAAAAACATGCATGCCCCTTGTGAGAACCACCAATCAGAGAGGCTCACAATTTTCAAAAGCATTTTTGATTAAAATGAAGCATATGTTCATGGCCATTTCGGTGGTTGCTCGAGCCGAGGCACAAGATCGGCGCCTAAGTACAAGTTCATTGTAGCACTTCCACCCGTGAAACAACACACGGTTTAAGTGAGGATCCTTATTGGGGTTATAATGTTTCCAGCCGCGCTAAAAATGCATTCTGATGGTGTACTGGTAGTGCAGATTGATACTTGTTTGCAACCTTGACCAAGAGAGAATATCTTTCCTCATTGTTCCGCCCCAAGGCAGCGGGGTCATCACTGATATCAGTTGCCTCCCCTTGCAAATAGCGCACTTAACTCTACGTCTGCTAGCCATTAGCATTCACACGAACTTGAATACATCTCACTAGGCGAGATGATACTTGATAATTTTTCATAGTTTGTGATGTGCACACCATCATGGGTTGCCTTTCTCTTCTTTTCATACAATTAGTAGACACTTTTTCTCTTGCGAACCTCAGACATTTTGAAAAAACACGATGAGAATGCGATCTTCAATTAATGGCTGAAACCGTAGACCACCACACATATTCACCTGTGCAGAAAGCGAACCTAGGCAACATTATCTGAAACGTACAAAGGCCTTAAGTCAACATATCACCAGAATGATTGACAACTGGGATGACCAATAGTCTTGATGATCCACCCTTAACTCTTTCGCCACCAGCGTTTTTAAAAAAAAGTTGCCAGCCAGCACGAGCGTTTTTCATGATTTTCACAAAAGTTTAATGCCTTCCAGAAAATGTTCTTCTTTAAATATATAAACATACAATATACCAAATGAAAGAACAGACCCTCTGCTTTCAAAAAAAAAAAAACCGTTTCATCCTACCTTCAGTAGTTCTTTTGTGATCAGCTTTTGAATATGGGGAGGTTTCTGCAAAAACGCCACATTTTGAGCAAAAAGCAGAGATAATTCAATTTTTGTGACAGACTTTTCATAAAGATCCCATTCAGAGTGATCTTTAAAAAAGACAAGGACATGCAGCCGCTTGCCATAGGGCAATACTTCCGGGTTAAAAAAGTTGCGGAAGGCCACCTGGTGGATAATAGTGGTACTGCGGAAAGCCGGAAATACTCGTCATTGGCAGGGATGTGTTTTCTCTTGATTGACGAGATATCTCGTCAATGGCGGCGAAAGAGTTAAAAGAAAATTTTCTGCTATACCTTTAACTTTAAAATATTAGTAAACACAACTATTTTTTTCAACTTTTTTTAGTCAACTAATATTAGTTATTAGTTAAAAAATATAAGTTGAATGATCTTAAAATTCTAAGGCAACCAGGTAACTTACTTTTTTAAGTTGAACCAACAAATCTGTTTTTACAGTGTACTTACACAGGTTCTTCAAAGATGCATATTGCTACCGTAAAGGCCCATATTTAAATGTATAATTTTCTATTATAAAATATACCAGCAACGTCTGTACCCCTATTTCTGAAAGTGTACTTAGTGAACTACTTTACAGGAATAAGGATTTCTTCTTTAGACATAATCTACAGTTTAAAAAGTAATAATTTAAACATTACTCATAAATGTATGTAAAGCTGCTTAGCAACAACGTATACTGTGAAAAGTGCTATACAAATAATATGGATCAGAATGTAATACTTGTCCCTGAACATCTCTGGAAACACTGACCCCCCCTCTCTTTCTCTCTCTGACATACACACATACATGAAAAATCTGAGCAGCGTTGCTGTTGTTTATCCTGCTGGCTGTTCTGGCAGACCGAGGGCTGGGTTGATCACCGGGGAGAGGAACACAAGACAGAGAGAAAACATCTCTTATGTACATGAGTAATGAATTTGGGGTTGTGTCTGCTGCTGAAATCATGACCACAAAAAAGTATGGCCATTCTTTTAACTGTATCCCATTTGCTATTGCATACTAATGTACTTCCATGGGTTAAATTGCATATCACATCACTAAAAGGACATCTTCCCACTATGATTGCTAATATGTTGTTCTTTTTCACAATGAATTTTTTGCTAGGGTTTTTCACTACTCTACTACTGTTCCTGTCATTTTGGAGAATACTGCGGTGGAGAATGTGTCAAGTATGAACGCCTATCAGTGGAAATAATGTGTGAGCGCTGTCTGAGATGGTTTGTGCCAGAGTGAATTTGTAATACATTTGTTAGGCGCACAGCTTCGTGTAAGACAGCATCACTAGTGGGTAAAGCGGAGTGAGATGCATTTTACATAATATGTATCCGTTGTTCAGATTGGGCCATTTTCTGGCGGACATTTCTAAAGGAGGAATTTCTATGAAACTGAGATGGTCAGAATGTCTAGCAATTTTTGTATGTTTGTGAATGCAGGTAAAACTTATTTTCATTATCTGTCCCCTTTAAATCACATTGTTATCACGAACATGCACACATATGCAAATCAAAGTTAGCTAAAACTTTCAAATGCAAAACTTTGCTGTTGAAAGTTTGATCAAGTTTCTGTTGTTCTTGAATCACCTCTATATGGCAATAAGTGTTTAAGCACATGTGCTAAGCACTGCACCATGGCTCCAACCCAAATGCTCTTTTAACTCTTTTATTTAAAACGTTTTTGTTATATTTCTATGCTTTCTATTTATAGCAAAGACATGACCCTTTTCAAATGCATACAGTAGAAAGTCTCTTGTCCAGGGTCCTTGAATGTGTCGAACTAAAGAACATGAGGATAAAGGTGCTATAGAAAGACAGATAAATGGAGGAAACAGTGGAGTAGACATTGTCAAGAGACAAAAGAGCACAAGAAAAATTTTCAGCTGAAGTATAGAATGTGAAAAATGCTCCAATTACATGACAACACCTGAGCCGCTGCAGCTACACAATTCAGCTCTAAGATTGTTTTGCATTTTCAGTTTTATTCTTTTCAAAGACTTTTCCACGTGTTTTTTTTAAAGTGCAAACATAAAAAGACAATACACAGCACTCATTCAAGTCAAGTGCATTATCCAAATTCCACAAAGCAGAGAAGTTATTGTAACTGTGGAAACAGGAGTTGTTGTAATCTGAACAACGCTCTTAGCCAAGTTAAAGGGCACATATTAAGCAAAATCTACTTTTACAAGGTGTTTGGACATAAATGTGCATTAGTAGTGTGTGAACACAACAACCCTACAATAAAAAAATGCATCCTCTACTTCTTTTTAATCTCCATTGCTGTTTTGATTCTCTTGCTAATGTGACATCACAAAAACAAAGCCCAGCCATGGCCACTGACTGAATGATTTTAGCTTTTCTAAAGGTGTTTGTTAGCACGTTGTAGATAATGTGGCTAAAGATACTATTGTCCTAAGACTGTATTCATGTAAATCAGATCTAAGCGCTCATTGTCTGTTGGGAAGGGAGGGAGGAGCTGTGGCTCATTTGCATTTAAAGGTACACACATGAAAACAGTGCTTTTTCGGCTCCCACCCAAATTATCTGTGGGGTATTTTAAGCTGAAACTACACAGACACACATTCTAGGCACACCTGAGACTTATATTACATCTTTGACATAATATGTGTCCCTTAACTCATATAGCATAAAGTCATAGAGCATAAAACAGTTGTTGTGTTGTCAATGTATTTTTTATTACAACAGCTGTTCCTGTATTGCTCAGTTGTAAAGCATTGCATCTACAGCACAAAGGGCATGGGTTCAATTCTCGTGAACACACATTCTGATAAAAATGTTTTTAAGTCGCTTTGGATACAAGTTTCTGCTGAATGAATAAATGAGCAAATGCGTAATTTGCAATGCTTATTGCGATAAAAAGATTATTTTTATTATAATTACTTATAATAACCCAAAGACTCTTTGCATAAATAATATTGCTTTAAAATGTTTCAAATGGTGTGATTAATCTCAGAGTTGGTTTGGTTTGGTTCAAGGCTTCTGAAGATTTTTATGAAATGGCCATATGTGGAGAAATGATTCTTCATTTTATATCATTTGTATTTGTCCTTGTCTAGCCCGCTGAGATTTTTATGCCATATCTCCATCATCCAAAAGTCCACCTATTATAATTTGTACCTGCTGTAGCAGAACAGTACATTACACCTCTCTTACTGAACTCAAAATACATTAACAGTCCATTATCTTTTCCAACAGTAAAAGCAGAATCGTGTTCATCTTTCCCAATTGTGTCTAACACGATTTAAAATATTTAATTTACTCTCTTTATTCCTTTGCACATTTCCTTCTCTTTTTTATCACACCATGGTTCAAGACACAGAGAGAATGATCAATCAAGAATGAATGTTAATTGTAGCAGAAAAATTAAAAGGCACATAAAGAGAACAGTGATTGAATGAGGTGAAAGACTTTCTTGACTTTAATCAGAGTCACTCTATCTTATAGCTTCATTATGCAACATCATCATCAAATCAGAGAACATCATTACCTCTCTCTTAAAAAAACATGAAACGCACTCTCTCACTAATCTCAAAGTATTACAGTACCCTTGTTTGCCCCCCAAGCACAAACGCCAACCTCTCGCCTATGTTTTTAGTTGTATATTAAAGGAACAGTATGTAGGATTGTGGCCAAAACTGGTATTGCAATCACAAAACGTGTGGCTGAAACTGGTGCTGCAATCACACAGCTGGTGGCCAATATACCAAACGACAACATAAACATCAGTTGAGGGCTGCAACTCCACTTTTTAAATGACAATATCCTGGCCGGACTGCTGTTGTCAGTGATATAAGTATTTGAAATGAAAAGGATTTCTTAATGTCTAGTGACATTTCAGGGCCATTTAATGATTAATTGATATAAATTTCTTACATACTGTTCCTTTAAAGCGACCGTTTTTTAAATGATTCCTTTTTTCAAACTTTAATTAGAGTGTAACGTGCTGTTAGAGCATAAATAATACCTGCAAAATTACACAGCTTAAAGCGATATACAGTATTTTCTTTAACAGAATTCAGTTTTCCAGGACTACAGAGAATGTCCGGTTTGGACTGTAGCCCTCTACTTCCCAGATATGATGTCAATATAAGACTTTTTGACTAACCCCCGCCCACAGGAATACGCCAGTCACCAGCTAATGCCTGGCTCATGCTACAGGATTTTTAAAAGCCTGGCAGATTTTGAAATTTGGTTGCAGCACACACATAAGGAGAAGAATCTTGTCAGATTTAAATCTTAAACATGCTCACACTACAGGATTTGAAAAGCATAGTGCATCACACACTACAGGATATTTTTAAGATCATCTTGCCAGAACGAGCACTTTAAGTTACCTCAGGAAGAGGTAAGAATCAAGGACTTTGCTGCTGTAACATGGCTGCAGGAGGTGCAATGATATTACTCAGCAGCCAAAAATAGTCCCCTTAGTATCTTTCAATAGCAGCCGAAAATAGTCCCCTTAGTATCTTTCAATGGCAGCCGAAAATAGTCCCCTTGGTATCTTTCAATAGCAGGGGACTATTTTCGGCTGCTGTGTAAAATCATTGCACCTCCTGAAGCCATGTTACGGCAGCAAAGTCCTTGATTATTATACCAGAATGAGAGTATAGCTCCTAGCCATATCTGCCTAGAAAATCTCAACTTTTAATTTTTCGTTGGTCTTAGTACACGATGTCACAACAGAAGAGTCAAGTTTTAAATAGGAAAAATATTGAAACGCTTTGGTTATTTTTGAGAGTGATGCTAATGGTCTAATCAGATTCAATGGATTGTGCTAAGCTGTGCTAAAATTGCTAGCGCCAGACCCGGAGATCAGCTGGATGGATTCTAAAATGGCAAAAATCAAATGTTTAACTCTAGGGGAGCTGGAAAATGAGCATATTTAAAAAAGTGGAGTGTCCCCTTAATGGCTTTCAAACTAAGAAGAACGAAAAATTTCCTCGACAAACAAAAAACCTTTGTCAAAAAAGCTAGTCCACATGTTTCAGTATACAATATAGAAAGTCTGTTCTTGATTTAAAAGTAGCTTGGTTTTTTTAAACAATGCAAAATGTAATGAGATTTTCTATTTCCTTTTAGCAAAACAGTAATAGGAGAGAGAATTGAGCATAAACAGCAGGACTGCCTGACTCACAGGCTTGCAACAAGGGTCATTTTGGGATGTTGACCGAAAAAAATTAACTTTGCTCAGCTTGAGCAATAAAGTATATTTATGGTTGTCTGAAGTATGAGTACTGTGTGAGGGATAGGGTCATTTTTGGAGTCTGAGTATGAAATGTTGTTGTATGGAGGTATTAAATGAGAAAACATAGCCTACAAACAAAACATTTTCTGCATTTGTGATCTGTAAACACAAAACTACACACTTAGGGAAACTTATTAGTCCACTGTGTACAACTCCCCGTTCCTTCTTGTTTAGTTCAATGGCTCATTGTTTTTTAGTTTATTGTTTATGTAAACACTCAGAGAGCTGTTTTTCCTTAATAAAGTCGGCCATGCTTTGGGTTTGATTGTCACAAATGCATGCAGCCTGAACCCTTGGTGATGTAGGGATTCCCAAAGGAGCTTATTTGTTTTTGTACCCTATTTCTAAATCAACTTTGCCGGGAGGAATGTCACTTGTCAGAGAAAACCTCTATTGATCTCTCTCCTGGGGCATCTGCATATCCATAACTCCAGCATAAAAGTCACCCTGCTGTGAAACGGCATCACGCTGACTTCAGCTATTCTGAATGCCACCGAGTGCAAATGTGTAAATATATGTGTAAATGTATGAACAGAAGGACGTACAGACAATCGTATTGATTATAGAAGTATACACTAAAAATTGTTATTTTAAACCCAATGTTGGGTGAAGAACGGACGTACCCAACCCATTGGGTTGTTATTTAACCTATATGCTGGGTTTCTTAAAGGAACAGTATGTAGGATTGTGGCCAAAACTGGTATTGCAATCACAAAACGTGTGGCTAAAACTGGTACTGCAATCACACAGCTGGTGGCCAATATACCAAACGACAACATAAACATCAGTTGAGGGCTGCAACTCCACTTTTTAAATGACAATATCCTGGCCGGACTGCTGTTGTCAGTGATATTAGTATTTGAAATGAAAATGATTTCTTAATGTCTAGTGATATTTCAGGGCCATTTAATGATTAATTGATACAAATTTCTTACATACTGTTCCTTTAATGTTGAGTGTAGATTTAACCTGTGTTTGGTTTGTTCCTTTCTGACCTAACACTGGACAATGTTTTCGGACAATGTTTATGGGTCAGAAATGAATACGGGCCCTTGAGATAAAAAATATTTTAATAATTAAGGTTAAAATGCATGACAGAACTGCAAGCAATGGCCAAGCCATCTTGGCCACCAATCTCCATCTTGGTGATTTTTTATCTCAATGGTGAAATAAAGGATAAATAAATATATAAAACACCACATTTCTGTTTTTTTTAAAGGTACTGACCTTGAAAAACAGTCATAAAGGACCACGACATCATTCCCCGTTTTATATTTTCTTTTCACTTAAATGGTACTGTGCATGGTGAAATTTCTAGCTGAAGCTTTATTTTACAAACCTCATTAACTCTATCCCCAGGAAGCCATGTGACATATATTTGCATAAAGCACAAGGAAAACAACCTGAGAGATTCATACATAAGCTCTTGAATCATATACAGTATGCAGACTGAAGCAAAAAAAAAAATTCTGGGGCTGTGTGCTGTCACAGGCATTTTGTAAAAAATCATTTCTTCAGTGTTTTGTCTGGAATAATGTTAGCAACCACCTGGACTGCTATGGGAGATATGCCATTATGATGACTAATGCCACCCGTGATCACTAGTGTTTCATGATATGACATTTAAAAATAATGTAATGAAAAGAAAGAATAGTGCTTGCGTGTGCACATAACCTCATTCACCTTTGCTCAATACTGTATGAGGAATAAATGGTTGCACATGGTGGTCTGGGAATTCGAACTGAGATATCCTCATAAGAATGCAAGTGGAAAAACGCAGTACCCGTTCTAGACAAAGCCAACATTCACTTTCTGTCCTGCCCCCACACAAAACACACTGAAACTTAGAGTATACACACACACAGACTTGATGGTGGACACACAAATTCCTTAAACACGCAATGCGGAGAGAAAGACACGGAGGAAGACGGCTGGCTGAAAATGAGCAAAATCAAGAGAGCATGAGAAAATGCAAACTACACTCATGTCTTTTCTAGCATCACTTTACGCTGATTACATTATGGTAGGCATGTCAGACGGTGTCACTGCTATTACCATAGCAATCCAGCAGTGATAAGAAATAGATAAGATAAAAAATAGAAAACAGGGTACCCATTGCATCGTGTATGCAGTAAAGATTGGAGGACTTTAAATGTCATGTATGGAAGAAAAGTAATAAAAACAACTAATATGTCTAATAGCATTTCTGTGTGTCTGCTATTATTTTAAAGGTGCTGTAGAATGGAAAACTGTATTTATCAAGGCATGGATGAATAATAAGAGTTCTGTTTATGGTAATGTCATATCCTGAGCCTTAAACACGATTGTTTTCTCCTTTTTATGTAAATATGTGCATGCAAAAGACAGCTGGAAAACAGGCCAATCTCAACAAAACACTGACTGTGAGGTTACAGTCGAGATGTACGCCCCAACATTAAATTACACATTAAATTACATACAATGTTGTTACAATGCTAAAAACAAAGTTGTGACTGCTAGCGTTCAGGCTAGTATTGACATTACAGTTACATCATACCAAGCGTGCCGCACAAGCCCTGAAAAGTGAAGCCAAAACCTTTGATCGCCTCCCAGTGACTGGTCCCAGTATAGGTGATAAACCCCGCCTTCCCCATGTTATTCAATGGGACTTGAGAGCGACTAAACTATTTAATTACACTTCAATTATCTTTTTACGAAGCTGGTTTCTGTCATTTACTGTAATTATCACGCTGATGTAAAATCAAGTGCTTGTTTTTAAAATAAGTTTTTAGTTAGTAATTTAATGCTATAAAAACGGTGGGTCACGTCATGATTGACAGCTGTGATAAGCACATTCTGTGAGGGCGGGGACTTGATTTCGCGGTTTACTTCCTGCTCACTACTGCGCAGGACTGGTCCCAAAATCGCTACTGCGCAGACTCAAGACCCAAGATGTCACAGCCGTATCAGAACACTGGCGGCTTCACTTTTCACCAATAGAAGAGAGCGAATAGGCATCGTCCATTTTTTTTTTAAGTCAACGGTTCATACTAAAAAAATACAAACTTACTTCTCAGAAACGTCCATTTCCAATCACCCAATAACTGATTATTCCTCAAAATCTGTATCTTTGTCTTTGTCAGAGCAGAGCTCAACATTATTATTCATGACGCTTTCAAGTAACGTAATAATAGACCATTTCATTCTAAAGGCAAATCCTAGAGTTGTAAATAAACATGTAAAAACAACTCTAGATAATTTTTGTACTTAATAAAGCCACATTCCTTTTATGTAGGTATCAGAGAACAATTTAACATATCGTATCAATGCATTCTTTAGCACCTTTAACTAATAACAAAGAGCCATAGACACACAATAATGACTCAAATATAATAAACTTAACTTTTTATTTTAATACATACTTAGGGTTTTGAAAGGGGTATTGAATGTAAAGTTATTTGTGGAAAAAAAAGTTTTCTTCATTTTCTTCTCTTGTATTTTTTAGGACAGTCTCTGAGGGTAGAAGAGGAAGAGAAATGCAGGTCAAGTGCGAACCTGACTCCCCATAACAAAAATGGCCTGGCAATTCAGACTTATCTTTAGTTAAAACCTGGTTGACAAGACTGGCAATTCACTGATTATTATCAATTTTAGAAACAACATATTTAATTTGCAATGTAGAAAATAACATTTGACGAGCACAATGCTTTATACGTTCTAGTGTGCTCCTCTAAATCAAATGCAGAATATGATAGAGAACCTACCGGCACATCTTATCCCACTTTCCTCAATATCTTATAACTTGGTTAGCTAAAATGAACAGAATAATTCATGCATACATAAAAAATACTGTATAATGACTAAAGGAAATATCATTGTGTAGCTGATCTTAATCAGGCAATGAATATTGGTTTATAATCTATGGCCTTGTTAGACTGTGACTGTTTCTGTATAAGATTATTTATATTAGGCAGAACAAAAAAACAACAACACAGAAATACAACTAGATATGTTACTACAAAGAGTTAAATGTTTAATTCAAACTGGTGTTGTACTTGCCAAATAATTCAAAAGAAATTCAGTAGATTAAAACCTCTTTTCATTTAAATCTTTACAGAAAAGCTTTGTGTTTGTTATGTGCAGATTTACTGGAACTCTGGCAGTGTGGCTTGAACATTTTGGATTGTGTATTTATTGACTAATGTTTTAAAGGTGATGTCAGCGTTAATGTGCATGAGTCTTCTCTTGAAAATGTGCAGTGGTATGATGTCATAAGCTTTTCTCTGTGTTGAATTATCTGTCTTTTCTTTGCTCTTTCATTGATGGTCTTGCTGGGTTATAAGTCTGCACTTTCAACAGCTTCGACAAACAATAAACTGAGTAAATTCCACCAAAGATGCCTCTTTAACTAAATACACATGCTTCTTATTGAGAAAACAAAGAAAAGAAATAAGAGAAATTCCTGTTAAATTCTCACATCTGTCCCATTCTAAACTTTTTACCCCACAATTATGTCCACTCTCACCATAACAAAAAACCTTGTGCAGTTGCCGCTGATATGCCCCCTGGTTAGTGCATCGACATATAGCACCAGTGTGCTAACGGTGACCCAAGTTCGATCTTTTGCTGATCTTGCTCCCCTATCTCCACCTAACACTTTCCTGTCTACTCTCCACTATCCTGATGAAATAAAGGCACAAAAAGCAACCGTGGGAGTTGTAGCCTAGTGGTTAGAGAGTCGGGCTTGTAATCCGTGAGTAGCCGGTTTGAGTCTCACGGTCAGTGGGTTGCAACTGTGGTGGTGATAACTGCCCACTGCCCCGTGTGTGTTCACTACTCACTGGGATGGGTTAAATGCAGCGGTCACATTTTGAGCATGCATTGCATACTTGACAAGCTTGTCAACCCCCCCCCCCCATGACCTTTTGTGCTGCTAACCCAATGCTTGACCAGTTGTGCAACAGAAACACCATACAAAGTGCTGGGTTGGTTTAACCAAGGGTTGGGTCACTACTGGACAGAACACACCACTTAAAATGACTCAACTGCTCGGTTGTTTTAACAAGCATAAGTTAATCTATATCACAGCGGTTGGGTTTGTCCCTTTTCGACTCGACCATGGGTTGAAAATAACCTAGCATTTTTTAGAGTGTAGACTTTGAACCCTATTAAGAAGATTTCTTTAAAAATCTGCAACAACTCCACAAAGAAATGTACAGACCAAAATAGATCCAATCCATGTTCAGTAAAAATAGAAATAAACTAGCTAATAGACCAACTGTATAGTATTGTATACAAGTGTTTAATTTCGGTATTGGTATCGGCATCGGTATCGGCCAGAAGTTGTCTGTTTAAATCGGTATCGGCCCAAAAAAATCCTATCGGTGCATCCCTAATTACAGTTATTAAAAACAATCAACATGTATTAAGAAGCATGAGAAAAAGTTGAATGAACACATTTAGTTAGTAAATACTGCACTTTGCTTTTGCAATAGTGTTTTAGTTGTTTAAGGTTATCCAAAGGCAGAGTGCAGTATCTGCATTTTGGGAGTCAAAGGTCACATCGGTGGTCATGGTTTTTATCTATAACAATGAATTACCACTAATCTACCTACAACATGTTTGGCTGGCTAGTGTAAAAACTTTAAAGCCATTTTTCTCAGTTTCAGTGTTTGCGTAGGTACTGCACTTAGGCTTTGGAGGGCAGTTTAGTGCTAGCTTGCGCTGTCTCGAGGAAAAAATGTTGTCATCTGTGCTCTGCTTTAAGTTCCCAAACTCCCTTTTAGCGATGAAAAACATCCACAGGTTGAGAATCAGGGACACCATAACAGTTTTTTCCAGACTTGAAGTTTGTGGTGGATCATTCGCGATGAGCACGTCAGCATTATATATGCTTAAATGCAACTTCAATGATGCTCAGCGGAGTGTGTCAACTACTGACGCCACGGGTGTTAAAAAACAAAACTTTCATGAGAGAAAGAGGTAACCTTAGTGATAAACATGTGCAAACATCTATTTGTGATGGTCAAATTTAATTTTGTGGCGGACTGAGAAATAAATAAATGAATGGGAATGTACAAGGACGCTCTCATTTGTATGATGTCACAGCAGTAGGCAGCGCAAATATAACGACACGCCTATAATCCCTCCCACTGCGAAGTGATACTAAACTCAATGGAAAAGCTAACCAAGCCAAAGTGAGGTGAGCTGACCCGACCCAAACTAAACTAAACCGTTGGGTACTATGCAATGGAAAGTGCCATTAGTTGACTTAATTGCAGAATTTAATTAGTACAAAACACTAAATGGTCGAGAAATATCAAGAAACTGCTTCCCTGCAGGCAGAGAACTAAAAATGACTCCTCAAAAACATTTGTCTGAATGAATTAAAAAATGCTTTTATCACCAGAATAAGGCCATTTTAATGTCCATTCAGCAGTTCTTAAATTGGCTCTTGGCAATAGAATGGTTGATGGCAGCCAGCTTATTGCAGTCAGCATGGGACAGGCACTTTAGTTTTTACCACTTCTGCAATTACACAGTTTCTTTTTTTATCTAACTTTCAACCTTACTAGATCAATACATTTTTCTCCTCTTAAATATCCAGTGCTTTGTCTAAGGCTGCTGCTTTAGCAACCAGCCAGTCATCTTATTTTTGTCAATCCCGCCAACTTTTCGCTTTCACAAAGGTACTTTCTCAACCTACTTTATGTCTCACCCCCCATCTGTTCCAGTGGTCTGGCTTGAAAACTGGAGTGCTCTCTAAGTGGTCATGGACTACTAGAGTTGGGTTAATAGTTGACATGTGTTTCAAAAGGAAGTGTGCTTGTTTGCAGTCTTACATTCTTCACAATGGCCTTGTACTTTGCTCAGGGCATCACAATATGGAGAAGCATCTCCCTGTAAGGAGATGGATGGTGTATTTTCAAACAGAGATGCTCTGCGTAGTCTTTTGTTTTCTTAGTGAACGTGTCTGCATCTTCTGCTAGTTTCTTATGCATTTCTCAAACATAAAAATCTCATTTGGAAAGCCATGAAGAAAAGGTAGAAAAGAACGAGGAGGAGAAAAATAAAAGATTGTAAGGACCCTCCAGCAAAAATTGACGAGTTGTTCAAATGAGTGGTTAAAACCTGATCACACTTTTCTCTTTTTGTGGGCACCCTGTGGCGCCACCCACAAAATAATGCCCTAGAAGGCTGCCCATGTTGCACATGCCTAAATCCACCAAATACTGCCTGTATCTAACAACCCTTAAAATGTGGCTCTGTTACAGCTTTCCCTAAGCCAAGTGCTGTAGCTCATAGCCCATTGATATTTTTCGGTTTATGTCACGTTGCAACAAGTCGTGAGGCAAGAATAAAAGCATCGTAAAAAAGCATCTCTGATAAAAGTGTGTACCAACACGACAGAAAACAAGAACTGTAAAACTTAATTGTTGGCTTATATCCTTGTCCCTGTATAACCCCTCATGTACCAGTATCAGAATGAGCAGAGCTAAATTTCTGTATGCCTCATGTAATCACCTCATCCTTCTGTCTGTTCCTCCCTCTTATTACAAGGCTCTTTTAAGTACTGTCAGCAGTGATGGCTACACAAAGCAATGTCATAAAACACCAGCACTAAGCCAATGACAAGATGCTTTGCTTTCATAGAGAGACATGGGGGAGGAAAATGGGATAAAGAAGACAGATTGTAAATATTGCAAACTACAGAACAGTGATGAAAGAAATGAAAGGAAAGTGAAATCTAGATAAGAATGAAAGCTAGGAAATTAAAGAAAAAGCACGATATCTAGACAGAGTGACAAAAATCAGAGGAAAACTAAAATAGAAAAGAGTAGAAAA
Source organism: Paramisgurnus dabryanus (assembly GCF_030506205.2). NCBI lineage: Eukaryota > Metazoa > Chordata > Actinopteri > Cypriniformes > Cobitidae > Paramisgurnus > Paramisgurnus dabryanus. Next base: position 29,108,264 of record NC_133351.1, read on the forward strand.
GAAGAAAGTTTTATATTGACATGCAGGAGCTCACAATTAAGCTGACACAGTAACCACAGGAAGTTTACATCAACCCTTTCTTCAAATAAAAGACTTTTGTTTCTGCAAGCAATTTTGATGTTTTTTCAAGTTTCATGTTCTTGCGTATTCCCTTTCTTTGTTGCTTCGATTAAATATATATTTTATTACCATAAAACGCTCATTTTCCATGAACATTTGACAGGAACATGCTGAATTGAAATGTACAATAAATAAATAACCCTTCCTTCAATATTATTTATACAATATTCAACAGGTATGGTTCCCTTTCAATACGGTTCACTTCGCATTGCGTCAGTTAGCTGACGCTATGGGGGGAAACCAGGGGGGCAGGGTTTCATATTTTATTGAAGCTTCCCTGGACGCCGCCATTGCTTAGCGAACACCCATCTGCTGTTAGCATCCCATTAACTCCCATTCATTTTGGCGTCACTTTGACAGCGAATAACTTTACATCTGAGGCGTTTAAAGACTCCATTTGTCCATTAATTATTTCTAAAGAAACACGAAAATGTATAAAAGGCTCCATTACCATGTATCTTACGTTATGTCCCAGTAGAAGCAGTTTTTGTAAAAATAGGCTAACGATTGCGTCATAACCTGCGACTTTCTGTCGCACAGTAGAGAAATTACCGTATGGACTCCGACCATACGAAACAAAATTACCGAACCTCACGCTGCTCCGAAGAAAAAGAAGAAGCCTTACCTCGCCGTTGACAAAAGCCCTGCAGCGGAGTCCAGGCCTAGCGTCTTCCCCTGCCGTTTTCCGGCTGAGAACCGAAGATAGCAGAGTCCAGGCCTAGCATCTTCCCCTGCCGTTTTCCGGCTGAGAACCGAAGATAGCAGAGTCCAGGTCTAGCGTCTTCCCCTGCCGCTTTCCGGCCGAGAACCGAAGATAGCTTTCGCTTGCCGTGGTACGAGCCCTGTGCAGCGGACACATGCCTGACGAGGTCTCCCCTGCGGCCGCCCGGTAAGATCAATATTTTTAATATAAAGCTATAAGCTAAAAGAGCAGGCGCTGTTGTAATAGCGTCCAGCACAGCGGCTCGGTGAGCCTCTCTGCTATGAATTTCCTACGAGCGCGTTACCGGTCTGGCACCTCCCACGCCGGGACCGCGCTTATATGCTTTGGTTGTCTTATCCATGTTTCGTGCTCCCCCTGCTGTTCCTCTCTCGCCGGGATGAACACATGGCGAGCCATGAGACTAGATGGATGCATAGACAAGCACACACGGACTACCCCCCCTGTGTTCTGTCACACCGCAACCGTTCATGCTTACAGAGTCCCTTCGCTCCTCTCACATTCAGTGGCGAGATCTCTGGCACATATATTAATCCCCCGAGTGCATCGGGTGATACCATTCATACGACGCATGGCTGTTCTGTCTGTGTTGCTGCTCCCCTCTGCCGTTCCTCTCTTGTTGAGATGAACAAGCGGGGAACCGTAGAACTGGATGCATACGACAAGCAAACACGGGCGGTCTGCCCCTGTTCTCTGTCATAGCACAGCCACTCGTGCTCCACGCTCGCGGAATCCCTCGCTCCTTTCCCCACAGTGGTGAGGTCTCTTAACGGCTTAGTTAGCACGCGGTATTACGGCTCGCTGCCTCTAAATGCAGCTGTCTAGTGTTCAACGATTACAGAGCTTCATGCCCCTCCCCTCCTGGAGCGGCGCAATCTCATTCGTCTGCTCGATAGGGCGGATTCGCCGCTATTGGAGCACCAAGAACACTCATTATAAGAGAGCTTCATGCCCCTCCCCTCCTGGAGTGGCACGATCTCATTCGTCTGCTCGATAAGGCGGACACGCCTCTATTAGAGCGCTAAAACACTTATTATAGAGCTTTACTGGCCTGAGCCTGTCTCACTTCGGATAGCTCAATGTTCGTCTGCCCGGTCATTTCTCTCTGGTTTAGACGGAATCAGAGGCAGAACGAATTTGTTTATAATATACTGAGGCCCGAATACCTCCCTTTATTCAGTCCCGTCCTATATCAGTGCGCTGAATATTGGTACATTCTTATATACCCGTTTTTTCTGCCCTTTTAATAAACGGCAAAACCGCGGGCCTCATGGCAGACTTCCTCTCTGCGATGGGTTCAGTCTGACATTAAACCACCTAGACATACTACCCTGCTCCGTGAGCCTGAGGCTTGTGCACCTGAACGGCTGAGCTCTGGTCTCCGCAGCACAGCTGCATCAACAGAGAACGAAACTGTCTGGGAGAAAGGGTCAAGTCGCGCCTCGGCTGGACTATCCTGAAATGTTTTCTGTGTGCTGTTTATCCAAACATACTGTGTAATACTGTCGGTTATGCGACCTCACTATAGTGGCGAATGGTATTTAATTCCTCTAAAAAGAGTAATTTCCGTGCTTACTATACTGTGTATTGACACCCACGGTTGTACGGTGTCTCTAAACACTTTATCGCCTTAGTGACAAGCAATCAGTAATACGCACACACGGCCCGCTGTCCATAATTCTATCGACGCTTGCCGAAAAACCCCCGGTTTGGCCATATACTGTGTATTGACACCCCACGACTGTACGGTGTCTCTAACACCTTTCTGCCAAATTCGCTCGCAGCCCACCTCAGTTTCTCCGCTACAATGCTGATGGCGCAAACGAGCACGGTCTTACGGCTGTTATTCTCTCTTCCTAGAGAGACGACAGCCTCAGACTTTTGCATGGCTCCAAGCGTTTGAATCTCTCTGGACGGCCACTCAAAGGCTTACAGCCAAGCGGTTTATGACGTTTTTCGGCCATATAGCTGATTTATATTAGCGGATCCGAAGACGCTCACACCTCCGCTCCAATACTCAGAGATATTAAGGGTAATATCAACCTCAAGTGAGCTTGCTACCCGCCACAATAAGTTTCAAAGCTCAAAGCGCGCGCACAGTCAGACGCGCGCGGCATCTCGTTTAGGATGGGCACACGTACCCCTCTAACGAGCCTCAGAAAGCGGAATATTGTGGCATTCTGTTCATAAGTCCACTTCAGTTTGACTAAGCAAAGGTCCCGCCCCGAGCTGACGGCCGAGACGCTTATGCTTAAGTTACACACGGCTTCATGAAGTGCTGTCATTACGAGCTAGCCCAGCATCTGCTGTGGGTTGAACACGCTTTAGGACAGCAATCAGCCTTCGGCGTGTGGAACGCCGTTTGTCTCATATCAATCACCTTGTACTACGAATACGGTACATTAAGGGGATGATTTAGCACTGCAGCACTCTCGACCGTGTTATTGTGATAATGCGGTCGGGCAAACTACGGTGGTTTCATTATTTACCGAACCAGACTGAGATCTCGCCCCCTGAACAAGCTGACGAGTCATCTCCTTTATAAACTCATTGCATCGCTTTATAAGCTATGTTCAATCAGAGTGATACGCATCTCATGCTTAAACTACCAAGATTCAAAATATTAACCCATTACGATGGGCGTGCGGAGATGGCATCCGTGGGACACGACCTACATTACGTGCCTTATGACACATTGACACAAGCTGCTAGGACCCCTTTCACGAGGCGTCCTTATGCAAAGTCTGATCCATTCTGTCTAGTGACATTGAAAGTCTAAACCCCCCGCGAATCGTGGGTGGAACACTTTTCTCCTCACTACAGAGGCACGGCGGCTCTCTCCCCTACCTATATCAATGTGGCCGTGATAACAGCGAACTACGCTTTTACGACCGACCATTCATTTAATTCACAAGCCTGTCATCTCTCAGATGCGGACGGCGGCGGTAACAGCGAACCATGCTTTTACGGCTGGCCATTCACTTTATTCATAAGCCTGTCATTTCTCAGATGCGGACGGTGCCCGAGGCACAGGGCTCTGGAAGTGTCCAAGGTCCTGTATGACAGATACGTCTGACGTACATCAGACGATCAGCTGTTCATCTGCGTCAAAGATCACTCACTAGAGCACCTGTCAATACAGGTTATTTATGGATCGTTGACGTTATCACCTCCCGTGACAATTATACTCACTTGTCTTAGAGCATGGGCATGGTCTTAGAGGTTTCTCATTTGACAATTGTGACACGGCCGGCTGGTCCCCGCCCTCCACGTTGTCAGTTGGTCTGTACTTTGTACAAACGTTAACCAATAGGCTTCAGTCACGGAGTAAACAGGAGTTTCCCCCATAGCGTCAGCTAACTGACGCAATGCTTCGTTCCCGTTATTTCAGGGAACCGGGGTTACGTGAGTAACCTAAGCGTTTCTAGCAATTGTTAAATTTAGCTTCTTGTTGAAATCTGGTTCTAGTTATCAAGAGAACAAATATATTCTTCCACATATTGGCCAAAATATGAAAGTTTATAAAGAATGTATCAAATATAAAATTATATAAAACTATACTTTTGTAAAAATATATTTTATTTTACCCTTTTCAATGTTCAATGTTATGTTTACAGGTTATAACATAAACTTTTCGTCCAATGCTACGTGAATATAAATGCTTTTATATATAAAAAACTATTTTAAATATATTTCAAAACGTACAAAAAATGGCCAAAAGATATATTGGTGAAAAAATACATTTTTGTAAACATTTAATATATATATATATATATATATATATATATATATATATATATATATATATATATATATATATTATATTTTGAAATATATTTAAAATTGTTTTTTAAATTGATTTTGTTACCATATTGCAATGAAATTTAGATATATTATTTAATTATTTATTAATTATTTCTATTATTTAAATATTATATTATTACGTTTAATAATTTAAAGATTTTGCATCTTACCATACAAAGCATATTTTTCTTAAAAGTATCAGCCTTTTTAGGTGTTTACCATTCCCATTCCAAACATTTAGACCTGCATAAAGTTCAAAGACACCTTATATTTTCAAGCCCCTTTGAAATTAGTCATCATAAACTTTTCAACAAAATAAACAATTCTTAAAATAAACAATTTTCAGCCATGGAGAAACTGAAAAAAAAAATGGATGAAATCATGGCTGTCCCATTTTTGTCCCATGTGTGTGTTTAGGTCACAGTGAGCAGTGTTTATACCTCTTAACAACACTGACCAGCTGTTTGTGAACATCAGGCTCACACCCCAAGGCTCGCATTCCTTTCTCCAGACATTCAGTTCAATTCATTATGGCCTGTGATTACTAAAAGCATTTCCGTGAAACTTAAATACTTGCTGTGTTGAAACACCAAAAGCAGCCATTACACACACATCATACAGATGTATGCAAACATCAAAGCGTGTCCACCGAATACCTCCACAATTTTGAGTCACAGTGTTCACAGCTCACCTCAAAATACAAAATCTAAAGCCTAATTATACTTCTGTGTCGAGCGTACAGTGTAACCTACGCATAGACGCATACCATATACCTGTGATGCACACCTATCCAAAAATGTAATTCAACTCTACGCAGATTCTAAGAGCTGTGATTGGCCTGCTGGAAACCCTCCCTGAGGTAAAAAAAATCAGTGTATGTATTTCCACTTGCAACTATAAAAACAAAGATGGCCCAAACTGAGTAGTGATATTCAACAACACAATCTGCAACGAAAGTCACTGTCTATTTTACCTTGATACTGTAGTATACACCAGTAAAATGCCCATGGGCACTGCCTACATGTGATCTGCATGTGTAATTGCACATTGGCGCGAACAACAACTCAGTAGTATATACGAACTGACACAGCTTATGGCATAAAGTCCTAGGTTCGGCTCAAAGTTCAAATAGAAGTAAATATAAAAAGCCTTCAGTTTCCAGATCTGAGTGGCCATAAGGAAGCATGCTGATCCTATGCCATTGAGATAAATGAAAATGTTATCCGATCACGTTCTCCAGGTTTTAGACCTCTTTGTTCTCTTGAGCTCACCTGATTTTGTTCTGGATCACTAGACATGACGTCATGGTGCCTGTCTGAAATTGGTTTACTTTAGAGGCACCTTCATACAACACACTGCCTGTGAGGTCATTGACTAAATAGGCGACAAGCAGCTGCCATGGGTTTCAGTCCCAACAACTACGTGTTAGGAACAAGATGATAATCATAGCAATATACATACATTCCATTCATTATAAGAGACAAAAGCATTACTGTAATTTTCGGCATAATCTGCACATATGTCATGTCAAAAACACCTTTAGTTACAAGCACAGCAGATCCACCATTACAAACCATTTACTTTAAGGAAAGACCATTTAGCCACAGCAGAGCAGCAGGACCACAATGACCCTGACAATGTTCTTTTCCACTACATCTATTTTTCTCCACCACCTCCCTCATTTTCTTTTTCTCTGGGTAACTTCTATTTTTATCAGTGCTTACGGCACACTGAATAAACCGGCACAGAAATGCAGGTAGGAGCAACTTAAAACTCTGTGAGCTCATTCTTTGATCAGTGGGGATCTGGCATAATGGGATTCAGGTAACTGCATTACTTGGTCTCTGCTGGACTACTTACTGTTTACTGTAGCTGTGTTAGAAAATACCCAGTATTTTAAATTCACTCCTCTTCGCAGTTCTGTGAGAATCTGTTTGCGTGTGTTTATTAATGTCTCACACAGGGCTGCCTTTATCTTTTATTCTCCTTTAGTGTATACGAGTGAATTTATTCATCCATTAGATATCTCAGACCGAGAACAAGACCAGCAGTGAAAGAGAAAAAAATCTCAGTTAGTCAGCTGTTTTTTGCACACACAAACATGATCCGTGCCAGTTTTCAATAATTCCTGAACAGGTAAAAGTTTCTTGCTGACTAGCAAAAGAATACATATCATTATACTGTATATTTAATATTAGATGCATTCGTGCTTTCTTGACCTCTGACACCCACTGCATACTACATATAAGCACACACACATAAATGCATACACTTATGTGAACCAATCCCTGTGCTTTGCTACTAATCAGCCACTAAATTTGCTCAGCACAAACTGTATTTATAAGAGTGGGAAAATCAGTGAGTTTTAATTGGAGGCGACACCCCTTAAGAGGATGTCTGTGTTAGCGGTACTGTACACATCAAGTTCTTTAGGGACGAATGCTCTGACAGCTCCAAAGCCCCCACTGGGTCAGAAACAACAAAGAGACAAACCACAGCCATGAAGTACATGAATAGTGGAAATTACGCAGGATTATAGCTACATTTATGTGGATGACATGTGTGTTTGCATACGAATGCGCACAGTTTAACACACAGACTTGCAAAGAATAGTTTATTTGACCCAGATGTGTATGCAGATGCATGCGCACTGCGACAAAATGCAATGCATTTCCTAGGCTAAATTCTACATTCTCCAGTAGGTGCATGCGCGACCTATGCATACAACGTACGTTTCAAAGATCAGGCAGTGTGAATACAGTACGCATTAGTTTTGGGCGATATGCCCCGTTTTGAGATCGCCCTATCGTCAGCCTGTGAGATTGCCGATACACTATAGTATCGGGGGGCGGCGCAGTAGTTTACTCATTTATTTTTTATTTGATCATTTTTGACTCATTTATGACAAGTCACTTGATTGATGGACAATTAATTTCCTGCATGCCAGGTAGCGGGAACAACGCACTTGCTGATTTTAACCCTCTGTGTGCTAACAACCTCCCTAGTGGTTGCTAGTCAAGGTGCGTGCAAGAAGGAATACGCGTGTGTTCCAGGCTCTCTTGCGCAAAGTGAAGCCCACAAACCCTCTCATGCGAGTAAAAGCAAGCAATGCACATGTTAATGTGAAACTATGATGATAATAATAACCATCGCCAACTATCGTCATAAAAGCCAGCTACTGGCGATATGTCTGACGATCGTCGATACACGATACTATCATCTATCGGCACAAAAATTGTGTTACACACACTGTACGCAGACCCTCGTGAACACAAAAAATGTACCATACTTCAGACTTTACACATGCCAGGCCAGTAGATGGCGAAACATGACACGCCTGCACACATACACATTCTTTCAAAGAACAATAAATATTACCAATTAAGACGGCAAAAGCTTCAAGCTGTTTAGTTTAGATGGACAATAGTAGGTTTATTGGTACCCGATTTATAGTCGTACATAAGTTCTACGCCGTAGGCTATCCGTAGCCTGTGCATAGCTCTGTGTAGCCTGACGTGCACCTCGCAAATTTTTTAACAGCGCTTCAGTTCTACGCGGACCGCAAGCGCTGTGCATGGTCCACCAGAACCCCTCCCGTCAGGTTAAAAAAACTGCGTCATAGGTATTTCCGTTTGCAGCGGTGAAAAGAATGGCCAAGTTGAGGAGTGATTTAACTCAAACTGCAACAAAAATCTCTGTTTATTTACTTTCATCATTGCTGGTCTTCTCAAATCATACACAACAAGTTGCTGTTCTTCTTCGTTTGGGGGTTAACTTGCCATGCTTCTTCTTCTTCTTCTTCGCGCTGCTGCTGTGATTACACGCGTGGATACTGCCTACCAATGGTCTGCGCGCGTGTTTGCACGTCGACGCGGACGACGACGCAAAAGTAACGAGCCCTTACAGCAGCAAGATTTTGTAAACTTTGTTGGAGAAGTGTTAATAAACTCTTGAACTGACACAGTCCTGTAGGCCACCACTTTTGTTTTGAGTAAACTCGCATATGCTACTAGACTGAATTAACACATCCACATGACATCCTCATTCTCCAAATTTGCATTTATGTTGTTTAAACAGAGAAAAAGGTATCGTTCTCAAAAAATTGCATTTTAAAACTCATCATTTTAAGGACCTCAATTCACCACTCGTCGTGTAAACGAACAGCCAAACTGCATAAAACCCTGTGACGCCCATTATGAGTTGCATTTACATTAGCTTCAATGTTTTCTTATCACAGCATCGTCTAAATTCAAATGCACACTACATTAAAAATAATGCTTTCAAACACTATCTTCAATATGTTTTGTATGTTTAACCTAAAACATAATTATGTTTGAGAAATGGCAGATGTTTATACAGGAAGTTCATTCCTAGTCCATGTGTTGTTGACACAGAGAACCATTTGGCACCAAAACATAAATGTTGTTATGTTCACTTGTCTCAAAAGCTTCACTTCAAAGTGCATAAAAATTATGGCTGGGCAATATTGACCAAAATTCATATCTTTTGCAATATACTACTATAAATATCACAGTATTTTCTACAAAGTGGAAAACATGTTTACATGCAAGTTTAAGCCTCAAGTGAGATCATCACAGTCAACTTTATTGAAACAGTGTGTGGAGAATATGAAATTAAAAGACAGGTTTTGCTCCCTGTTTTAAACAACTCAACATGTAAGCTGGTTGGAAAGCTAACATATGACCTTATTGTAAATTTTTGGCAGAGCCTCTGTTGCAAAAAAGGAGTCTCCTATCAAACCATATTACCATTATAGACGGCATTGTCTCATCCCATATCCCGCTAGGAAACAAAACTCAATATGTTGCCCAGCCCTAATATAAAAAAAACGTATGTTTGCATTTGAGGTATTCCCCCTCTTTCACCTCACATGCCAGATTGTTAATCGTGTACTATACATTGTGTATAAACACATTTGTCTCTAAGCAAACAAACCCAACATATGGTCCCATCAGCAGCTGCATCTTAGCACTGAGATCAATGTACACCCATCTTTCTTTTGACAAGCACCTCCTAACAGTTTGTTATCTGGTTGGTTTTAACAGCTGCCTGTTTATAGCTCTCCTGAATTTCCAATCAAAGGACCACCAACCTCTCACCACACACAGAGTTCATTAACCACACAAACAAACCGTGTGATGTAGATGTTTGTGACAGATGCATTTTTATATCCTGCTGGCTGGGCTGGCTCATAACATTAAAAAAGACTTCAAGTTTCAGACCTGCGTGAAACGAAATGAAAGCCTTCTACAAAATCCATGAGGTGATAACAATGAAGCATAGTTTCTCCTTTTCAGTGTAGTATATGTGAATTAAATACTGGATTTTTATTTCTTTAACTCATTTCCACAAGTAAATTGTAGCTAACGGACTGCAATGTTTCTACAGTTCATTAAGTTGGTTGTGAGAAAATGTGTAATGCCGTTTCCTTTAAGCACAAAATAAAGCATATTTAAATAAATAAATATCTTTTTTTGTAACTTACCTCAGCATGACAGCACATTACAGCCAGGAGGAAAACCACAGCGGGTAAACAACGAAACATCTGTAGCGAGTGAAGCGGGTGAGGGGAAGTAGGAGAAGGGAGACAAAAAGACATTAGAAACACAGAAAGCGTTAAAGGAAACACGACATAAGTTGTTGATAATGTGAAGATTATCCGTAGCGTTTTGGTTTCTCACCATTTTGCGAGGAAGAGAGCCGCTTGTGTGTGTTGAAGAAAGGTAAAACGAGAAAGGCGCTACGTCTCGGTCCGCGCGCTTGAATGTGAGGATGTGCAGGAAATTCGCGCAGCGTTCAGGAATCCGTTTCTTCCCCCTCCGTGACGTGGCCGCTGAAAATACGTGGAGTAGGTCCAGATAAAGAGCACTCGTTCACATTTCACACACTCCTCAATTTACTTTGATGGTCCGGTCTGCACAGTTGACCCAAATGCATTTGATATGCGTATCATGCATTACAAATATTTAACTAAATTTGAATTACTGAAAAAGCTTGGCAGCAAAACGTGCTTTAGGTATGATACTGTAGGCTTATGTAGTTTAAAAAGTTATAAGTCGAGAGAGAGGAGAGAGAGAGAGAGAGAGAGAGAGAGAGAGAGAGAGAGAGAGAGAGAGCTGAGCAATTAATGTCTGTCATTGCAACATAATACCTTATATCATTTATGTACATTTTCTTTACTCTTCATTTCTCAGTGCATACGTAAGGTAAAGCGTGATGTGTAAATCAATGAGCAAACATGGACAAAACTCAAAAGGATCTGATTATCTTGTAAGGATATGATAGGATAGCTGTACTTTTCTGTTCTTAAGATGGAGTGTTTAAACGATGCAAACTTGCACGTGCATGATGATGGCCCTAGTTTTTGTTCAGATCAGCATATTTTCCCATTAAAAGTTAAATAGCCTATTCTCCTGAGAAGTTTCAAGCTATATATGTGATTTAGAGTTTAATGCACCATTATGTCACTGTTATCTATTGTTGCTTGTCATTATTTTCTGTAGGGTCCATTGCATAATGTTTGTGTTAAATTTGCATTGATTTCCCTAATAAAAAAAGAAAGTTTGTGAACCACTGCATACAGAAATACATACTCCCTCTTAAATCCAAGCTGTTGCTTTAATATAACATTAGTCACTCATGGGAAATCACTGGAAATTGAGATAGGGCTGTAGATGGGCTATTGCTTATGAAATGAACAGGAAAAATACACAACATTTCCATGATGAAGGTGGTAAATGATAAAGCAAATATTTATTTATCCACCTAATGAAGACTTCTGCTTTTGAAATACAACAGTGTATTTTATGGCAGCAATTAGACACAATTCAGAAATTTCTCTTAAAATGTTATTTATTATTAGTAATTATTTATTAACTGCTTTGCATACATTTTCATGCAAATATAGATGTTTAATGTAAATTGTGTTGATGCATTTACTTTAAAATGTGGGAAGATTTTTATATTTTGTGTCAATTTAAAACTAATTTTCCACTGCTATAGTAAACAATAAAACAGAATTACACAACTCCCAGTACGTGATGATGCTTGTGTGAAAACCCAGCTAATGTCATTTTTATTTATTTATTTTTTTACTGTTTTCTACAACAACAAAAAAACTCCTACATAATGTACACTGAAAAGTAATTCACACAAATTACATTTTACATAATTAAAATTTGCTTATTTAATCCATTACAATATAATTTTTGGTATGAAAGAAAAATATTAAGTGGTTTAGGCATATCACATGTTTTAAATCAACCTATGTGAAATTAATTCATTTAAGTTGGGACTACGTGAATAATTTGTGTTGCTAAAACTTTTTATAGCTAGAGAATTTTAGTTCCCGGCATGCTTTGCATGATGCTGAATAATGAGAGTAAATATTAAAATAAAGGGTTAATTTTTTGCATTTTTAATTTAGATTAGACACGATAGGGACATATTAATGCTTACTATTTTGTTATAGTATCTGAAAGAGTTTCTGCCAGTTTACTGCCAGTAAATAACATAAATTTAATTCTACAGTATTACTGGCAAACAGCTGAATTACTGCAATTATTTTTTACAGTGATGAGAATTTAGTTTCTATTTTACAGACGGGGCATTTACAGTATTATATGATCCTCAATATTATGCTTATAAAGCGTTCAAGTACACATTAATTAAGCTGCATAGCTTTATAACAAAACTCACAAATGTGAGTGACCTGGCCTTCCAAAAGCTTTGTCTTTTAAATTGGTTTTAACCAAGTGTGCTTGGTAATCAAAATAGCACATAATTGCCTCTCCACAGCTACTTTTAATAACTCTTTATCTGTTACATCTGCATAAATTCTAAAGAATAACCTGTCATATTCAATCTCAAGTATTCAGACCACCCATAGATATTTAAAAGCAAGGTCAGTGGTGATGAAGCTGTTTTTCTCCCTGACTAATCCCTTTATCTTGCTCTCTCACACAACCACAAGCCTGGATGCCCAGCTGGTACTATATGAGATGAAGGGACAAAAGGGTTTGTATGTTTGATGGGGAAGAGAGAGGTAAGGTTAATTATATTAAGGGATGTAAAGAGTGATGATTAAAGACCCAATGTTTTGTAGCATTAACTGCATGTGTGCTTTTAGGGATAAGCCAACAGCTGAATACTTTATTTGAAAAGTAATAAATAATGTATTCCAAACAAATTACAGATTCTCTGAAAAATAGAAAATAATAATTGGACACACTATTTAAAAAGCATGGACATGGTGGCACTGCATTTCTAACCGATAATCTTTTTTATATTATAGCAAGGCATCAGAAATCCTGTTGATATTGTAGGGAAGGAGTGCTTGCATTGTCCTGTGACTCATGATGGACTTTATAGGGCAAACTGACAACAACCAAAAATACTCAGGTGTTTTTAAACATGTAGCATTTTGGGACCTATATCACTTTTAAAAAATGAGCTCCCATTACATCAGGACAGTAAACTGCCCATCCATTGAATCTCAGTAGAAGCATACAATCTACACATGCCATTTCCCACTATACACTAATTTATTCAATAGTAATTTAAAGGGATAGTTTACACAAAAATTAAAATTCTGTCATCATTTTCTTACTTATGTTGTAACAAACCTGTATAAATTTCTTTGTTTTGATGAACACAAGGGAAGGTATTTTGAGGAATGTTTGTAATGAGCCCCATTCACAGTATTCTTTTATCCTACTATGGAATTGAATTGGGCTCATTAACGGTTTGGTTACAAACATTCCTTAAAATATCTTTTGTGTTCATCAAAACAAAGAAATGTATACAGGTTTGCAACAACATAAGAGTGAGTAAATGATGACAGAATTTTCTTTTTTGGGTAACTATACCTTTAAGATTATTTTTTGCTATGCTTTAGTAAAAGGACTTTTGACTATTTTGGAAAGTGGAGCATCAAAATCTTTTCTTTCCTTATATCCTACGTGCCCCCTCTAGTGACCAAAGATGAAACTTCATTGGAAGATTTATGGTATCCTAATTATCGGTTTCAAATTAAACGTTTGGAAATATATATAGAGAATAACTAAAACATACAGGATCTATTGACATTACTGACATTTGTACATATACAATCCTTTTCCAAATGCAATATACCACATTTATTTAGCATAAACTAGAGATTGTCAATTTGTGAAAGGACAAAATAAATAAATAAACAAATAAATAAATAAAGCAACAAGACAAACCAAGGTTTGACACTGGCGTTATTTATTATGCTTTGCAATGATTATAAGAAACATATATACTTAAATAGTTACAAACTACAAAACAAAACAAGATCATGTTGCAAACACTATATTAGCTGCTTCATTAAAGTTTTACTTCTTCTATTTTTTATTTATCTTTATTTGAATGCCATTTCTGAATGCTATAAGATACTGTTAAATGGTATTTTACTGGCTAATAATGAGAGGTAGATTTTTTAGTTGATCACATTTTGTTCCCTTTTTTAATTTTTAGCTTCCCTTATTATTCCTCCTATACTTTCAGAAAAAAAGGCAGGCTACAAAACTGTACTTGGGTGTATCCTCAAAGGTTCATTGTACCTTTATGTGTATACAGCACATTGAAAATTTTGGGGGTACAATATTATACCCTATAACAAGGTTCCCCAAATCTTACCCTGGAGCAATCTTGTGTCCTCGCTCTAAGTCATCCTTAACCGTCAAAGTTCAATTCCAATAGGCTTTATGCCCAGCTGCACTACTTCCTGAACTTCAGCCAGCTCCTTGTTTCCTGTCTGCCATTATTGGACACACTGATTAATCCAGGTGTGTCTGATTATTGTTGTTGTGACTACTGAGGTCAGGCACACCTGGATTAATCAGTTTGTCCAATATTGGCAGACAGGAAACAAGGAGCTGGCTGAAGTTCAGGAAGTAGTGCAGCTGGGCAGGGCATAAAGCCTATTCTCAAGAACACAAGTACAGAGGATGCATGAAAATACACGGATGTGTTCTTGATATCGAGGATGCATAGAGTGCAGACTTGGGCCCTGTCCCAAATGGCGCACTTTGTATGGACTTTCAGTCTCGTGGCCTTAAATTGCGCTTGCTCGCTTAGTCTACAAGTCCGTAGGGTGTCCCATCTGTCATTTTTCGCTCCGAAGTGTGCTCATCAGCGCCCCCTTTGAACCTTTGATGCGGTCTTCGGCGAAGCCCGCACTGCAGCAGGCTTAACACATTTTACCAACCCAGAAGTCCTGATTGAAATCAGACCAATCAGACGACAGGAGGGAGGAGTTCACACTGATGGCCAACTTATTATAGGCAACTTCTATTTCTGGCGTGATGCTTGAGTCTGTCCCAAAATATAACTTAGTTAGAGCTAAACTCTGCAGTGCTCCGGCCCTCCAGGTAAGATTTGGGAAACCTTGCTCTATAAGGCCTTTTTGTGTACCTTTAGGGGCTAATTTTGTACCAGTTAAATGTTGGGGATTAAAAACATTTAACTGTACTATAAAAGGTACACAATGGGTCCTTGAAGTACACTAATGTACCCAACATGCATTGTTTTGTATACCTGCAAATGGAATCTTGTACCACCCCATTTTTGTACCTTTTTGTCTGTTAGTGTTGAAACAGTTTCATATACAAGACTACAAAAACATGCACAACATATTATCAAAACATGTCGCAAAACATATAAGAAGAAGGCTTGTGTTATGAAACTAAATTTGTACCGATCACAGAGTATGTAACAAATACTGTATATCATAAATTTGATAAAGCTTATTATGTACTCTATTACTGTGCAAATGACCTAATTATAAAATGTACTACGTAATGTACTTTCAAAGTGTATCAGATTAGAAACATATTGTAATCTGTTTCCCTCAGTCATGTTAAAATGAGCACAAAATGTTCATGATTTTTTTCTATGATCTCCACAAACTTTGAGATCATACGTCAAACACAAGCAAACATGTTGTCAAGGCCCTAAATATTATTTTGATCTTTTCAAAACTTCTCAATTTCTGTGCAATTTTAGTGGATAGTACACATCACACAAAGTAACCACATGCATTGTTCATCATTTAGTCTTTGACATAATTAAAAGTTGATTAATGTTTTTAGGAGAATGCTAGGAAAGAATGCATGTTCTGCAAGACTGGAAAATGTCTTACACAGAGTTGCAGCACCTCCTCATTGGTTGATATGTAGCCTACATGTAAAGTAGTGTCACGTAGCAGGACCAACGGACCGGTGCGTGGGCTTGACATTTGAGGCTTAGACATAGGTGTCATTTACACTGGGGACACTGGGGAAATGTCCCCACCACTTTTTGAAATGGCTGATTTTGTCCCCACCACTTTTTGAAAGCATCTGGATAAAATATTTTGAAAAATCTAACAATACCATTGTGACTTACACTTCAAAAATCACTTTCTTAGTATTTTGTTAAGTTTTCAGTACAAATATCTTAAGATTATTAAATTAAGATGCTTTTTCTTGATGAGCAAAATGACCAGAAAATACAATAAAACAAGCAAAAATCTCTGCCAATGGGGTGGGAAAAAATCTAAAAATAAGATTTCTTTTTTCTTAAACACTTAATTTAAGCAAAATTTTCTCACCCCCGTTGGCAGATGTTTTTACTTGTTTTAAGCACAAATTCACTTAAATTGTATAGTTTTTGTCTAAAAACTAGACTTATTTTCTAACTATATTTTGTTCATCAAGAAAAAGCATCTTAATTTAAGAATGTTTAGATATGTCTACTGAAAACAAGACAAAAATACTAAGAAAGTCTGATTTTCAAGAAAAAAAATCTTTGTATTTTTGTCTTGTTTTCGGTAAAAATATCTAAAAATTCTTAGATTAAGATGCTTTTTCTTGATGAGCAAAATGCCCAAGAAAATAAGACTAGTTTTTGTGACCAAAAATATTTAAGTTAATATTAAATTTAAGTGATTTTGTGCATAAAACAAGCAAAAAAAATCTGCCAATGGGGCAAGCAATTTTTTTCTTGAATTTTTCTTAAAATTAGTGTTTAAGAAAAATTTTCAAGATTTTTTGCTTATCCCATTGGCAGATTTTTTTGCTTGTTTTATGCACAAAATCACTTACATTTGGTATTTTTGGTCTAAAAACTAGACATATTTTCTTAGGTCATTTTGCTCATCAAGAAAAAGCATCTTAAATTAAGAATTTTTAGATATTTTTACTGAAAACAAGACAAAAAAAATACTAAGACCAGCCTACACTTTGCCCATTTTTGATGCGCCGTTATTCAATATTTTTCCCGTCCTGCTGTAATGTTTTTTCACCTGATCTTTTGTCCCCACCACTTTTCAACACAAACTGACGCCCCTGGGCTTAGACCAAGAGTGGGTGGGTGGTGCATGCTGAAAAAGTTTAAGAACCACTGGAGTAACTGTCGTGTAAACAATCTACAAACTCTTAATCTCCATCCAGAGCATGCACATGCGTCAGCTCCACTTCTGTCTGTTTATAGACGTGATACTCGCGCAAAGATTAATGTCTTTTTCAAACTTTTTTCAACGAAACCGGCCTTGCCACTCAAATTGTAAATCATTATTATAAGCATACTATTGTAAATCAGGCTAAGGTTAGATTTTTTTCTACCTACTCAGTACTTTAGTTAATTTTGAACTAAAAAAATTTTACAGATTGCAGCTTTAAGGAAAAGTGAAGGAAGGTGTCTCTCCATGACTTTGACATTGGTGATTTGTAGTAAACATGAGGTAGGCTTTGTTCTTTTTGGTAAACAGTGGTTTTGTGCTTTATAGTAGATGATGCTATACCAGAACTAGTCAACTGGCCAAACTGATCTCACGAAAATCTGTGTTATAGTGCAACCCAGCACAGTCACAGAAAATTTGATCACTTTAGTTTTTTTTCTGTGACGGGAGCACGGATGTCTTTTCCGTGTCACTCCCACAGATTTCTTGTTTCATTTTATGTATTATTTTTTTCATTGTTTATTTTCAATTTTCTTACCATTGATGTTTGGGGTTGCAGTTAGAATCACTTTCTGTTACATTTTTAGACATCCTAACAACCCCAACTCTAACCCCACCTCCAGGCGAGAATAGTTTTAAACGCGGAAGAAAAACATGTAACCAATTATAAAAGTACATCCTAACCCAAATCTAACCCCAAGTGACAATGATTTGAAAATAGGAAAAAACAATGAGAAAACAATACATAAAATGACACGAAACATCTGTGGGAGTGACACGGAAAAGACATCCGTGTTCCCGTCACAGAAAAAAGCAGAATTCCGCGACATGGACACGTAAAATTTTCCATAACTATAACACAGATTTCCATGAGATCATGTTGCAACGGCGGTCATCTTTGTCTGATTTAAAATCAGCGTGGTTACTTTTACCTTTCCACTGTACATACAGTAGTGATGGTCGTGTTCGAAGAACTGCTACATGAGGCTTCGAAACATTTACGAATCTTTTGTTTCGAATCAGTAGTTCGGAGCGTGTTTCAAACTGGCCCAAGTCACGTGATTTTAGCAAACGAGGCTTCATTGGCCCTGTCCCAAATGGCGCACTTCATGTGGACTTTCGGTCTCGTGGCCTTAAATTGCGCGTTCTCGCTTAGTCTACGAGTCCGTAGGGTGTCCCATCTGTCATTTTTACGCTTTTAAGTGTGCTCACCAGCCCCTCCTTTGCCCCCTTGATGCGGTCTTCAGCGAAGCCCGCACTGCAGCAGGCTTCGCGCACTTTGCCAACCCAGAAGTCCTTGCGAAAGGGCAATCAGACCAATCAGACGACGGAAGGGAGGAGTTCACACTGATGGACAACTTCTCTACCCATTTCCGGTGTGATGCTCGAGTCTGTCCCAAAATACGACTCCGGTGCACTCACGTGGACTCACATCAAGGGTCCCTAAAGTCTGGACTACGTGATGTCATCAAAGTGTGGACTCTGAGGAGGACCACAAGTCCGGAGTGTGCCATTTGGGACAGGGCAATTAAGTCATAACTGTTTCGAAAATCCGATGGTCCACCACTAGGGGGAGTTGATCACAAATGACCAGTAATATGTTTAGGTGAACTCAGTTTTAATAGCAATAAAACATTCATCCTTCTGACTAATAACACTACCATTCAAAATCTTGCCATTATTTTGTAAAAAAAAAAAAGTGTAAAATGTTTGGCCATATCTGCTTTTACACTATTTTGACCAGCAGGGGTCGCCAGCGTGTGTGGTGTTTCGAACTGCTTCGAAAAACTGAATCAATTTTCGAAGCAATTGGTTCAATTGATTCGAAGCTTCGAAAAGCTTTGTTTCTCCCATCACTAACATACAGCCACTAAACCGGAAAGAAAGTCTGAAATGGGCTGCGTGGGATGGCAGCCATCTGTGGGTACGTACATTTCTGATCCAATTTGAGCTTTGGATGCATACAAAATTAACTTGTGTGACTAAACCGCATGACACGCTGACCGGAAGTGGTATATTTCAGTGTGTCCAATCAAAACTGTGTGCAAGGTGAACATATCCTTTTTGTTTAACTTTATCAGTAACACTTGAATCCTTTAAAAACAATTGATTACTATGAAGTAAATTAATAAGTATAAATACATACGTATATAAAGGCTCTTGCCTTGACACAGATTTATGATTAAACTAAAATGTCTTCATGGCTGCCACTAGATGGCAAACTCCGACCGTCTTGTCTGGATGTAGTGTACAATTGAAAGATGGTTTAGCCCAGTGTTTCTCAACCCTGGTCCTCAAGGACCCCCTTCCAGAAAGTTTTAGATGTCTCCTTATTTAAAACACCTGAACCAACTCATCAGCCTCCTTCCAGAATGTCTCCCTATAGACCCCTTCAAGGTTTGTAAACATTGAATGACTATCGGGTGCGCGCGCAGCATGGGGTCAAACTGTTCATACAAGCGAGGCTTTAAAATGTAATCTAACAGGGCTGAAAAATGATGACTTACCTCAAATGAAGGGAGCACTACAATCACAAGCCTCTTTGATATTTGTATTGTTCCAGTCTGCACGTTAATAGCTTGCAGCCGCAGATGTTGTATTTTTTTGTTTTTGAGATTCTGCATGAATCGCGAAAACTTAACGGAAGACCTGGCGCGATTTTCAGAGCCCACGACGTAAGTAGGCATTTATACGATACCGAATAACATGCAACTCAATCTGCTGTAATTACTTTTCTGACCCCGACATGCGCAGTGGGAACCGCCTGTGACGTGAACCGTGAAGGGGTCTATAAAGCTAATAATTTAAATCAGGTGTGTTAATTAAGGAGACATCAAAAACATTCTGGAAGGGGGTCCTTGAGGACCAGGGTTGAGAAACACTGGTTTAGCCTATATATCTGTAAAACATAAAAAAAGTAAACATCAAGTGCAATTTTATTCATTAGGATGGCTATATGTTGTGAATACTTGAAATGTAACAATTTATGAACAGTTATAAACAAAAGAAGTAAAAGCTCTACATATGTTGATTTTTTACACATTATTCACACTTTTTGGTGCATATATATATATATAGAATAGGTCATAGGTCAAAGTTAAAAATATTTAAAAAAGGTAAAAAATTAGGGTAAAAGTTTGGTCTGCATATTACAATTTTAAAATCTGGCCCTCGAAGAAGAGTAGTTGAAGACCCCTGCTGTACCATTTACCATTTAGATAAAGATTTTTGGTACGAAAATGTATATCTAAGGTTGAACCCTTTAGGTGCAAAGGTGTACTTTTTGAAAGGGTACAGCCATGACAGTGAAAATTTTTTCTGACAGTGTAGAGATGCTTTATCTTTGAAACTGAGGCTGTTTGGAAACATTTTGCTGATTGATTGTTTTTATTTGGAGGCAATTACCTGCACGGTGGTTCATTCGACAACACAATGAAAACTGTAGTTTCATTGTCATGTCACAATCCTGTGTGTTCCCCACTCTAAGTCTGTTATTTTATAGCACATCAATCTCGCCAGATATCCGCAAGTGCTTGTCATCAATGTTAATGTACACAGACACGCCCACACGTGTCATTAATAGGGATTTACTTACGCCATTTTGTAGGATTGTGTTCATATTAGCAGTGAACCATACCGCAGTCCACACAAACCCTACCCCAGATCACCCTTTTCAGCCAGACTTGGGTGCGGTTCACGGGTGTGCACCCGCGTTCTGAAAACAGTGTTTACATCATCCAAACGAACCGAACTCTGACGTGAAATAGACCTGAGTGCGCGTAAAAAGTGCAAATGTGAAACCCCCCTTGGCCTGTGATAAGTTGACATAACTTATAAAAACAAGTTGATATTATTTAACCTAAAGGGGAAATTTCACAAGACTTTTTTAAGATGTCAAATAAATCTTTGGTGGCCAGAGAAGTTTTGGGGGTAAAGCATTACAAGTAACGTGCATTATGTAATAATATTACTTTTCTCAAGTAACGAGTAAAGTAACGCATTACTTTTTAAATGTATACATTAATATTTGAGTTACTTTTTAAAAAAAGTAATGCAAGTTACTTTTCAAATGTATTAATTCTATTATAAAAAAATAATAATGTACTATATTAAACTGAATGTAGTCATGAAGAATTACGCACTCTATTCGTGCAAACCTGAGCGGGAACAGTTTGAGTCAGAAATGGAGATAGCAGGTCAGATCTTGACATTTTTGCGATAGAAATATGCAATTTCTGAATGCAGAACTTTTCAGTTATAAAAAACACCTGCCAAGGCCTGAAAGAGATCAAGCCTCAGCGAAGTAACAAAAAGTAATGCAAAAGTAACTAAAAAGTAATGTAAGTAGGCCTATTACTTTCCATGAAAAGTAACTAAGTAACGCAATTAGTTACTTTTTTGGGGAGTAACTTAATATTGTAATGAATAACTTTTAAAAGTAACTTTCTCCAACACTGCACCAGAGTGTATATGTGAAGTTTTAGCTTAAAATATCATATAGATAATTTATAATAGCATGTTAAAATTGCCACTTTGTAGGTGTGAGCAAAAATGTGTCCTTTTAAATGCAAATGAGTTAATCTCTGCACTAAATGGCAGTGTCGTGGTTGGATAGTGCAGATTAAGGAGCGGTATTATCCCCTTCTGACATCACAAGGGGAACCAAATTTCAATTACCTATTTTTTCAAATGCTTGCAGAGAATGGTTTACCAAAACTAAGTTAGGTTGTTCTTTTTCACATTTTCTAGGTTGATAGAAGCACTAGGGCACCCAATTACAGCACTTAAACATGGAATGCGTGAGCTTTCATGATATCGCCCTTTAATTTATTTAGCTTAAATAAATGCATTTTTTTAACAGTATACCATGCACCTCTGATTTATAATATAAACTTGCTAGGTGGAAAACTGTACTTTTTTTAAGGGTACACCGTAGTGACAGCTGGGGTACATATTTTTACCATTTTGTTTTTGACAGTGTAGATATAACCCCCACATTTAACCCTCTACAACAGTATTCATAAGTGGGCTTCTGGTTCATATGAATGTAAAATCTTTTTAAAAATCTGAGTATAATAGTTTATGCTTCAGCCTGAAGTGTGAAACCACCAAGCACATTTTCCACATACTGCCAACTAACATCACATCCGGTGTCACATCACACATTTCTTCAGCTCGTCTGTGTTATTTAGGTTTTAAGCCGTTTTTTTTTTTGGTTGATTTGTTTTTGTCTTTCGTGTTCATTTTTTGGTATAACTGAGAAAAATTATTTCTTTGTTGCAATTACTCCTGTTGTCTCATTATAACCCCCAACATGTTTTCAGTGTACTGGATCAAGTGTTCAACAAACATACTTAAAGTCAAAAAAGCAAATATAGTAAAAAAATAGATGGTAGTTTAATTAGTTTATTAATTTAATTGGTCAGTCAACCACAATTTGATCTTGAAATTAAATGACTTATGTAATAAGTTATGTTATGACTGATTTATGTCAGTCAATGTGTCAGATGTGTCAGGTGGTGTAGGTGTTAGGTAACAACAATTTACTAACACATGCAGGGCACTTCTAAGTGTCTGACAAAGTTCATTAAGTTGTTCCACTAGTGGTAATCATGCAAGAATATACTGGAAACTGCTACTGGAAGACAATTGTCTTACTTGTATAATGTATATTTTCACTTCCCCTAACCCGGGTGTAGGCAAGTTCGGTCCTACAGAGCCGCAGTCCTGCAGAGTATAGTTCCAACCCTAATCAAACACACCTGAACAAGCTAATCAATGTCTTTAGGAATTAGAAATCAGGTGAGATTATCAGTGCTTAGGCTAAAATATGCAGGACTGCGGCTCTCTAGGACCGAACTTGCCTACCCCTGCCCTAACCCAAGACCCACTTACATGATACTAATAAATTATGTCACTGACTTCAATCAGCAACCATAAACTTCAATATCACAAGAGCCGAAGAATTCTTAAAGGGATAGTTCATCCAAAAATGAAAATTTCGTCATCATTTAATCACTTTCATGTTGTTATAAACTTGTATAAATTTCAATAGTTCTGATGAACACAAAGGAAGATATTTTGAGAAATCTTGCTGGTATGACCAGGATGGGATGCTAGTGCTAATGCTGGTTTGGTGCTGATTTAGCTGGTGTTCACTAGCAAACCAGCACCAAAACACAACATATGCTGGTCTTGCTGGTATGCTGTTTTTCTTCAGCAGGGCAGACCGTAGCTCAGTTACTCTATCATATGGGTAGCACTTTATTTTACAGTACGTGTACTTACCTTGTACATATATGGTAAATAAGTTGTACTTACCGACAAATGTGTGGTACTTACTTTTAGGTATCTACATGGTAGATACTTTATTTTACAGTCCTGTTTCCATGCAGTTACCATAGACGTACTAGTGAATGTACCCAGTAGTTAATGCATACGGTTATTTAATGCTTGGTTTAAAGGACAAAGATACTGAGTACATAAATGGCACATCAGTAATGTTTGTTCTTAGTTATCATATACATATGGTATAAGTATAACTTACACTTGCCTGCAGGTATTACACACTTATTGTTTATATACAATTTGTAAGTACAGTAATGTTTCTCGTTAGTTACAGTATACCTACACTATAAGTATCTATCTGTTATTACCCAGTATCTAGAGTAACATAATAACTGCCAAGTATGTACCACTGGTAATTACCGTAATGATACCAATTAATTACCATGTAAATACATAAAAGTAAGTACCACACATTTGTTGGTAAGTACAACATATTTACCATATATGTACCAGGTAAGTACACATACTGTAAAATAAATTGCTACCATTATATGTATACACACATTTGTCATTACAGACATGGAGTATAAAGATGCATTGAATGAATGCCTTGAAAGTAAACTATAACACTTTACTCTTCATCCAATTAAAATCTCTGTAGGTTTTTTGCACACAGAGTAGACTGCAAACACACATGTAACACGTCTGCATTGTGGTTAATGTGTAAACAAAGTTTTCAGACACCATTTCAAAAGAACACAGATTAAATAGGCCATGCTTGTGTTTCAAACCATAAGTTTAATTATTGTTGTACACTAGCAATTAAGTGAAAAATTTAGTGGTTATAAGGATGAAACAAACAGTGTCTCCTTCCCTTTTCCCTGAAGGGGTGGGGCTAGGATCTGAGGAAAGGAAGCAGGGAATGAAACCTGTTAAATAACAGACTCTGAAACCTTGAGCAATTACCTCAGCTTCTTATGTTTGCTTCTTCATCACACATCAAGTCAAAAATAATGCTATGTGTTTAAAAATATAGTAAAAAGTGCATTTGATCTACATCCTAGAAGATACAGGAAATTTATGGGTTATGAGGTTTGAGAATTTACTCACCCCTAGTGTAAGCAATACACAGCGATGCAAATACATAAACACCTGCTGTTGATATTCTTCAGGTAAATTTTATTAAGAAAAGAATGAGTATTTTAAGTTGTTTGTTGCTCAGTGGTTCTCAGTTGTGTCCCACTCTCACATAACCACTTCCCTTCATTTCTCTCTACAGACTCTTATGAGTTGATCAGAGGTGCTTTAAAATGCGCAAATTAGTGTAACAGCGTCATCTCTTTCCAATTATATTGTATTTCCAACGCTATCTCATGGCAATTCATATGTATTTTGTATGACCATATTTGTACATTTTTGTATGATTTGCCTTTGCACCTGTGACGTTAGGGTTAGGGGTGGGGTTTCATTGTTGTTTTATTTATTATAATTGTACGTTTTTGCACGATTCACTTCATACTGTATGAATTTATAAGATTTAGCCAACTCACAAAATATATACAAATTCTCGTGAGATCAGGCTGGGATTTCTTATCATGGATGTTTATCAAACCAGGATTCTTCACCTGAATCTGTTTGTCATCTTTACTTTACTGACTTATGCAGGTACAGATTTAATATTAATGTAATTCAGTTTAGTAGATTGGTATGTTTAGTTTTGTGTTCTCTGTTTGTTAGTGAATGTGTTAGTGAGTATGAACATGTGCAGATGTGTATTGCAACTAATGCATGATGTGTATTAATATTTCAAATGTACTACCCAAAATAGTTATTAAAAATATCACTTACTGGTTTTGTTTTTTCTTTAGATCACTCCAAGACAAGTGTGTCAAGGATTTTGCATCAAGTTAACCTAACAGCTGTTGTGGGGGACACAGTAACACTTTACTGTAATGATACAGAACATTATAATAATATTCTGCAATTTGACGATATAACATGGAAAAGAAACAACATCTTTATTTTTGTTCAAGCCTCATTCTCTAACAAAACTATAAATGACACCAAAACTCTAAGAAACTTTACCTCAGACAGGATGTATATTAATCCAGCAGTTCCAATGGAGTTGAAAATAAATCAAATACAAGCATCAGATGCAGGAAACTATTCATGTCACACTAGTACAGCAGCAATAGGATGGATATTAACAATAACAGGTTAGTTCATCATTTGTTTTATTTGGGGTTTTATAATTTTGTGTTAAACTAGTAAAAGCAATGAATGCTTAATGATAGATGACTCTTGTGTTTGTTTCAGAAAACAGATCAGAGTCTCTCAAACAGATATCACACCCCTACATTATCATCTCATGTACTGGGGTTATTATCATCTGTCTGATCATCAGTCTCAGTATCTGGATTCACAGGTAAGAGATCAACACATCATGGACAGATGATAAAACACTTTCATACATTTTTAATGTGAGTACAGAGTGAAGGTAAACTTTATTCAGTGTTTGTGTTTTTTTTTCTGTCATTATAACAGGAAACTGAAGCTGAACTCTGATCTCAGTGAAACAGACGAGACTGTGAGGACGCTTTACAATTATGATCTTCAGCACAATGATGTAAATCTGTTTATGTTCACTTGTAGATGTTACCCAAGTTTATAAGTTACCTTTTGATCAAATATCAAATGTTATTGTTTGTATTCTTGCATCTCTACATCACTATTAGCAGGGGGAAGTCTTGATGGACTTTATCAGACACACAGAGGTGACATGTGTAAGTCAGACTTTTAACATAACGCCCACCTACAAACACTCACATTTAACATTTGATACACAACCTTTCTGACTGTCTGCCATAACTCACCTTATGATCATTTCATTTCATTACTATTTAATATAACATTTGGTTTGTTTGTAGGTGACCTACCAGTCCTAGCTCAAAGCAACAGTTAAGGATTAAGTTCCCTTTCAGTCGGTCACTACGACGTCACGTCGTGACCGACGAATTGAGAAGCTTTACGAATTGGGAACCGCTCAGCGGTGGCAAATCTACTTCGAGAAGCTATGAAAAAGGCCAATGAAATTGGCATGCAGATTATCAAAAGTAGTAATCAAATCAGCTTTTCGCTTCGAAAGCCGGCAGCATTCTGCTCTTGAGAAGCAATCCTTTCTGGGACCTCTGTGTGTGTCGAAGTTGGTAGGACAGACAGCACCTCAGCGGAGACTCGCATTTGTTCCACCTCTTTAATTTCTATTTTTGAATTTTATTTGAGTGTGTCGTTGCCTCTCCCCTGCGTGCTTCATCAACTCCCGCATTACATCTAAAGAGTGAATTCCCTAAAAGAGCAACACGAGCTTGAACTTGTGCCTTTGTAAAGGCAGCCGTTCTCTCGTGTCACAGGTCGGGTGCGTCCTTTTCAGGATGACATTCCGACCGTGTGCTTCGTCCGGATGCGGGCTGTACATGAATCCTCGTGACGGCCACGATCGTTGTCTCTCATGCTTGGGGCTTGAGCATGCGGAGGCAGCGTTTCGCGACAGTACATGTCAGGTTTGTCTGAACATGACTGTGGTGGATCTGCGCAGTCGGGTGGCGTATCTCCGGGACCGCCGCCCCCCTTCCAAGCCATCCGGCGCTAAGAAGGCGGCCGTGATGCTTGAGAAGGACGACTTGCGCCTTACGGTGCTGAATAAGTCCACCGTCGGTGGCAGTGAAGTTCAGCACCCCGATCCACAGCCGGAGGTGCCAATGGAAACCGGGAGCGCGTGTTCTACGTTGCCCTCGGGGACCGCTGGCACCACACGGGATTCTGTGTCGTGCGCAGCATCGGAGGGGGGGCCGTCTCTCTCGGATGTTGAGTCTGACCCTCTGCCTCCTTCGGGACGGTTAGAGGGCGCTGCGCTCGACCCCGAGATGGCGGCCATGCTCGCTCGGGCGGCGGGTACGGTCGGAGTGGAGTGGCGTCAACCATCTCCACCCGAGCCATCCCGCCTCGATGATTGGTACTTCGGGTCTGCTAGAACAGAGCAGACCCAGCCACCGGTACCTTTCTTCCCCGAGGTTCATGAGGAACTGACACGGTCGTGGAAAATCCTTTTTCCTCCTGGAAGCGGCCGTATCAGCCCTCACCCCTCACCACCCTCGACGGCGGGGCCGCTAGAGGGTACACCGATCTCCCCCCGGTTGAGCGTCCCGTCGCGATGCAACTGTGTCCGGCCGGGTCCTCTTCCCATTGGCGAGATCGGCCGACCCTCTCTTCGCGGGCATGCAGGTACTCCTCGGCCCTAACAGGATGTGCCTACCGTGCTTGTGGGGAAGCTGCCTCTGCCATCCATGCCATGGCATTATTACAGGTACACCAGGCTAAAGCACTGCGTGACCTGGACGAGGGTGGTCACGATTCGGCCACATTTAAAGAGCTCCGTGCGGCTAATGACCTGGCGCTCAGAGCTACTAAGGTCACCGCACGGGCACAGGTCTCTTGGCGAGAGGGTGGAAAACTTTGCACAGGCGGTTTCCACCGCTCAGAAACAGACTGAGGCCATTGCTAAAATCCTGCCGCGTCGGAAACGTCCATCTGCCCCTTCGACGTCGGCACCTCAGTTTGCCTCTCGCCGAGGGCGTCCTGCGGCGGCCGCCCTTGTTCCTCCTCGGGGCACTTCTTCTAGGAAGCAAGGAACCGGTCGCCAGCAGCCCGCCCCGCCCGCTCAGCAGCCTGCCAAGAGAGGTGGAAAACGCAAGGCTAAACGACCCTGAGACGGGCGACCTGGAGATGGGGGGATCGCTCTACGGGAGATGGTGAAGGCACCACTCCCCCCACTGGAGGAGGGCTGGGTGGGGAATCCTTGGTTTCAGTTTTTTTCTGTTCCGCCGGCTTTTCAGCCGGCACCCACAAAACCACAAAAAGAGCGAATTCCTCTTCCTTCTTTAGGTCTTCAGAGGAGCGTGAGAGCTACGGACGGGCACAGAGCCCTATGTCCTCCTCCTCCTCTTTCGCCACCGGGTGTGTCACGACGGGTGAGTCTTCTACATCGAGATCTCCCCAGCTCTGCCCCCCATCAGCGGAAAAAGGTGAGTGGCACACCACACAACACCTCCGTTGCTGTTCTCTTAGAGAGCGCAGCAACCGTTACATCCGCTCCCCTCGCCGCGGGTACTCCGATCGTGCCGTTAATTCTCCTCGCCCGTCTCGGTCTTCAGGTCAACTGGGAAAAGAGCAAACTTTGCCCCACGCAGAGGATCTCTTTTCTCTGTATGGAACTGGATTCGGTCGATTTAACCGCACGTCTAACAGAAGTGCGTGTGCAATCCATTCTGACTTGTCTGAATTCATTCAATGGCAAGAGCGCGGTCCCTCTGAAACAATTTCAGAAGCTCCTGGGTCATATGGCAGCAGCAGCGGCCGTGACACCGCCCGGGCTGCTCCATATGAGACCGCTTCAGCGTTGGCTTCACGACCGAATACCGAGGAGAGCGTGGCTCACCGGCGCGCACCGCATAACGATCACACCGACATGCCGTCTCCATTTCACTCCGTGGTTAGACCCGTCATTCCTCAGAGCAGGGGTATCATTCAAACAGGTCTCCAGGCATGCCATTGTGTGCACGGATGCCTCCAACACGGGGTGGGGAGCCACGTACGACGGGCATGCAGTTTCGGGTGTCTGGACGACATTCCAGAGACGTTGGCATATAAATTGTTGGCTGTGCATCTCGCTCTCATTCGTTTCAGCAACGAGCTCCGAGACAAGGATGTATTAGTTCGCACCGACAACATTGCGACTGTTGCGTATATCAATCGCCAAGGCGGTTTGCGCTCTCGTCACCTGTCGCATCTCGCCCGTCATCTCCTCCTTTGGAGTCAGAAGAATCTGAGGTCTCTTCGTGCCATTCACATCCCGGGGTCGCTCAACACAGCGGCAGATGCGCTCTCACGAGCAGCGCGTCCTGGCGAATGGTGACTCCACCCCCAGACGGTTCAGCTAATTTGGAAACGTTTCGGCAAAGCACAGGTAGATCTGTTTGCCTCCCCAGAAACGACTCATTGTCGCCTGTTTTATTCACTGAACGAGGGAACCCTCGGGGTGGATGCACTGGCACACAGCTGGCCGCGGGGTTTACGCAAATACGCCTTCCCTCCAGTGAGCCTCATTGCGCAGACACTGTGCAAAGTCAGGGAGGACGAGGAGCGCATTCTCTTAGTCGCGCCGTATTGGGCAACCAGGAATTGGTTTCCAGAACTCGCGCTCCTCGCGACAGCCCCTCCCTGGAAGATTCCCCTGAAGAAGGACCTTCTTTCTCAAGAAGGGGGCACATTATGGCACCCACGTCCCGATCTATGGAACCTCCATGTGTGGTCGTTGGACGGGACGCGGTAGTTCTAAGTGATTTACCGCAAGCGGTATCTTACACTATTTTTGCGGCGCGAGCGCAGTCTACTAGACAGGCCTATAAGCTGAAATGGAACCTGTTCGTTGTTTGGTGTGCTTCACAGTCAGAAGACCCCCGAGAATGCCCTATTAGAGTCGTGCTATCATATCTTCAGCATCGTCTGGAGAAGAAGCTGTCACCTTCTACAATCAAAGTAGATATCGCAGCGATATCCGCACACCACTCGCCGATAAACGGTAGATCTGTGGGCCAGCACGATCTAGTTATTAAATTCTTAAGAGGCGCACGGAGGCTGAATCCTTCTCGCCCGCCCTCTATTCCTCCTTGGGACCTGTCCATGGTGCTGAAAGCACTTCAGGACGCCCCGTTTGAGCCTTTGCACTCTGTGAGTATCAAATTTCTCACAATGAAAACTCTAACTCTTCTCGCACTGGCCTCGGTTAAGCGAATAGGGGATCTTCACGCATTCTCGGTCAACGATTCGTGCCTTCAGTTCGGGCCCGCTAATACCAGTGTAACACTGAGACCCAGGCCCGGCTACGTGCCCAAAGTTCCCACCACTCCTTTTAAAGATCAGGTGGTGAACTTGCAAGCCCTGCCGCCGGAGGAAGCAGACCCAGCCATGGCTTTGTTATGCCCTGTGCGCGCTTTGCGTGTGTATGTGGACCGAACTCAAAGCTTTAGGACCTTAGAGCAGCTCTTTGTCTGTTACGGTGGTCAGCAGAAAGGGAAGGCTGTCACTAAGCAGAGGATGTCTCATTGGATTGTAGACACTATCGCCCTCGCGTATGAAAAGCAGGGTGCCCCTTGCCCCTTTAATTTGAGAGCCCACTCTACTAGAAGTGTGGCATCATCTTGGGCATTAGCTCGTGGTTCCTCGCTAACAGACATTTGTAGAGCAGCTGGCTGGGCGACACCTAACACGTTCACCAGATTTTACAGTGTTCGTATTAAGCCGGTATCCTCTCGTGTTCTCTCCTCAAACCGGTAGAGACACTCAGAGTCGGCTCCTGTGTCGGCTTGCAGCCTCCGTTTTGGCGCTGCACGACTGCGCCAATATGGAAGGCCATAAGGTCAAAACGTCACAAAATAAGGTTTTGACTTTCCTCCATCGCCTTGACAGTCGATGTTGCGGAGCATCGGCTGTCAGCCTCTCACTAGCTGTATTCCTGAAAACCTGTGTTTGGCTAGGCCCCCGTATAGCACCCCCGTGAGGTGTCCTATGCGCGTATTTTTCGTGGAGCTAATCTACTTACCAAGTTTTCCCTTGCAGAGCCCTCTCTGCTCTCTCTCTAGTATAAATATAGTTATGAGAGTCACTTCATAGACCTACGGGCTATTTTTGCGCCACCCATTCGTACAATCTCCTCTGGGTTGGCTCCGCAGCGTCTCCTAGTTCCGCCCAGGCTGGATTCGCTTCCCAGTTTGCCTAGTTCACTATCGTGGGTTTAGGAACAAATAGTGACCGGCCTTCTGCTGTAAGCCCAGGTTCCGCCTCTCGTAAAGTGAAGACGGAAGGTTTTACGCAGGCACTGGAAGGGTCAGTTCCAGTGGCGCTTTGGTAGGGATTCCCAATTCGTCGGTCACGACGTGACGTCGTAGTGACTGACTGAAAGGGAACGTCTCGGTTACGTATGTAACCCTCGTTCCCTGAAGGAAGGGAACGGAGACGTCACGTCCCGTCGCCACAGTTGCTGTTCCACTGCTGAGTCGGCCGGCCCCTTTATTTTGCCGGCTTCTCAGCGAAAAAAGCTGATTTGATTACTGCACCTGCCTCTGATTATATACCCGCGCGGCTGGGCGGCGCGGCAGGTGCAAATAATCTGCATGCCAATTTCATTGGCCTTTTTAATAGCTTCTCGAAGTAGATTTGCCACCGCGGTGCGGTTCCCAATTCGTAAAGCTTCTCAATTCGTCGGTCACGACGTGACGTCTCCGTTCCCTTCCTTCAGGGAACGAGGGTTACATACGTAACCGAGACGTTTTTATTACATAAATGTCATACAATTTTTATTTGCTTTTTAATTAATAGAAAAATGTTCAAGTTATGCATTTACTTATGGTATTTTTTACAGTGTTGTAACAAACTTAACGTCTCACGTTCTAGATTTTATCGCAAGTTAAAATTGTTGAATTAATACAAAATGTTGGGTACGACTGTGTAAAGATGCCATAATATGCTCACAGACAAATCTCACCATGTTATATGGAAATTAAAAAGTAGGAGAGAAGGTAATAATTTATTTGCAGCAACAAACATCAAATTTTGTCTATGTTACAGTAAACCTCAATTGTGCTGCTACAGAATGAGTTGAAAACTTTAGCTAATTATTTTTTCATCTGGAAGCATCATCATGTTTATTTATGTGTGAGTTGCTGTTTTTTTTAAATGCTTTGTGATAGGGTCATTCAATTATTTGTTAATAGCTGTTTGTGTGAACATTATTGTGTGTGTATGTGGGTCACATTGAGTATGCTGTATAAGTTTATCCTTTCATTGTATGATCGGCATTGTGTTGGATTTATTGATTCATTGATTACTGAGAAAATACAAAACTCTGAATTATAGACATGACCCATCCCAGCAAGCAATTTGGGCTAAAACCAGGCTAAATTTGGGTTGTCAGGGAAAATCTAATAGACGTCTACCATAGCCCAAGACTAGACGATATGTATAAGTTTAAAAAAAAATGAAAGCAAACACCTTGAACACCTGTTGACTTTGCCTACATGTTGGAATATCAAACATCTTCAAGTTATTTTGGCAAAAATGGCATGTAACCAAATTCAAGGCTATTTAGGGTAGAAGTGGGTTACTCATAGCCGGTCTATATCGGGTCTATAGTTAGCCATCATTTCAACGTCTTGGTATTTGCTTGCTGGGATATATTTTCTATGGGTGCCAACAAATGGGCCACAAATGGGCCAGTTCATGAAGGAGTTTATTATTTTAACATTGTTGAATGAAAGCCACATTTTGAGAAATATTTGTCCCACAAATATAAAAGTGCTTTGCGCGAACAAAAACACTTTTCTGAATCTCAATGTGTTGAAACATGGCCCTTTGCCCTGCGCAAAGATCCACTTGCTACTCACTCTGTGCAAGTTAATCCTTTAGCTCACTTGCTTAACACCAAAGACATTAAAGACCGCGTGTTGGCTGCTTGGTCGTGGGTCAACAGCACCGTCATATTAGTGGTGGCAACTTCTGCATTAATATCATAGCAACTGGAAGTAAAAATGTCTCCGTCGTGTGCAGTTTTACAAACCGCCACACATACCTAGAAACAAGTCTTGTGGATTTACCTTTTTAAAGACTAAACAGTTGTTCCTGGTAGTGTTAGATCATTCTAGCATTATTTTGATAAAGAGTTGGCAACTGGAATCAGACTATTAATAGAGATTAATTAAGAGATTGCATACATAAATCTCATAAATAGCCTACATATAAAGTGACTTTATTTAATAGTTTATAATAGCTAGAGATATCACTTTTTAAAAATGAATGTTGATACTTAATGAGAGTATACAATGTTTACACGTTTATATGTTTTTATATATATGTGTGTGTATATTAGTGCTGGGCATTAATCTAATATAGATTAATCTATATTAATCTCATACAAAATTAAAGTATTTTTTTGCATAACATATGAGTTTGTGCTGTGTGTAATTATTATGTATATATAAATACACACACATTCATGCATGTATTTAAGAAACATTTACATGTGTAAGTATATTTATTTATATTTTTATAAATTATACATACATATATATATATAATATTATGGAATGCCGTTCAGGAAATTATTAGATTTATAATATGAAGTTTGAGTATATGGAATGAAAAGGTCTGAATATATGGAATGAACCTTGAATATATGGTATGAATCTCTGAATATATTGAATGAAACTTGAATATATGAATGAAACTCTGAAAATATGGAATGAAACTCTGAATATATGGAATGAATGTTTGAATATATGGAATGAATCTCTGAATATATGGAATGAATGTTTGAACATATTGAATGAAACTCTGAATATATCAAACCAAATCAAAGCATTAACAAAATTGATCAAGTTTGCCTTGTTCTTTTAAAGGAAAGCAAAGAAAACGAATATTAAGCTGTTAAAAAATAGCAGTGTTGACATTTTCTTTGTAGACATTTAAAGAACAGATTTTTAAGCAAAAAAAGCAAAAGATCCAATGTTAACTGCAGTAACTTTCATACAAGTTGTTTAGGAAATCTAAACTCCATGATAAGATAGTAGAGCTCGACACACAAAAAAAATACTTAAAAAAGTGACTTATTTAAAAGTAAAAATTGATTAATCTTACAAAGTTACAGAAGTTAGTCAATCAGTCTTTTGTTATTTAATTAACTTTAATGACAGGTGCTTCAACAGTTAGGCTTATTACAGAATGCAATAACATTAAGAGTCTTAAGACACAAAGTAACCCATTGATTACAATGATACTCACTTAAGCCAAAAAGACACAAGCATGATCTCGTTTAATGTTATGTTTAATGTTTTCAAGTTCAAGGCGACAGTCCAGTCCAACACAGTAAATAATCAAAAAGTAGTCTAAAGATCACTTCAGGAATAAACACACAGCATTGGGTTTTGTTATAAAAAACGTTGCAAACAGACAATGAAAGGCAAATCTAGGCTGTTACTATATAAACATATTCTATACTATATAAACTCCTTTCTAAGCTGACATCATTACGTAGTATTTGCAAATATACGTTAATATTCTCAGAATATTATGTGTTGCGCTGTTGCATGGCGAATTAAACACGGCGATTAACGGGATGTTAATTATTGGATGGAGTAAAAGTAGCATTACATTTGGGGTAGCACACAGGCACTTCTCTGGCTTCGCCACTGTATACACCCCCACCCAAGCGACAATGATACAAACCAACCACAAGCGCAAAACCAGAAATGGAAAATAAAAATAATATATATTCTAAACAACCCAAACAT
Source organism: Paramisgurnus dabryanus (assembly GCF_030506205.2). NCBI lineage: Eukaryota > Metazoa > Chordata > Actinopteri > Cypriniformes > Cobitidae > Paramisgurnus > Paramisgurnus dabryanus. The sequence goes on from NC_133351.1 coordinate 29,143,080, forward strand.
TCAGAATTGAAAATTAAACTGAGAGACAATTATCCATTTTGTGAAGTACTCCTTGAAATAAAAAATGTAAGTTTGAAACCAATATTTAATTTGATTCATTTTGATGGTTAAAATACAGGGCCGGTTCTAGATATTTGGAGGCCCTAGGCAAAATTTATGTTGGAGGCCCCTCAAACCCCCGCTAATTTTCAGAATATTCTGAGCAAGTGTTTTTTTTCCCTGTAAGAAATAATTTAAGCACTACAGTGATTAGACATGTTTTCCTAATTACTTTTCTGTTTTATCAAGTAAACAAATTGATTAAATTTATGTTCAAATTTAATTAGAAATTTTGCAAAAACACATGTGTTAAACATTTTAAGGCAGGTCAAATTTGTTGTTGTTGTTGATGCAGTAATTTTTTTAAAAACACCTTTTTGGGATAACACAGGATAACAGTTTTGCTTTCTCCAAAAGTAAATTAAAAAGACAACACTACATTGCAAAAAACCTTAACTGTAAAAAACTACAGATGAACACCTCCTAGAAAACCTTTTTTTATTTTAGCTGGGTATGAAGTGGAATTCCCCTCTTACTGAGTATACAGTATAAAGTTATCTATTTGACTATGGATATTTTCATATGTATTTCAATACCTTTTTATACATTAAATATCCATACAAATCAGCTGCCACTGGAAGTTAAATAGACAAACTACTAAGCAGAAGAATTACATTGTTTTTTATCAATAATTATGCATCATGTTTTCATGATTTGAAAACTAAAATGAAGTGTGGAGGACTTACAATATATACAGACAGTTTACAGTATACTTTAATAACGCCAGTTTTGTTTGCTGTTTGACTTTAAATACAAACTTTTATAACTTGACTATTTTGATAGTCAGCTCCCTACGCAATGTTATTGTGCACACGAATTCAAAATGTCTAAACAGAGTCAGCAGTGCTCAGATTTGATCCGTCCTGAAATTATACGTTGATACACAGAACGCTAAGTTTATTTTTAAAACGCATTATTTCAAAATACCTGCATCATGCGCTGAACTGTCTTGAACTGACAGGTGGATGATATCAAAACACTACAAGAGTGAATCGAAAAATGATACAGATGAGTCTGCTTATCAATCCCCTTGTGAAAAATAAGTGTGCTTAAGTGTACTTTTATAAAGTGTACTTATTACATAAATAATATACTTTGGGCTCTATCTTACACCCGGCGCAATGCAGCGCAATGCGCAACGCAAGTGTCTTTCGCTAGTTTCCACCCTAATTTTCACGTTTAGCGCCGCGTTGTTTAAATAGCAAATGCATTTGCGCACTCTTTTGCGCCCATGGGCGTTCTGGTCTGAAAACGAGGTGTGTTCAGACGCATTGTTGGCGCGTTGCTATTTTGAGGCAACTAAAATAGACTACGCCATTGACCAACAAAAACCTGGTCTAAAGTCTAAAGTCAATGGCGCAATGTGTTTTATGTTATTTAAAGAGAGCATTAGTATGCGCCTATAAACGGGAGGACAACGCGTGTTTGCTTATCACAAAGTACATGAATGCGCAGCAGCACAAAAATGCTTTTAAATATGAAAGATTAAAGGATTGAATGTAAAAGATTATTATTGAATCTCTTGGACATAAATGAGGACAGATTATGAGACGTTAGAAGACACAAAGAGCTGATTCACCTGCAGCCTGGTAAGTAAATAAATGCTTTGCTTTAAACAAATGCATCTGTTTTTAAATGTTTTTTTAAATGCTACCTCACGGATTTATTATATGATGACTCTGTACCTGCGGATATGGTGAGATGAGAAACATTTTTAAGTCATGCTTAAGTGTGAATTAAATGCAATCTTTTCGGCGCACTTAATGCACATTAAGTGTAATTAATTTCCCTTCCGCAACTTTTTAAACCCGGAAGTATTGCCCTATGGCAAGCGTCTCTCGTCTGAACTGAGACGCGATCCGAAAGCAAAAAGGGGCGGAGCTTACAATTAAACACTCCGATTGGTTTACTCATTTCAGATTTATAATTCAGATTGAATTATTCACATATATTTCCTCATTTATAAAATAAATATAGATGTATGAATACAGTCTCTATTATATTTGAGCACACTTTTAAAATAATAATATTTATAATTATTTAACCAGGGTTACATTTAAGTAAAACTAAATTAGACATTAATACAAAGTACATTTTAAAAAAGTGTGTTAAGAAATATTGTGATGAAAGTGTACTTACTATAAGTTAAAATTAATTAGATATTATTACAAAGTGCATTTTTAAACATGCACTTAAGTGTGTTTATAAATATTATGATGAAAGTGTACTTTCTTTAAGTTAAGCTTAATTAGACATTATTAAAAAGTGCATTTTTAAAAGTGCACTTAAGTGTGTTTATAAATATTATGACGAAAGTGTACTTACTATAAGTTAAAATTAAATACATATTACAGTTTTTTACAATCACTTTGCTACTATTTTCAGAACCTTGATGTCATTTTTCACAACTCTAGACACAAAACTCACAACCAAAGATCAAAATGCACATTTTTCAAAACTCTTAACTCTTTTCTCAATTGCTTGGATACAATACACATAAAACTTGGATCATTTGTTCATTCAACCAAAATCACATGTTCAATATGACACAACTTAACATCAAAGTACTACTGTTTCAAAAGGCTATTCACACATCACATTTCAAATAAGTGTCTATTCATTTTCTTACAATGATCTAACTCAATCAATACAACTGCCCAAAATGATAAGTAACTGTTGCATTATTCGTAATAGTTGTATGGAAACAGACAAAGAATCTTCCATGTTTACTGAAAATCATGAAAGTTTCCAGATAATGAGGTTCATTGTAACCAATAAGCATGGAGCATGAACCAATTATCACTGTACTGTATAGACCCCTTCAAGGTTTGTAAACATTGAATGACTATCGGGTGCGCGCGCAGCATGGGGTCAAACTGTTCATACAATCGAGGCTTTAAAATTTAATCTAACAGGGCTGAAAAATGATGACTTACCTCAAATGAAGTGAGCACTACAATCACAAGCCTCTTTGATATTTGTATTGTTCCAGTCTGCACGTTAATAGCTTGCAGCAGCAGATGTTGTATTTTTTTGTTTTTGAGATTCTGCATGAATCGCGAAAACTTAACGGAAGACCTGGCGCGATTTTCAGAGCCCACGACACAAGTAGGCATTTTTACGATATCGAATAACACGCAACTCAATCTGCTATAATGACTTTTCTGACCCCGACATGCGCAGTGGGAACCGCCTGTGACGTGAACCGTGAAGGGGTCTATAGATGCAGGCCCTTGTAATTGCTTGTCCAATTCTGCCAACTTGTTACTGATGATTGAGTGCAGATTGTGAAATGATGTGACCTATGTTGTGATTGTACTGTAGTGTTTTCATCAATACATTACAAACTTTGTTCAATGATTCCAATGTGTCTGTCGTATTCTCTCTACTACTGCAGAACTTTTACAGATATGTATTTGCTCTACATGTACCATAATGAAATCTGTATCACCAATTTTGTTCTACAATACTTAATGATTGTACAAACAATGACTTAGTGAAACTATCAGTTGCTTGTGTGTGGGTGATCTATAGTTATGTTTCCATGGTATTTCACAGTAAATTTGTGTTTTGAAACAATGATTGTGCAAGTGCAAGATGTCTTTAAAGAAGTGAATGCACAATGCAGTGTTTTGAACACTAGACAGCCTGTGTTACAAGTGATTACCGTTTTGAGTTTTGTATCTAGAGTTGTGAAAAATGACATCAAGGTTCTGAAAATAGTAGCAAAGTGATTGTAAAAAACTGTATTACAAAGTGCAGTTGTAAAAAGTGCACTTAACTGTGTTAATAAATAGTGTCATTAAAGTGTATTCCATTTAAGTACACTTAAGTGGTCTTTAATTTATATTATATTATATTATCAGCAAGTGAACTTCTCAAAAAGTATACTCTTATTATTTTAAGCACACAAAAAGTATGCTTTCAATACACTTAAGCACACTAATTTTTCACAAGGGTCATTCTCGCGTTACTTTGATATCATCCACGTGCAGTTCTTGCGGCGGCACCGCATAAAGTCAAACTCACCTTAAAACTGTTTTTATTGCTGTCAGTAGTGATTGTCAGACTAGCGCACATGGAATTAGCAGTTATGGAGGCTCCCCTCCAAGCTTGAGGCCCTAGGCATTTGCATACTCTGCCTATAGGTAGCGCCAGCTCTGTTAAAATAACACAAAATAAATGAAAGCTATAGCGTAGGTTCTATCAGGAAGACTAAATGCCACGTCATTCATTACATTTTGATCTAGCCAATCATCACTTGAGTCTTGGTGTATATAAGTTCCCTACTCAACCTCTTTTGCGTGTGCAGATGCTGACGATGATGTTCACCTACATCCTTCCCACCACCACCAGGTTGGCCCTATCCATACATCGGGGGTAGGCTCCGCCCCTGCCTTCATCTCAGGCAGGAACTGCGGAAAGCTACAACCCTTCGGCTGAGCTATGGACGGGGTTCTACGCCAAAGAACTATATCATAGCTGCATCCTTTTGCCTACAAATTGTTAAATAAATGCTATCAAATGTTACATTACCTCCTGAGTCTTTCTGGTAGAACTGCAAAGCGGTCCACGGACCATTTTTCATTCAATATATTCAAACATTCATTCCATATATTCAGAGTTTCATTCAATATATTCAGAGTTTCATTCCATATATTCAGAGTTTCATTTAATATATTCAAACATTCATTCCATATATTCAGAGTTTCATTCAATATATTCAGAGTTTCATTCCATATATTCAGAGTATCATTCAATATATGCAAACATTCATTCCATATATTCAGAGTTTCAGTTCATATATTCAGAATTTCATTCAATATATTCAGATATTCGTTCAATATATTCAAGTTACATTCCATATATTCAAGTTTCATTCAATATATTCAGAGTTTCATTCAATATATTCAAAATTCATTCCATATATTCAAGATTCATTCCATATATTCAGAGTTTAATTTCATATATTCAGAGTTTCATTCAATATATTCAAGTTACATTCCATATATTCAAGTTTCATTCAATATATTCAAAGTTTCATTCCATATATTCAAAATTCATTCCATAAATTCAAGATTAATTTCATATATTCAAGATTCATTCCATATATTCAGAGTTTCATTTCATATATTCAGAGTTTCATTCCATATATTCAAGTTTCATTCAATATAATCAAAGTTTCATTCCATATATTCAAGATTCATTCCATATATTCAGACCTTTTCATTCCATATACTCAAGCTTCATATTCAGGGCCGCATTAATGCATGGGCTTACCTGGGCTTAAGCCCAGGGCCTCGGGCTGGAAAGGGCCCCGAGATGCCGGAAAAAAATAACAACCGCATTTTATAAAAAGTTGATACTCCCTTTAAAATTATGCTTAATCGCTTTGCTTTGAATGTCCGTGCGTGAATGCAGTTCCTGCGCAAGAAAATCTCTCACTTACTGTAGGCTACCCTGCAATCATTAGTGTGCTTTTTAAAATTTCTGTCTGAAATATCCATTATTGCATTTCTGATGAACAAAGACGAAACTGAGGACGCGTTTTTATCTTAATATGAAAGACAACGTGTAAACATTCATTAAATGATTCCTCGTAACATTTTAAAGCCAAGATGTACAGAACAGCACACAAAGATATTAAACAAAACATTTTTGATAACTAAATCTAATAAATAACAAATTAGATTCTGCCTCTGAAGCCACGGCTAAGTTCAGCGATCTTATTTCATTTTGAGATTTAGTGTGGCAAGGAAATAAAAGACGAGAAATTACATATAATTTGTTACTGTAAATTATAAAAAACAAGCTTTATATACAATTCCTTAAACGGTTCATTTATAACAAGAAAACACTGAAATTAATCATTTCATAGACACAATGGGCCCTATTTTAACGATCTGAAACGAAAGTGCGAAGTGCAACGTGCAAGTGAGTTTGTGGGTGGATCTTGGGTGCTGCTGCTATTTTCCCGGCGTGAGAAATAACTCTTGCGCCGGGCGCAAATCAATAAGGGGTTGGTCTGAAGTAGGTTCATTATTCATAGGTGTGGTTTGGGCGTAACGTCAAATAAACCAATCAGAACGCTATCCAACATTCCCTTTAAACGCAAGGGCGCAAGTTCCATGGCGGGTTGCTATTATTATGACGGATTTACCAGGCGCACGCCAGGAGCGGTTCACAGCTGAGGAGACCGACGTTCTTGTACGGGGGAATCCCAAGCTTGCCAGCATAAATCGGGCACGCCGTGTAACGGGAGGTGGATCTGCCTCTACACAGACGCCAGCAGAGGACATCGCTGCGTCCACCCTCACCGCTGAAAGGGTTTGGGGGCTTTGAAATCGGACCCAAGAAACGCAAGCAAGGTCCAACCCCAAAGTACTCTTACAAATCAAGTTCACATATATTAAGGTTTCTTGTGAAAACATTTTAATTATTATTTACATAAAATAAACGTAATACAGCCACACAACAAACTTATTATTATTAACTTATGAAAATATTTTAATCGTTATTTGCATGAGAATTTTTTAACGCAGCCACACAATAAATAAAAACTATCATCACAATGCTCACCACTATGATTCCCCTTATCTCGTGTATTAATATTTTTTAGTGTAACAATTTATGATTTGCAAAAATAACTGTTGCATCTGTGTAGATTAGATGCAAAGTGTATGCGCGTTGTGCACGCTATACATTATGGTCAAGCATGCGCCCTTAAAATAGCATAATGAACAACGGGCAACGCGCCCCTGACTTTAGACTTTTTTTTCTGGTCAGTGGCGCAATTGTTTTTTGAAACTGCAAAATAGCATCAGGGATGGTTTGCGCCGGAACACGCCTCTTTTTTTTGCGCTGAACCGCCCAGGGAGCGCAAGTTCATTCCCTAGTTTGCCGACGTGCGTTTGTGGAGGGAAACCCCGCTGTGCGCCGGTGCAAAATACGAATGATACATGCATCACTGACAAAGTCAATTGCGCTGCAGTGCAAGATAGGGCCCAATAAATGCTTTATTATTTTGCACAGAAATACAGTCTTGTTCAAAATAATAGCAGTACAATGTGACTAACCAGAATAATCAAGGTTTTTAGTATATTTTTTATTGCTACGTGGCAAACAAGTTACCAGTAGGTTCAGTAGATTCTCAGAAAACAAATGAGACCCAGCATTCATGATATGCACGCTCTTAAGGCTGTGCAATTGGGCAATTAGTTGAATTAGTTGAAAGGGGTGTGTTCAAAAAAATAGCAGTGTGGCATTCAATCACTGAGGTCATCAATTTTGTGAAGAAACAGGTGTGAATCAGGTGGCCCCTATTTAAGGATGAAGCCAACACTTGTTGAACATGCCTTTGAAAGCTGAGGAAAATGGGTCGTTCAAGACATTGTTCAGAAGAACAGCGTACTTTGATTAAAAAGTTGCTTGGAGAGAGGAAAACCTATAAAGAGGTGCAAAAAATGATAGGCTGTTCAGCTAAAATGATCTCCAATGCCTTAAAATGGAGAGCAAAACCAGAGAGACATGGAAGAAAAAGGAAGACAACCATCAAAATGGATAGAAGAAAAATGGACTGCATTTTATATAGCGCTTTTAACAGACCTATGGCCATCCAAAGCGCTTTACAATTAGCCTCACATTCACCCATTCACGCGCACAATCATACACCAACGGCGGTGTCAGCCATACAAGGCGCCAGCCAGCTCGTTGGGAGCAGCTGGGGTTAGGTGTCTTGCTCAAGGACACTTCGACACTTGGCCCAGTGGAGCCGGGGATTGAACCACCAACCTTCCGGTTTGTAGACAACCTACATGAACCACTGAGCCACTGCCGCCCCATAACCAGAATGGCAAAGGCTCAGCCAATGATCACCTCCAGGATTACCAAAGACAGTCTGGAGTTACCTGTAAGTACTGTGACAGTTAGAAGACGTCTGTGTGAAGCTAATCTATTTTCAAGAATCCCCCGCAAAGTCCCTCTGTTAAAAAAAAGGCATGTGCAGAAGAGGTTACAATTTGCCAAAGAACACATCAACTGGCCTAAAGAGAAATGGAGGAACATTTTGTGGACTGATGAGAGTAAAATTGTTCTTTTTGGGTCCAAGGCAGTTTGTGAGACGACCCCCAAACTCTGAATTCAAGCCACAGTACACAGTGAAGACAGTGAAGCATGGAGCATGATATGGGCATGTTTCTCCTACTATGGTGTTGGGCCTATTTATCGCATACCAGGGATCATGGATCAGTTTGCATATGTTAAAATACTTGAAAAGGTCATGTTGCCCTATGCTGAAGAGGACATGCCCTTGAAATGGTTGTTTCAACAAGACAATGACCCAAAACACACTAGTAAACGGGCAAAGTCTTGGTTCCAAACCAACTAAATTAATGTTATGGAGTGGCCAGCCCAATCTCCAGACCTTAATCCAATTGAGAACTTGTGGGGTGATATCAAAAATGCTGTTTCTGAAGCAAAACCAAGAAATGTGAATGAATTGTGGAATGTTGTTAAAGAATCATGGAGTGGAATAACAGCTGAGAGGTGCCACAAGTTGGTTGACTCCATGCCACACAGATGTCAAGCAGTTTTAAAAAACTGTGGTCATACAACTAAATATTAGTTTAGTGATTCACAGGATTGCTAAATCCCAGAAAAAATTTTTTTTGTACAAAATAGTTTTGAGTTTGTACAGTCAAAGGTAGACACTGCTATTTTTTTGAACACACCCCTTTCAACTAATTGCCCAATTGCACAGCCTTAAGAGCGTGCATATCATGAATGATGGGTCTTGTTTGTTTTCTGAGAATCTACTGAACCTACTGGTAACTTGTTTGCCACGTAGCAATAAAAAATATACTAAAAACCTTGATTATTCTGGTTAGTCACATTGTACTGCTATTATTTTGAACAAGACTGTATCTGATTGCTTACTTTCACTTTGATCATCTCTGTATTCACTTGAAACATCTGATGTTTCTTATAACATTTGTTTCAGGAATCTCTTTTCTATCATTTGAAAGTTAACACCGACCATATTATTAAATCACAAGAGAGAAAATTGTATCAGATTCGGTAGAGATATTCATATTCGGTGTCATCCCCCCCCAAAAAAACGGCTTACCTGTTTTGTAGCTCAACTTTTGACAAACCTTTTTAAATACATTTTAAAACTTATACTTGTCGAAAAAATCTGTTTTTTGATGTTTAGTCTGATGAACGCCTAAATATGATCACGCAGAACACCTAGCGCGTTCGGCTAAATTGAATGTGACAGCATGCAACAGCGTAACATCGACACAACTGAAAGCAATCCAAAACTTACAGAACTTAAATTAGATCAGAATTTACTTTCATAATTAATAAAAAATAAAAACAATATGAAGTCAGAATCAATAAGGTGCAGAACATGGGTGCAAAATGCCTAAATGCGCAGGGGAATAAAACACAAGCCACAAATAGTTTAATCAGATAACACTAAATAATCTATAAATTATATAAAAACAAAGAAATATTAAAATAAATTTTAAAATAACGAAAGTATAGAATTGCCTGTTTTGTCTTTTAAATTGCAGAAACAAAGAGACTTGAATTTCTGAATATAGACGTGTAGCCCTGTCACGGGATTTAGGCTATTAACAGACTTTAAAAATATTTATTGAAAGCTACTTTTTCACATATTGTTTACTTAGTATTATCATAATAGGCTGTATATTTTTTATATTGGGAGAAAGCTGTTATATGTGAAATCAGATAATGTGCACTCTTATACAGCCAAAATTAAATGATCCTCATTTTATAACACATTTGCGACGATTCGACTGTGCAGTAGTCGAATCAGGCTTCTCCAGTCAAAGCATCGAATCTTAGACTATTCGGGTCACCCCTAGCTAGGACTATGTGCATATGTTATGCAGTGATATTTGTGTATATTGTGGGCATTCTGATATGGTTTTAATATTTTGTTATTGCATTTATTCCAGCAAAATAAAAGCCTGACAACTTGCACTTAGTGCCCTGCTAAAAAACAGCATACCAGCAAGACCAGCATATGTTGTGTTTTGGTGCTGGTTTGCTAGTGAACACCAGCTAAACCAGCATCAGCACCAGCATTAGCACCAGCTAAACAAGGACCAAACCAGCATTAGCACCAGCTATACCAGCACCAAACCAGTGTTAATTTTGGCAGCAAATTCTGATTTAGTCTTAGTCTTAGTCTTTTGAATAACACACCATTTAGTTTTAGTCTTATTTTAGTCATCTGAAATATTTAAGTCTTAGTCTACTTTTAGGGTGACTTTTTAATATTCTCTCAGGGGGCTACAGATGAAAAATAGCCCTTTGGGCTAATTCTGGCACATTTACAATTATGTTCCTTAATGTGCATTGTCCCTGTTTAACAAATAAACTAAACTAAACTAAACTAAACTAGCCGACGAAATATCATAAGCGTTTTAGTCTTAGTTTAGTCTTAAGTTTTTTAGTCTGTTATGGAATAGTATTAAGGTTTGAATATGCAATACAGAGACAGATTTAATGGTTGTTAAAGAAAACACGTATTTTATTTTATTCTTAATGTCAAAAAACTGACCGGGGCTTTTTCACAAAATATAATATCACATAAAATAAGCATAAGGCCCGCTCTACCTAAAAAATATACATGGTCCCTGAAAAAGATGTGCATTCTCCCTAAATGACATGCACACAGATACACACGCGCGCAGACACACAGACAGAGACACGCACTTACACACGCACTTTGTCCAGTCATGTAAAACCACAACATATACTATAATAGTAACGTTACACATTTCATTCAATTTGAGGACACTGAATATTTATAGGTAGGTAGGTAAACTTTATTATCCCTCAGGGGGAAATTTGTTGTACAGCCAGCAGTAAAACACATAATCACACAACAAGCAAACAACCGCACTCACCCACACAACCTTAATAAATAATTACCTAAAATTATTTAAAAAACCAATGGCAGCAGGTACAAAATAATTTTTAAATCTGTTTGTACGACAAAGGGGCACATAGTATCTGCGTGTAGATGGGAGCAGTTTAAAAGCCTTCTGCAAAGGATGGCTCAAATCCATGGTAATTAACTCTGCCTTCCTCAGTGTCCGAGTTATGTACACATTATTCAGATCATTCAAGGAAGCGCCAACAATTTTGCCACACACTTTAACAATGCCCCTTAATCTATTTCTGTTTGTAAGATTAAGTGACCCGTACCAATACACAAAAGAAAAAGTGATTACAGATTCAATAAAACAAGAATAAAACATCTTCATAAAAGAATTGTCCACATTAAAACCACCAAGTTTCCTTAGGAAATATAGGCGCTGGTGAGCTTTCCTACACACAGTATCCACCTGAGCCTCAAAGGTTAACTTGTCGTCAATTACAGTACCCAGATATTTAAACTGGTGTACCACCTCAATGGCATTACCATTAATAGCTATGGGAGTGATGACTGTAGGATTCTTCCTAAAATCCACAATCATCTCTTTAGTTTTAAGTGCATTGATGTCTAAAAAGGACAAGTTACACCAGTCAGTAAAATCTGCCAATACAGGACCATGATCCGGATCTTCATTATTAAGGAGAGAAACAATCACAGAATCATCTGCAAACTTAATAATGCGGCGCCTTTCCAGTTGAGTCTGACACTCATTAGTATACAGCACAAATAAAAGAGGCGAGAGAACGCATCCCTGCGGAGACCCAGTGGAAGACAGAAGTGCATCAGATAAGATACCATTCACCTTCACACGTTGAGATCTCTCCATTAAAAAATCCATTAACCAACAAATCAACCCAGGGTCAATATTATGAACACTCTTGAGACTTTCTGCTAGGATATGAGGCTGTATACAATTAAAAGCTGATGAAAAATCAATGAAAACTAATCGAACAAAAGTCTTTGTGCCCTCAAGGTGTGAAAAGATCATATTTAACAGAGTGCTTATAGCATCATCAACACCCCTGCCTGGCCTGTAGGCAAACTGAAAAGGGTCTAAATTTGCCTGTACCATAGTCATTAGTGCATCCTTCACAATTCTATCAAGTGATTTCATAATCAAAGAGGTAAGTGCTATTGGCCTAAACTCATTTAATGATTTAGGTACATTATTCTTGGGCACAGGTACAATAATAGATTCTTTCCAGATACGAGGAACTTTATGAAGACACAAAGACTTGTTAAAAATAAAACAAAAGATATCGGCCAGTTGTACTGCACAATTTTTGATAATTCGTCCGCCAATACCATCTGGGCCAGGACTTGTCCTCTCTCTTACACCCCGGAAAAGTTTTAGGATCATATCTTTATCAACATTTACTATATTCTGCTCTATAATGGCATTTTTAAAAACATCCCGTTCCTGACTAAAATCATGAATATTAAAACGATTATAAAAAACATTCAAATCATTAGAAAGGTCAACATCAGGTTTCCCATTCAGAGAAATGTGACTTTTTTTTGAGTTCATCCCCATCATGGATTTAACACCCTCCCACGCTGGACGTGTGTTTCCGGTACTGAGCATATGTTCCACTTTATCCTTATAGTTAAGCCTTGCCAGTTTAAGTTCTCTTTTAACTTGTTTTTGTAATACCTTATACTGGGTCACATCACCTTGTTTAAAACAAATATTCCTCTGAATAATAGAGTTTTTTACAGATTTAGTGACCCATGGTTTGTTATTTGGGTAAATACAAATTTCTTTCTTCGGGATCACAAGATCCTCACAAAAAGTAATGTAAGCTGACACAGTCTCTGTGAGTTCATCAAGATCAGCACAATCGTTTGTGAACACGTCCCAATCAGTACAACTAAAACAGTCCTGGAGACAGTTAATCGATTCCTCCGACCACTCCGGAACTAAACAACGTTCCGGCGTTGTTTTCTTCAGGACAGATTTGTATGACGGAACCAAATAAACAACATTGTGATCCGACATACCCAAGGGAGCTCTACAAAGTGATTTATAAGCTCCCTTAACAGAGCCGTAACAGAGGTCCGAACATTTCATGTTACGTGTTAAGCAAGTCACATATTGGTAGAAACTGCACAGGGACTTTCCCATTTTACAATGATTAAAATCACCCATGACAAAATTAGGTGCATCTGGCGCCAACTTTTGAAGCTTTTGCACAGTTTTTACAATAGTACGGGTGGCCATATCCACATTTGCCTTCGGGTGGATATATATGAGCGTGACAAAAAGCTGCGGGAACTCCCTTGGTAAGTAAAGGGGTCGTAGGGACACAGACAGGAGTTCAATATCAGGCGTGCACAATGTATCCCTAACAACCACTTGGTTACACCAGTTTTTGTTAACATAAAGACATAAGCCTCCACCGAGGGATTTACCCGTCACAGTTGGATCCCTGTCCAGGCGATAAGGTTCCCCAAAACCATCAATTTCTAAGTCGGAATACGAGTCATGATCCTTAAGCCATGTTTCCGTAAGAGCAAGAAGGCATGCGCTATTGTATTCCTTCAGGTATTTCACGTTGGCCTGGAGCTCATCCATTTTATTGCGGAGTGACTGCACATTAGCTAACATAATTGTAGGGAGAGGAATACGACGGTGACCTTGTCTCTTTAACCGCTGACGGACGCCACCCCGTCTGCCCCTCTTCCTCAGCTTGGATACCCCTCCGTGGTTTGGCGAGGTAGAGTCCGACCGGACAACATCTGCTGGAAACGCCGTGAGTGGATCCACAACTCCTTCTCCAGAATTGCGTAGTAATAGCAGAAACTCGCGACTATATCGTAGCGAGAGAGGTTCATGTAGTTCGCACAGAACACTCATAAGATGGCAAAAAACCATCAAGAGAAGGAAAAGGCCCGTCATGTTAAGGGAGATCATAGTTAAGCTAATAAACAAATAAAAACTAATAAACAAATAAAACCAGTAAGAAAACAACAAGCAACAAACAACTACACGCTACATGCTACCACACTGCTGCTGCGTGTCGCCATACTCAGCGCCACCCCCCTGAATTAATACTCAGTATTAATTCAGACAACCCAATACGATCAATACAGTTCAGATGTGTATTCCTTTTCAATGTTATTCCAAGTTTAGCAAAAACACGGTGGTTTATCTTATAAAATAACCTTAGCGTGCATGTTTACCTTCACATGTATTTCTGGATGAGTCGTCTTTACAGGCTGTCGTCTTGTCATATTTGAAGTGTGACCAGATTAGACGCTAGCTCTGACATTGTTGTTGTTAATGAGACATGTCTTCAGACAGGGTGCACCGCAACACGTTAGCGTGTTGCTAACGAGCGATGTCAACTGAAATCAGACAAAGCTGGGTAACGAAGACTGTACAACTAAATATAATGTAAACAACCTGTTTTGAAAACGAACTTTGCCGCATGTTTTTAAAATGCCTCTACTGCCTGCTGCCTGCGTAGATCAACCTACCCTCAAAGATTCGCTCTGATTGGATTTCTTCCCAACTTGTCCCACAAAATGAGTAGCTCTGATTGGATCTCTTCTCCATTCGTCCCTCCCTAACATTTTCGTCTTATTTTTATTAGTTGACTAAAGTGTCAATTATATTTCGTTACAGTCTTCGTCATCATATCTGACTTTTATTTAGTTTTTATTTAGTTTTCGTCCGTGAAAAAAGGTTCGTTGACGAATATTTTTCGTCATCGTCTTCGTCAACGAAATTAGCACTGCACCAAACCAGCATTAGCACCAGCATCCCATGCTGGTCATACCAGCAAGACCGGCATATGTTGTGTTTTGGTGCTGGTATGCTGGTGACCACCAGCTAAACCAGCATAGAACAGCATAATTCCCATGCTGGTCCATGCTGGTTTGATTATGTTTTTTTCAGCAGGGTTATTATAAAGATTGTGTGAATGTAGGCTGTATTTCTGGTGGATGAAGGGCCCCACAAAAGGGTAAAGCCCAGGGGCCCCTTACAGTGTTAATGCGACCCTGTTCATATTATAGATCCAATATTTTCCTGAACGGCATGCCATAATATATATATATATATATATATATATATATATATATATATAAAACATTTCTTAATGTATATCTATACAGTATGTGTGTGTGTGTTTAAATAATAATAATAATATTTACACACAGCACAAACTTATATATTATGCAAAAAATTTATTTTATATTGTATGAGATTAAGTTGTTACGGATTAGAGTTATACAGTTTTTCTCAGTCGCTTTGGTGCATTTCTCATATCACTATTTACATTTGCACAACAGTTAATGCAGTTCTCAAAACAATTAGTACAAACTGCAAAACCTAGTTGATAACCTGCAAAAGCGTGTCACTTGCTCAAAATAGATAGGTCATTCCACAAAAGCAAGTATTCATGTCAATGAAAGTGTCAGTGTCATCAAAATGAAAAGTCCTGCACCACTGTTTATGAACAAGATAGTCAAATGGCTTAACCATGTTTTCATTATGACAGTTTACTTTATAAATGTTTTTCAATGCAAAAAAGTCAAATCTTGGTGACACTACCTGAAAATGCCCAAGACAGCACTATATACTATTTGTACAGCTATTTGAAAAATACAGTAAGGTACACATCACTGTATTTTGTGAGGTAAGTGAGTACAAGACACTGAATATGTATGTTTCACATTTTTACTGCATATGCTCTTTGCAATTCTAATTTGTTCACTGCATTGTGCAAAAGAAAAAAATACACCCTTATTTACAACAAACATAAACTCCCTTTGGGTAGAGCTGTGCACAACTGTAAACAATATTGCAGGACATATAGGAACTGAACATACAACATACATAGTTTTGTAATCATTCTTGCACATCCAGACATTCCTCTCTGTCTGGTCACATAAATTCAGAAATTTTTCAATTTAGGAGACATTTTCAGGGGGGAAAAGAAAAAAAAATTATTTTGACAACTAGTTCAACAATTTTGTATGTGACTCAAGCAATGAAATGAGGACTATTAGTTTTATATGGAATGACTATTCAGCATTCAAAAGTATAGTTAGTTTTGACAGACATGACATAAGCAAATGATATTGTTATAAAACAGCAGAGAATTGTATGAAAGCAATTGATGCATGTCCAAAAGCATTTGCAATTTGTTCGAAGGAATGAGAAACTACTATGATGTGCACAAATGACTAAATGTTGTGGAGGTTGAACTAACTGTTGTGCAAATGTAAATAGTGATGTGAGAAATGCACCAAAGGGACTGAGAAAAACTGTATTAAACTGTCCTTCTTACTGTAGTTGTTGGTTAGCTAACTAAGTGACGTATTGAAGGTTTCCTAAAGAGAAACATATGAGTAGGCATTGGCTGAAAGATTTTTTTTCTTCAAATAAATCCTTAAATAATCCATATGTTGTTATTTGATCTCACTCTTTGATTTGGATTTGCTGATTTTCCTGAAAGCACAAGAACCCAAATAGTTTGGGTTAACAATACAAAAAGCGATATTCACAATGTTCATTTCATGTACATTAAGCTATATTATAATAGGAATGCCTCCTCAATCCAAATTTATACATTACAAACAAATGCAATCATGATTCCTTATATAATAATTACTTTTTAAGTCTTAACATTTTACACCCTAAAAAATGCTGGGTGATTTTCAACTTTAACCAAAAAAGTTTATATTAACCAAACAATGGGTTAAAACAACACTGCATTTTGGTTGAAACAACCCAGCATAGGTTAAATTACCACCCCACAGGCTGTGTTTGTCCCTTTTTGATCAAACACTGGGTTGAAAATAACCCAGCATTTTTTAGACTATACTCCACATATCAAAAATCATTAAAAATCGGTTGAGAAATGTAAAAGTGATTGTGTTTTATATCTTAAAAGCTTCCCTGATGCATTTGTTTTCAGACTACTGTCTCTATTACAGCTGACCAAAGCAGCCAATGTGCGGTCTAGTTATTTGTTGTATGTCTATGTCTATGAGTGAGCTGAAGGATCTTAGCGCATGCAGAGTAAGCGAGCAAGTGGATCTTTGGGCAGATGAAAGGGCACGTTTAACACATTCAGACAGGCATTTTTGTTTACGCAAGGCACTGTTATATTTGTTAGTTAATGCATGTTAGTCAATTTCTCCACAATTCTCGGTTCATGTGCATGAAATTCCCTTTCAAGAGCTCAAAATGTGATCTTGCGCGCGCATAAATGTGCAGGTTGATAGATCCTGGTCATTTGAACTGACAACCAATCAGCTTCATAACCAATGCATTATATCAACTCTTATATACTTAATTTGTAAAGTTCTCTGCTAAATTTTGAGTCTGATGAACATGAATAAATCGAGTAATTCCATAGCCTAAGTAAAGACATCAGTGTATTGGGTAATAATGAGACAATAGGAATAAAAAATAAATGACAACACACAAAGAATGAATTTCAACAAAGAGCAAATCAACAAAACCCAAACTGCTTAAAGTTTAAATAACAGAGACGAGTTGTAGAAATGTGTGGTGTGACACAGGATGTGAAGTTAGTGGACATGTGAAAAATGTGCTCTGTGGTTTTACGGTTTACTTTAGGCCGAAACATACATCCTTATTAAGGCCGTTTCACACGGTATGTGGCAACCACTAGTGTTGAAGCGGAGTTGGTCCACACGCCTTGCTCGTGCACCCAAAATCCTGTCCCTTTTACAGACACGACTCTTCATGGCAGGCGCTGTTGAAGATAAACATATTTCCACTAAATGCTGCACAAACGCTTCAACTACACGAGAAAACTCTCACAGTACTTTGATGTCATATGCCTGTTGCTCAGGGCCACAAATGTCACATACACCTATTAGCATCAGAGCATGTGAGCGGTGCGGAGCGGGAGCGGAGCGTTGAGCTGTGCGGTAATATTTCCATCAGAGCGCAGAGTGCATTTACGAAAATTCCGCTCCGCTCGCTCAATACGCTCAGCACCGCTCGCTCATCCCAGAATGCCCTTTGGTAATTTGCTAGTTCGAGAATCTGTAAAAATGGCTAGCAATAAGTTATGGAGTTCAAATATTGTTTTAATGAAGTTGTCAGCCTTATATATAAATGAAAGAAATGAAACTAAGATGACAGAATAACTGTAGCGTCGTCTGCATCTAGATGCAGTTTTAAAGATTAAAATAACTTTAATCTAACTGATCAACACAAATACAAATATATTTGTACATAATATAACTGATTGCTTACCAACATTAAAACCACTTAAAATAAAAACATTTATAGTTCTTTGTGTATGTACAGCGGCCACTCCGTGGATGAGGAAGCTGTAGCCAAAAACGCCAGTGCATTTAGTATTAACTGACTGAACACTTGACTTACCTGGACATTTAGATATTAAATTTTTTCATCAACAGTATCTGCGTGGAACATTATAAACATTGATGATAATCTGACTCGACTGATTCAGCACATCCTCTATTTTACAGAGAGTCAGCTTAATTAACGGCTTTTCGTTCGGTCCGCGTGACCTAAACATTTTTGTTCTGTAATTTGTTCTCGTATAGGCTATATTTCTACATATTTTCAACCATATAACATTTGGGATAAAATGTAAGTTGTTATAGATAGCATTTAAGCTTGTTCTTGTACTGAAATGATGAAATGTTTAGTCTGACTAAAATGATATATCCAGATTAATTTAGCCAAAATAATGATTTATTCGTTTTCATAGATACATGTTAATTTATCTACTAATATACTATTGAAAATGCCATAAATAAATATTCTGTATTGCATTCGTTTTGTACATTTACAGGTTCATAAATACTGTCTAATTTTAATTTCTTTAAGACACTGTGTTCTGTTTTTACCGATGCAAATTCGCACTTAAAAACCTTCTTGTTAAGAAATTGTTCTTCAATTTATTTTAGTTTTTTTCAAATAATATATTTATATAATATTATAGTTTGTTAATCTTTTTCTCGTAAGGGGAACGAATTGTTATAATATTTCGTAATTACTTATTACATTTATTATAACTTAAAATTGTGAATTAGTAAAACATGTGGATGTCGTGGAAACAAATTGTTAATTTGAATTATATCCGTATCAGTTAAACTAGGTCTAATAGCCAACACACAACTGTACATAACTGCTATTTATCAGCTAATACTTTAATTAAATGCAATTATCCAAGAACGTCAGTACAGAAAACAATTAGGCTTACTAAATATTTTTTTTATGTCGGAGCGGGATCTGAGCGGGAATTGGTTTATTTGCGAGCGTGAGCGGAAAGTTAACGGAGCGCTTGCTTGGGCGGTGAGCGACTGAGTGGAGCGCTTGAACAGTAGAGCGGAATATTTAGCGGAGCGTCACACCGCTCACATGCTCTGATTAGCATACAGGTAACACTTTACATTAAATTGATATTTGAAATCACCTAAAAAACACACCCCTACCATCCAATAGAATCTGGACCTTCTTTTGATAAACCTGCCCCACACATACACACGCACCTCACTGCCGATTAGCTTCAAGTGTGTTTTAGTACTCGATCCAACTCCCTTTTCCAAAGCGTTTTTCAGAAATCATGCACCCCACCTTTAAGGTTCCCTTTGGAAACCATTTATAAAGGTGTTCATTAATGAGTAAAAACTACTTTACAAATGCATTATAAATCATTATTACACGGCTCTCTGGAATGCTTGATTCTGATTGGTCAGTTGAGACATTTGCAGGTTCGTTCTTTTCAAATAATAACCGCTCCAAATTAATAACCAGTGTTGTGTGTAACGCGTTACAAAGTAACGCGTTACAGTAACGTAACTACTTTTTTGAGAAAAAAGTAGTGTAACGCGTTACTACTGAAAATTTGGTAACGTAACGTAGTTCATTTTCCAATTCAGTGCAACGTTACTTTTGGTTAGATTTGACAGCGACACTGCCATCTGCGCGCTTGCACAATAGTCACAAGGTCCACACACATGACAGAGGCTCGTATCAGTCTGCAAAGAAATCATGGCAAGCAAGAAGCAGCTGACACTAACTTTTGAGGGATGGAGGCATCTTAATTTTAATCAATGTTTTATCAACCAATTGCCTGATTTTAAATAAGAAATAAATTAAAGAAAACGATTCAGCTTCATATTTATGTTTAAATGAAATAATTTTTTAAAACATAAATATAAAACTAAATCGTTTTCTTTTATTTATTTCTTATTTATTAAATTCAAGCAATTGGTTGATAAAACATTGATTGAAATTAAGATACAATTAATACAAAACGAAATTCACTTTAGAGAAAGGTTTATACGAAAACAAACTTAATAAAGTGGTCAAAATCATGTCTACCCACTCCGTTTGAAGTGAATTTCGTTTTGTATTAATTGTATCTTAGCATAGTATCTCGGAAGATCGTGCTTAATTGTTAAATAGCTCTGTGGCTATACTGCACTGAAGCGGCAGTTTAAAATATAAACCCAGAATTCAGCGAACGTCAAGAACAAGAAAACTGAAACAACAATCAGACAGAGACGCGGAATTTACATAATGTTACACAGACCATGTTTAAATTTCAATGTTTCTGCACAGAAATACCAACTTGTTCACTTTGTTTGGTATTAATAAGCTGCGCATTGGAGTGCTGGCCGCGGTGCTGAAGACGCGCTCGGACGGAGTACTGGTGGCAGCACAGATATTTACGTGCAACCTATTGGAAACTATTATTCGTTATTATATAATTATTATTCGTTATTTTACTTTATTACTTCCACTTAAGAAGAGTTCTGCACTTTTTATTTCAATATTTATCTTTATATAAATACTATTTTGTACTTAAATCTATAATTTCATTATTTTACTAACCCAACTAACTCATCTGGGCTTTCCGATAGGTTGCACGTAAGGGGAAAAGTATAGCTTTCTTCCCCTTGAGTTCTGCACTTTTAAACTTAAAAAAATATATCTCTTTACAAAAAAACTTTTTTTCTTCTATTTAAAAGCTGTAATTTCGTTATTTTACTAACCCAACTAATGACTCCTCCACTTTCCAATAGATTGCACGTAGATATCTGTGTATATGTGCCATCACGCGTCTTCAGCACCGCGGGGAGCAGCCAGCACTCCAATGTGCAGCTTATTAATACCAGACAAAGTTGGTATTTCTGTCCAGAAACATTGAAATTTATACATGGTCCGTGTAACGTAATTTAAATCCCGCGTCTTGGCCTTATTGTTTTTTTTCTTGTTCTTGACGTTCGCTGAATTCTACTGCCGCTCCAGTGCAGTATAGCCACAAAGCTATTTAACAATGAGCACAATCTCCCGACACACTACAACATGCTACTAATAATTCATTAATAAGAGCTTTTTTCTTGTACACAATTAAATATTTTAAGTTGAATGTACAGTGTTAAAACATGTAAAAAAGACAAGATTTTAACAATGTCACGATCAAATGCCTGAGTAACAGGGTATTGTGTGTATGTGTTCGTGTGTTTGTGTGTGTTTCCAAAATATTTTCAAAATACAGGCAACATAAAAGTAACGTAAAAGTAACGAGTAATGTAAAAAGTTACTTTCCAAAGGCGGTAACTAAGTAAAGTAATGGATTACTTTTTTAAAAAGTAACGAGTAACGAGCAAACACTACTTTTTTAAAGTAACTTCCCCAACACTGTTAATAACGCATAGCCGGACTACTTGCACGAGTAAAATCGCTCCGCACCAATAAAGATCAATAAGATCTTTATCTGTTTGGCGCCATCTTGTGACAAACACTGGACAACCACGACAAGACACAGACAGCTTACTGAGACTGAACTTGACAAAATAGAGCATGACAGCTACGAAGCCAACACACACAAAAATACAAAATGGGGATTAAAACTTCTCAAAGACAGACAAGTATGAAGCAGAGGATCTTAATAAGGTATTACGATCATTTTATGCATCTGTGCAAAGTTTCGCGGAAGGATAAAAATGTTAATTTAAAACAAATATGCCAATAAAATGTTTCAAATTCATATTCATGTCCAGTTTTTTTTCTTATGTGGCAAGTAGCCGTGTAATAAGCGGGATAATGTAGAGGCAGCCGGTAGTTATTGGGAAATAAATAAGCCCCTTCAGTGTGATACAAGACCCTCCGCTTCGCGTCGGGTCCTGATCACACTGTCGGGGCTTATTTCCCAATAACTACCGGCTGCCTCTACATTATCCCTTACTTAATGCACTTGGAACTGTTTTTCTTCAGCTGGAACTGATTAGCCAAGGTGAAAGGAATTATGAACAGTTCCCAATACCAGTCAATACACTGTAAAAACAAAATGCAGCATGAAGTTAAAACAACTTGGTTTTGCAAGTTGATTCAACCTACTATTTAAAGTTTTGGCTTAAAAAGTTAACATAACTTATATATTTAAGTTGAAATTGTTTAACTATTTTGTATGTTAAAGTAACATAAAACTATGCTTTGATTTGACAAAATGCTGCATATTTTTACAGTGTATTGGCACAAAACCTTCAGACCTCTGCTAGAAAGCTGAAAATGAGCGGGAACTTCATCTTTCAGCACGACAACGACCCAAAGCATACATCCAAATCAACAAAAGAATGGCTTCACCAGAAGAAGATATAAGTTTTGGAAGTGCCCAGCCAGAACCAAGACCTGAATCCAATTGTGGGATGATCTGAAGAGGGCTGTGCACAGTAGATGCTCTTGCAGTCTGGCAGATTTGGAGCATTTTTGCAAAGAAGAGTGGGCAAATATTGCCAAGTCAAGATGTGCCATGCTAATAGACTAATACACAAAATACTTTTATAAAGTTTTTTTTACTAAACATTGACTTAGTGACATTTTATCAATGAATCAGTAGGTTACTAATGTTTGAACAACTGGTTTGCATGTGTTTACTTTGAATTAAGGTGCAATTTTGTTAATTTTAACAATTATGTTAATCTGTTTATGTTCTTTAGCTGAGGTTATATGTTTATCAGGCTTGTTTATTTGTTTGTTTGGTTTATTTATATTGCATGATTACCAACGGTGTTAGATCATGATAAACTTGTCGGACACTAAGAAGTGGCCTGCATGTGTTAGTCAATTGTTTAACCTAACACCCACCTACACAACCTAACATCTGACACATACAACCTTTCTGACTGCCTGACATGACTCATAAGATAACAAACAGTGGGTACGGAAAGTATTCAGACCCCTTTCAATTTTTCACTCTTTGTTTGATTGCAGACATTTGCTAAAATCAAAAAACTTCATTTAAAATCTGTTTAAACTTAGGGGTGGTTTCCTGGACAGGGATTATCTTAAAACAGGACTAGGCCTTAGTTTAATTAGGAAATATAACTAGTTTTAACAAACATGCCTTACTAAAAACATTGCTTGTGTGCATTTTGAGGCAAAACAAAGGGCACTGATGTATTTATATGTCAGTACAGGTTATTTTCAGTTTTGACAGCTCAATATTTATTCAGAGTAGTCTAATCCCTGGCCGTGAAACCGTCCCTTAATGTATGATAGAAGTTGCGCTAGCAAGCGGCTTATGCATGTTGCACTACTGTTTAATTTTTATATGGCCTGGTTAGCTTACATACTTGCTTAAAGGCGGGGTGCATGTTCTTGAAAGCTAATGTAGATGGACCTTCTTTTAATATTTAATATTTTATATATTAAGGATTTAAGGTTCTTTATGTTCTATGTACTGTTTTATAAATGTATTTTGTTCTAAATCATTGTGGTAAGATGGTCTTTGCAGTGGCTGACTGACAGTAAAGAAAATGGCAAAACTCCAAATAGTCCAAGGAAAAAACTTTTATTTAGGTGCCAAGGCGAAATATCACTTGAAAAATTAACTTTAAACAAACAAAACAAAATAATAAAACAAAATAAACTAAAAAAAAAACCTCAACACATATTTGACCACAAAAAAAAAGGTTTAAACAAATTGTTGGCTACTGTTACAACAAACACCCCTCATCCCTTCACCATTTCCTTTGTTCTTTTATACTCTTGGTTCCCGCCCTTCACATTCAAACGGACCAATCATAACACTCCATTTGTTATAGCACTATATTTTACACATCACAGATTTTTCCATTTTACAAGTCACCCCCAATACAAGGTTTACATGGAACTGTAGGCATTATGTTTTATTAAATCACCAAATCATAAACACACAACATATTATACTCCATGCATGGTTAATTGGGTAACTCCTCCCCTTCAGGATGATATAAAACTGGCTTCCTGTTTGCCGGCCACTCCTTTTAGGCCTCTACAACACCGGTAAGACATAGAAACATTTACATTAACACACAAACATGTTTGATAGATTTACCTCTACATTGTATGCTTATAATGCTAGCAGTTAGCATGGAATGTGCACCTTCCATGTGACTGCCTCTAAAGCAAAACCACAAAAATAAAGGACTTACCAAACTCTTGTGTATTTATTTATCATTAGCTTTGTCTGCTACATCACATTTTCCCCCTTCCTCTCCCTCTGGATGAACTAAATTGGGCATACGGGATAAGTAATCAGCAACAAAATTTTTCTTACCTGGACAGTGCTCAATTGTAAACACATAGGGCTGCAGGGCCAGACACCAGCGCAGTATCCTTGAATTAATGTTCTGCATAGTTTGCATCCACTTCAGAGCACGATGATCTGTCCGTAACGTGAATTCACGTCCCAATAAGTAATACCGCAGAGAGTCCACAGCCCACTTGATGGCAAGGCCTTCCTTCTCAACGGTTGAATATTTCCGTTCTCTTTCAAAAAGTTTTCTGCTCAGAAAAAGAACTGGTCTCTCCTGATCAGCATCTCCTTGGACCAGTACTGCTCCCAAGCCAACATCAGAAGCGTCCACCTGCACAACAAACCTCTGAGAGAAATCTGGGCTCTGTAACACTGGTTCATGGCATAACAAATCTTTAAGTGCATTGAATGCTCCTTCACACTCATTAGTCCAACCAAATTTAGCAGGACTCTTCTTGGTCAAATCAGTCAAAGGTGTGGCTACTGAGGCAAAGTGAGGAATAAATCGGCGGTACCAGCCGATTAAACCGAGAAAGGACCTCACCTGCTTTTTAGTTTGTGGACGAGTAATGGTTTGAATAGCCTTCAGCTTTTCCACTTGGGGCCTGATCTGTCCATGTCCTAGTAAGTAACCCAGGTATCTCACCTCTTTCTGAGCCCATGAACATTTGGTGGTGTTGACAGTGAGCCCTGCCTCCTGAAGCCTCTTCAAAATGTCCGCAAGATGTCGTAGATGTTCTTGCCAGGACCCGCTGTATATCACGACATCATCAAGGTATGCAGCTGCATAGTGGTCACATCCCGCAAGTACACGGTCCATCAGTCTTTGGAAAGTGGCCGGTGCTCCATGTAACCCAAAGGGCATAACCGTATACTGATATAGTCCTGAGGGGGCTCGAAAGGCAGTGTAGGGCTTACAAGACGAGTTGAGGGGCACTTGCCAATACCCTTTACACAGATCTAGTGTAGTCATAAAGGATGCATTACCCAGTCTCTCAATTAACTCATCAATACGAGGCATTGGATACGAATCAAAGCATGAGACACTATTTAATTTTCTAAAGTCAGTGCAAAACCTAATTCCACCATCTTTTTTAGGGACCAGTAGTATTGGACTTGACCACTCACTTGTCGATGGTTCTATAATCCCCATTTCCAACATGGTTTCGATCTCAGTCTTTAACTGTTCGACCATCTTCTCTGGGACTCGATAGGGTTTTTGTCGTATAGGAGTAGTGTCTTTCAAGATGATATTGTGTGTAAGGATCTCAGTCCGACCTGGTCTTTTACTGGAAAAGAGAGGGAAAAGTTTGAAGTACGTCAATTAACTGCTGTTGTTGTTGATTATTCAAATGTGAATAACATTCTGAGGCAGTCTGTATTGATCGTGCCGGTTCCATGTCTGGTTCGTCCTCTTCCTCCACTACGGCCCTCACCATCATCACTTCGTCTTTGCCACTCTTAGGCCCACCGAGATCAGACACCTTCTCCCTAAATTCTCTCAGAAGATTAGCATGCAGAACCTGTTTAGGCCGTTTTCTTTCGGGACACAAAATCTCATAGGTTACTGGACCCAATTTTCTGGTGACAACATATGGACCCTGCCATTTGGCCAACAACTTGCTGGTACCTGATGGTAGTAGTAGCAGAACTTTCTGTCCCGGTTTGAATTCCCTGTCCCTGGCATGTGTGTCGTACCAGACCTTTTGTCTTTGCTGGGCCGCTGCTAGGTTTTCTTTAGCCAGAGCCCTGAAGTTCTCCAACTTGTCCCGCATCTGTAAGATATATGATGCAATACTGCACTGGGCTGGTTCCTCTGCGATCCACCCTTCTTTGAGCACGTCCAGGGGGCCACGGGCTTGCCTGCCAAACAAAAGTTCAAAAGGTGAAAACCCGGTTGAACACTGAGGGACCTCTCTATAGGCGAACAGAAGAAAAGGAATCCATTTATCCCAATCCCTCCCAGACTCATCAACAAACTTCTTAAGCATGTTCTTTAAGGTAGCATTAAATCGCTCTACAAGTCCATCGGTTTGAGGGTGAAATGGTGTTGTTCTAATTCCCTTAATACCTAGATGTTTATACAACAGCTTCATCACATTGGCCATAAAGTTTGTTCCCTGATCAGTGATAATTTCAGATGGAACTCCAACCCGTGAAATCAAATCAACCAGACATCTCACTATGTGTTTAACTTGGACTGAACGCAAGGGGTAGACCTCGGGATATCGGGTAGCGTAATCACAGATCACCAACGCAAATCGGTGACCTGCGCTACTCTTTACCAAGGGACCTATTATATCCATTCCAATACGATCAAATGGAGTACCAATAATGGGCAAGGGTTGCAGATAACTTCTATCAGCTTTCCGAACAGGTGCTACCATTTGACATTCAGAACAAGTTTTACAATATTCTTGCACATCATGGTACATTTTTGGCCAATAAAATCGTTGACTGACTCGTTCATATGTTTTCTGTTGGCCTAAATGCCCTGACCAAGGGATGGTATGCCCCAAATGTAAAATCATTTGGTGCAGTACTTTGGGTATCACTAATCTAGGACTCTCTAGGTCAGCCAGGTACAACAGGTTGTTCTTTAAAATGTACCTGTCCTCTCCAAACTTTGGTACCCCAACTGGTTTACCATCCACTTCACACACTTTGTCGAACAATGGTTGTAAAGTAACATCTCCTTTTTGTAACTCCCCAAAATTATCAGGAACCTGCCAACGACTGTCAATCAACTCTGACCCAGGGTCTGCAAAATGTGGTAAACTCTCTTGTACCTTCCCCCTATACTTTTCTTGGCGTCTCTGTCTTTTGCTTTTTCTATCCTTCCCTGCATCAGAAAATAATTCAGCATCAGCATTGGGAAGGGGTTGCAACCCTTTAGTCTGGGACCTTGTAACTACCGTACACATTTTGGATGCTGACTTCACCAAATCAGTTAAAGAGGGTAAATCTTCCCCTAAAACCACATCAAATGGTAGTTTCTCAACCACCCCCACCCTTAACAGGTATGCCTGTTCTTCTATAACAACAGAGACTTCAGCGGTTGGATAAGTTTGTTCATCCCCATGTACACATCCCAAACACACAGTATCAGCATAGTTCAACACTTCACAGTTAAGTAAGTCAGATTTCACCAAGGTTTGTGTACTACCTGTGTCGACCAAAGCCTGAGCCGGCCGACCATTTACAGTTACCATTATAAGGTGGCTATGTTTCTCGGTAGGTGTTGATGATTCATCTAAGCACTCATTCCTGGGAACATAACACATATTAGTCACTTTGGGTTTTTTAAGGGGACAAAGAGAAGCCTTATGTCCGGGTTGTTGACAATAATAACAAATCAAAGTTGTATTAGAATGTTTCCCAGACACACCCATAGTCTTATCAATAGGCTCCTCAAATTTACCCCTGCCCACAGTCACAGTACCTTTGTTGGTTCGTGGTGAATCTCGATGTGCAGCCATGAATCTCTCAGCCAACCTTGCAGCCTCTTCACCAGTCAATGGTTGGTTTTCTTTGACCCATACTCTTACGTCGGGACGCAACACTCTTAGATACTGTTCCAATATGATGGTTTCTCCCAGCTGTTCCTTGCTCTTCATCTCCGGACGCATCCACCTCTGATACAAGCCCTTGATGCGGTTGTAGGTTTCTCTTACACTTTCTCCTGTTGGTACGGTCAAACTCCTGAAACGCAGGCGATACGTCTCCTCCGTCACGTTGTACTTGGCCAGCACTGCAGCTTTGATATCCACATAAGATCCCGACCGTTGTTCATCCATGCCTGCATAGGCCTCCAGAGCTTTGCCAGTCAACAAAGTTACCACTCGAGGTGCCCACTCGTCGATTTGCCATCCCCATGTTCTAGCAATGCGTTCAAACCGCACAAAGAAGCTCTCCACATCCTCTCCTTCCACAAAATCAGGAATTCGAGGTTCATGATAACGTCTATATGGCACTATCGGTGGTGTAGACATACCTGGCAGATTGTCCTCAGGTTGAATTGCATAAGGTTCTGCAAACGAAGCTCTTCCTGCTGGTGCTTGAGGAAGTGTTCTAGGTGTAGGTAACGGGTAATGAGTTTGTTGGCTTATCTGATCAACTGAGTCCCACCCTGTCTTGGGTTTCTGTAACATAGTAGCCTTTAATCCATTCAATTCATCAAACAATAACTTTTCATTTCTTTGTTGTTGCCTCATGAACCTCCTCATTTCAAGAAAAAACTCTTGGTCCACCACAATACCTTCGGCTTCTCCTCGGGGTGTACTCACTTTATCACTCTTGGGTCTCACCACAGGTTCAGTCTCAGGATACTGCATGTTCATCCTATGAACAGAGTCTGTCAAAGCTTCCTCCGATATCACAGCCTCCAATTCACCTGCTTGAGCTTCAACAGTGTCTTCCTCTCCTTCAGAACACAGAACTGGGTGGGCTCGGGTAACTCTTTGGGGAGCTTCATATTCTCTTGTAGCCATCTTGTGGTTTGAAGTTTTCGTCTTGTATTGTCAGTCACTCCATAAAGACTTCATATCCCACTTCTGACACCATTTGTGGTAAGATGGTCTTTGCAGTGGCTGACTGACAGTAAAGAAAATGGCAAAACTCCAAATAGTCCAAGGAAAAAACTTTTATTTAGGTGCCAAGGCGAAATATCACTTGAAAAATTAACTTTAAACAAACAAAACAAAATAATAAAACAAAATAAACTAAAAAAAAAACCTCAACACATATTTGACCACAAAAAAAAAAGGTTTAAACAAATTGTTGGCTACTGTTACAACAAACACCCCTCATCCCTTCACCATTTCCTTTGTTCTTTTATACTCTTGGTTCCCGCCCTTCACATTCAAACGGACCAATCATAACACTCCATTTGTTATAGCACTATATTTTACACATCACAGATTTTTCCATTTTACAAGTCACCCCCAATACAAGGTTTACATGGAACTGAAGGCATTATGTTTTATTAAATCACCAAATCATAAACACACAACATATTATACTCCATGCATGGTTAATTGGGTAACTCCTCCCCTTCAGGATGATATAAAACTGGCTTCCTGTTTGCCGGCCACTCCTTTTAGGCCTCTACAACACCGGTAAGACATAGAAACATTTACATTAACACACAAACATGTTTGATAGATTTACCTCTACATTGTATGCTTATAATGCTAGCAGTTAGCATGGAATGTGCACCTTCCATGTGACTGCCTCTAAAGCAAAACCACAAAAATAAAGGACTTACCAAACTCTTGTGTATTTATTTATCATTAGCTTTGTCTGCTACATCACAATCATATTAAGTGTCACTGTTAAAAACTTAAGTAGAAGAAGTTCAAGTTCAGGTTGTACAGAAAGGGGGCGCTGCAGTTCATTAGGATGAAAAATGAGCCTTTCCTCAGAAGCTGAAGAGTGATGCCTGGCAAAAGCCACTGATGTTTATTTGTGTCTTCATTTTTCCTGATAATTCAGGTAAATACGTACTAAAAGTGAAGTTATGATTTAATCCTGATGTAAAACATGTATTTCCATGGTGTATAAAAATTGGCGTCAAATTAGTTGTTTAAAAGAGAAAAATATTGAGTTAAATGATTGACACTGTGTGGTTATGTGCGTCCAATGAGATCAAATGTGTGTTAGGAAATGGTACGACTAAGGGCAGATAAATGTATGTTTAAACAAGAATTACTGTATTAATAAGTGTTGTGGGTTATAAATTAAGTTTGATGATTACGCTTAAAGCAGTTAAAAGTGTAAAGAGCTAACATTCACATGGGCAAACAATAAAATGGCTTACTAAAGGGATCCCAAATGTGAAATAATATTACAAGTATAGATGGTATTGTAAGACAAAAACAATACAATGTTATATGTTTTATGTATTAAGTGACATAGCTTGAAGTAACATAAAAAGTTTGTATTTAAAGATGAATCTTATTTTTGGGGGGAAATGAGACAAAATATGTACAGCTACTGCATTTTTGGTTATGTAAAACATAAATGGTAAAACAGATGGATCAGAAATGAAAGAGACATGACACATGTTATATGTGGAAGAAGTTTATTTACATGTTGATACTGTAGAGGAAATATTAATAAACAGACGCTGAAGAGCGATGCCTGGGGAAAGCCACTGATGTTTATCTGTGTCTTCATTTTTCCTGATAATTCACGTACATAAATCTGAATACGTGTCCTATGCCTGGGTCCAGTAATATACGCAACTCAGGCAACGATGTCGGTTAGTAAACACGCTTCTTACTGCTGATTGGGTACAAGTGTGTTTTGGCTCCCTTTTCCAAAGTGTTTTTCAAAAATCATGCACCCCACCTTTAAATGAGTGTAAAAATGTTAGTGTCTATCGTCGTTTTTATAACTTGGATTAATGATGAATGATGTGTATTGATGTCGGTGTTTAAACTGTTAATATAGCCTACTGTCAGTGAGTCACGTTAGCATGCAGCTAATGCATGTAGCAGTACTGTTTATATTGCTATGCCCAGGTTAGCTTATATACTTGCTTTAATGAGTGTAAAAATTTTAGTGTTTGTCATCGTTTTTATTGCTTGGATTAATGATGAATGATGTGTATTGTTGTCGCTAATGTCTTCTCAGTAAGTCATGTTAGCACTAGGTCAATACATGTTGGACTATTGTTTGACTGTGTGGAGACTGTGTCAGTTGACCAATCAGAGCAGAGTAGACTACCGAAAGGTGGGGTTAGGCAGACTTGTTGAACGGCTTGACACAAATCTTTTGGGGATCTCTGAGAAATAGGGTAATACTGAATTAATATTTGGAGAAAATGACAGTTTAAGGGGTGGTTTCCCGGACAAGGATTAGTCCTAGACTAAAATAAATGTAAGAGCTGTCCAAAATGAAAACAACCTGCACTGACATATCTTAAAATGCATAAGTCCCCTTTGTTTTGCCTCAAAATGCACACAAGTAATGTTTTTAGTAAGGCATGTTTGTTACAACTAGTTATATTTCCTAATTAAACTAAGGTCTAGTCCTGTTTTAAGCTAATCCCTGTCCATGAAACCACCCCTAAATGTCTTAAGTCTTAAAACTTTTAAAACTGACATTTCACTATTACATTCAGTCCTTTCTGCTGCCGCTCTGTTGAGAGGCTCCATGATCCGCTATTGCTTTAAAAAAAAAAAAAAAACTGTTTCACACAAAATACACAAACTGCTGTAGGGCTGCACGATTTAGGTAATTTTTCCCATTGCGGTTATTCATGCTAATATTGCGATGTGCGATTGCGATTATAATAAATGGTATCATGAGTCAACTTGATGGGTTTTAAGAAAAATCCACACACAGTTTAGTGATAATGCTAAAATGTGTATTTGTAAAACTAGAAATGTTTTCGTATTGCCACGTGATGTAGCAACTGCTCAGTGTCAGTAATCCTAAATCCAAAATACTGCCATACAACAGACGTAGAGTTTTTTTTTAGCTACCAGATCACTGTCAACCTCCTCTGCATCCATCTTCGCTCTGGTATTTCCGCGCTGCGCACACACAAGTGACGACGCACACCACACAGGTGCATGTCACACATGCACTACCTTTTTTGTTCGTTTTTCTTTCTTTTTTTTAAACAGCAAGGAAAATCATCAAACTGTTATCAGAAAGTTGGTGTTTACAAGTCCACACATGGATTTATTTAATATAATTGCAACATTTTGCTGTCATATAATTGCACAGGCTGACATTGCGATTGCGATTGCGATGCGATTAATTGTGCAGCACTAAACTGCTGTTGATATTCTTCAGGTAAATTTTATTCAGAAGACAATGAGTATCTCAAGCTGTTTCACACGCTGTACTCTGATCATCATTATGTTGTTTAGTGGTTCTCAGTGGTGTCCCGTACTCACGTAACAACTTCCCTTTCATTTCTCTCTACAGACTGAGGTGATCAGAAATGTTCAAGTGTGACAGCTTCATCTCTTTCCAATTATACTGGATTTCCAACGCTATCTCACTCATGGCAATTTGTATGTATTCTGTATGACCATATTTGTACATTTTTGTATGATTTGCCTTTGCACCAGTGACGTTGGGGTTAGGGGTGGGGTTTCGTTATTCTTTTATTTATGATAATTGTACATTTTTGCACGATTCACTTCGTATGAATTCATACGATTTAGCCAACTCGCAAAATATATACTAGTTCTCGTGAGATCAGGAAGGGATTTCTTATCATGGATGTTTATAAAATTCTTCACCTGAATCCGTTTGTCATCTTCACTTTACTGACTTATGCAGGTACATATTTAATGTTAATGTGTTTCAGTTTAGTAGATCGTTATATTTGGTTTTGTGTTCTCTGTTTGTCAGTAAATGTGTTAGTGAACATGTGCATGTGTGTATAGCAACTACTGCATGATGTGTAATAATGTTTCAAATTTACTGCCCAATACAGTTATAGAAAATATAACCATTTACTGGTTTTGTTTTTTCTTCAGATCTCTCCAAAACAAGTGTGCCAAGGATTCAGCATCAAATTAACCAAACAGCCGTTGTGGGGGACACAGTAACACTTTACTGTAATGATACAGAACATTCAAATAAAAGTTTGCAATTTGACGATATAATATGGAAAAGAAACAACATCATTATTTTTGCTCAAGCCTCATTCTCTAACAAAACTATAAATGACACCAAAACTATGACAAACTTTACCTCAGACAGGATGTATATTAATCCAGCAGTTCCAATGGAATTGAAAATAAATCAAATACAAGCATCAGATGCAGGAAACTATTCATGTTACACTAGTACAGCAGCAATAGGATGGATATTAACAGTAACAGGTTAGTTCATCATTTCTTTTATTTGGGGTTTTATAATTTTGTGTTAAACTAGTAAAAGCAATGAATGCTGAATGATAGATGTTGTTTGACTCTTGTGTTAGTTTCAGAAAAGACATCAGAGTCTCTCAAACAGATCACACATCAAACTCATCACACCTCAAACGTATCATACCTCTACATTATCATCTCATGTATTGGAGTTATTATCATCTGTCTGATCATCAGTCTCAGTATCTGGATTCAAAGGTAAGAGATCAACACAGATGAGAGAAAACACTTTTATAAATTTTTAATGCGAGTACAGAGTGAAGGTAAACTTTATTCAGTGTTTGTGTTTTTAAAATGTTTTTCTGTCATTATAACAGGAAACTGAAGCTGAACTCTGATCTGAGTGAAACCGACGAGGCTGTGAGGACGCTTTACAATTATGATCTTCAGCACAATGATGTAAATCTGTTTATGTTCACTTGTAGATGTTACCCAAGTTTATAAGTTACATTTTAACAAATATCAAATGTTTTTGTTTGTATTCTTGCATCTCTACATCACTATTAGCAGGGGGAAGTCTTGATGGACTTTATCAGACACACAGAAGTGACATGTGTAAGTCAGACTTTTAACTTAACGCCCACCTAAAACTCTCACATTTAACATTTGATACACAACCTTTCTGATTGTGTGCCATAACTCACTTATGATCATTTGATTTCATTACTATTTATAACATTTGGTTTGTTTGTAGGTGACCTACCAGTCCTGTCTCAAAGCAACAGTTAAGAATTAAGTTTTTATTACATAAATGTCATATTTATATTTGCTTTTTAATAAATGGAAAAATGTTCAAGTTATGCATTTACTTATGGTATTTTTTCAATCATGTAACAAACTTAATGTCTTAAGATCTAGATTTTATGATAAGTTAAAATTGTTGATTTAATACAAAATGTTGGGTACGACTGTGTAAAGATGACATAATATGCTCACAGACAAATCTCACCATGTTATACTGAAAATACAAAGTAGGAGAGAAAGTAATAATTTATTAGCCGCAACAAACATCAAATTTTCTCTCTGTTACAGTAAACCTCTGTACAATTGTGCTGCTACAGAATGAGTTGAAAACTTTAGCTAATTCTTTTTTTATCTGGAAGCATCATCATGTTTATTTATGTGTGAGTTGCTGTTTTAATTTTTTTTTAAATGCTCCATGAAAAGGTCATTAAATTCTTTGTTTGTGGATGCGTGTGTTTGTGTGGAGTATGTGGGTCACATTGAGGATGTTGTATAAATTCATCCTTTTATTGTATGATCTGCATTGTGTTGGATTTATTGATTTATTGGTTACTGAACAAATACAAAATTACTCTGAATTATAGACATTTTCCATATATTTTCTATGGGTGCCCACAAATGGGCCTTAACAGTTCATGAAGGAGTTTATTATTTTAACATTGTTGAATGAAAGCCAGATTTTTGGGAGGGCATAGGTGGCAAACATAAGAAAAGTTGTTGAGTTTTGCCTATAAATATATATATATATATATATATATATATATATATATCCTATAAAGTGAATTTACTTAATAGTATATAGACCCCTTCACGGTTCACGTCACAGGCGGTTCCCACTGCGCATGTCGGGGTCAGAAAAGTCATTATAGCAGATTGAGTTGCGTATTATTCGGTATCGTCAAAAATGCTTACTTGCGTCATGGGCTTTTCATGCAGAATCTCAAAAACAAAAAAATACAACATCTGCGGCTGCAAGCAATTAACGTGCAGACTGGGACAATGCAAATATCAAAGAGGCTTGTGTTTGTAGTGCTCACTTCATTTGAGGTAAGTCGTAATTTTCAAGCCCTGTTAGGTTAAATTATAAAGCCAGGATAGTATAACAGTTTGACCCCATGCTGCGCGTGCACCCGATAATCATTCAATGTTTACAAACCTTGAAGGGGTCTATAATAGCTAGAGATATTGCTATTTAGAGATATTGCTGTTTTTTATATTTAAAATAGTTACACGTATTATATTAAATTGTCTGTCTTACTGTAGTTTGTTGGTTAGCTAACTTATTGACATATTGAAGGTTTCCTACGGGAAACATGAGGAGGCATTGGCTGAAAGATTTATTTTCCTTAAAATATCCATATGTTGTTAATTGTTGTTTTATATATACAGTATATATGCTATAGGTTATTGTCATGGCCCAGTTTCTTTCTCTCTCTTTCTCTACACACACACACACACACACACACACACACACACACACACACACACACACACACACACACACACACACACACACCCACACTCACACACACACACACACACACACACACATTCATACACACACACACACATTGCCCGCTCTCATTACTCTCAGCCGCAGCTGTTTCCACTCTCTCTCTCCACCTGTTCCTCATCTTCTCTCATTAACCTAGGCTTTATCTATCGTGCCCTGTCTTTGTCCTTTGTCAGATTGTTATGCCATGCAGATGTGTTCATCTCTGTTCTGGATTTATATCTGCTAGTCCCTGTCTTGTCCTGTCTCGTGTGTGAGGATTATATTGTTGCTGTTGGAATTACCCCCCTGCGTTTATTTGTCATACACAGAACTGTGGCTCGAGAGAGACTGGTACTGTACCTGTGTGGTGTTGCTGGCTGGCATCGGCCTCCTCTCGCTCTCTCCGGGTGCCTTGAGAATCCCGCTGCCCTTTTCGTTCTACTCTGCCACAGAGGACTACTAAGTTGTTATTTACCAGCCATCTGGATTTTTCCGTTCATCTGTGTTTTTGTTGGTGCCGTTATTTGCCCGTGGTCAGCTTTATTAAACTGTGACTTTTTGCTATCCCTGCATTTGAGTCCTTCATTCCCATAACAGAACAATCTGACCAGACATGGACTCAGCGGGTAGCAGCCCCTTTCAGGCATTCGGTCCCTTTCAGGCAGCCGTCGAACAGCAGGGTGCCCTTCTAGGACGGCACGAGGAGGATATCACCGCTGCCCGACAGGCGGTCGAGATGCTTGCTGCTCAGATGTCAGACCTCTCGCAGCAGGTTCATCATATCCGCCAGCCGCGGGCCTCTTCACCGGTTGCTCATGTTCCACCGGAGCCACGGATTAACAACCCTCCTGTCTATTCGGGTGAGCCCACTCAGTGCCGTGCCTTTCTGACTCAGTGTGAGGTGGTTTTCTCCCTTCAGCCAGTGACGTATGCCAGGGAGCGCTCGAGGGTCGCTTATGTCATCTCCCTTCTCGCTGGTCGCGCCCGGGAGTGGGCCACGGCTAACTGGCAGGCGGAGTCGGATTGTGTCCTCAGCTTTGCTCAGTTCAAGAATGAGATGATCCGGGTCTTCGACCGTTCTGCTCATGGCACTGAGGCTTCTCGTCAGCTGTCCGTCCTTCGTCAGGGTAGAGGCTCGGTGCCTGACTTTTCTATAGAGTTCCGCACCCTCGCTACCACCAGTGGCTGGAACGAGCCTGCTCTCAAGGCCCGGTTTTTGGAGGGTCTTAATTCGGAGATCCGGGAGGAGATCTCCTTTCGGGAGGTTCCTCTCTCCCTCAACGACCTCATCGCTCTTGCCATTCGGGTTGAGAAGCGGTTTGAGCTCCGCCGCAGAGCCCGCCGCATGGAGACAGCGGCTCTCTCTTCCTCTTCTGTCAGGGCTGCGCCTGTTTCCGCCGGAGCTGAGCCGGAGCCCATGCAGTTAGGTGGTCTTCGTATCTCTCCCAAGGAACGGGAGAGAAGGATTTCTAACCGTCTGTGTATGTACTGTGCAGCCGCTGACCATTTTGTGTCTGCATGTCCGGTAAAAGGCAACGCTCGTCGGTAGATGGAGGGTTACTGGCGAGCGCCATCACACAGAAAACCCCTTCCAGGGCTTGTACGTCACTTCCGGTCATGCTTCATTGGTCTGCTTCATCTATTGCCAGTTCTGCCTTAATCGACTCTGGGGCAGAGGGAAATTTTATTGATGAGGATTGGGCTCTACAACAAGGTATTCCTCTCATGCATTTAAGTGACAGTACTCCTTTATTTGCCTTAGATGGCAGTTCACTACCCAAGGTACAGAAAGAGACTGTTCCATTGACTCTTACCGTATCTGGTAACCATAGAGAGACAATTTCTTTTTTGATTTTTCGTTCTCCATTTACCCCTATTGTCCTGGGTCATCCTTGGCTTAAACGCCACAGTCCACATATAGATTGGTCTAAGGGTTCTATTGTTTCGTGGGGGTTGTCTTGTCATGTTGAGTGTTTAGTATCTGCTGTCCCTCCTGTTTCTTCTGTTTCTGTTTTTCAGGAAGAGGCTGGTGATTTGTCTGGAGTTCCGGAGGAGTATCACGATCTGCGGGAGGTTTTAAGTCGTTCACGGGCCACCTCTCTCCCTCCTCATCGTCCATATGACTGCGCTATCGATCTCTTACCGGGGACCACGCCTCCTAGGGGTAGACTCTATTCTCTGTCGGCTCCTGAACGGGAGGCGCTAGAGAATTATCTTTCTGATTCACTTAGTGCGGGTACCATTGTTCCGTCGTCATCTCCCGCAGGTGCCGGGTTTTTCTTCGTAAAGAAGAAAGACGGTTCGCTCCGCCCCTGCATAGATTATCGAGGGCTGAATGACATCACTGTTAAGAATCGCTATCCTTTGCCATTGATGTCTTCAGCCTTCGAGATCCTGCAGGGAGCTAAGATTTTTACCAAGCTCGATCTCCGCAATGCATACCATTTAGTGCGTATTAAGGAAGGAGACAAGTGGAAGACCGCCTTTAACACGCCCCTCGGTCATTTTGAATATCGGGTCTTCCCCTTCGGGCTAGTCAACGCCCCCTCCGTGTTTCAGGCTCTTGTCAATGATGTTCTTCGTGACATGCTTAACATTTTTGTGTTCGTCTATATTGACGACATACTAATTTTCTCCCCGTCCCTCCAGGTTCATGTTCAGCATGTACGCCGTGTGCTTCAACGCTTACGTGAGAACCGGCTATATGTCAAAGCAGAGAAATGTTCGTTTCACGTATCTTCGGTCACGTTTCTGGGTTCAGTTATCTCGGCAGAGGGGATTAGTATGGATCCTTCTAAGGTTCAAGCGGTGACTGATTGGCCGGCTCCCGATTCTCGTGTCTCGTTACAGCGCTTCCTTGGCTTTGCAAATTTTTATCGTCGCTTTATCCGAAACTTGATCCCTCGACCTTCCCCGCGTCACAGAAGGAGATTATTTCTCCAGGTCTCGTGGTGGGGGCCGCAGGATGGGGAATTGAAGGACAGGTTAAGCGCTCTTTATCTCGCGTTGCCGTGCCACGAAATTGCCCTAAGGGCTTACTCTTTGTTCCGGTGCCCACACGCTTGGCTGTCCTACAATGGGGACACTCATCTAAATTAGCTGCCCATCCCGGCGTTCGGGGCACTCTTGCGACCGTCCGCCAGCGTTTTTGGTGGCCCACCTTAGAACGAGACGCTCGTCGTTTTATTGCTTCATGTGCTGTTTGCGCTCAAACTAAGGCTGGTAATGCCCCGCCAGCGGGCCTGCTTCGCCCGCTACCTGTTCCCACTCGCCCGTGGTCTCACATCGCGCTCGACTTTATCACCGGTCTTCCCCCATCTAACGGTAACACGGTCATTCTAACAGTGGTTGATCGGTTTTCTAAGTCTGCCCACTTTATCCCGCTCACTAAACTCCCCTCTGCCAAGGAGACCGCCCAGATTGCTGTCGATCATGTATTTAAGTTACATGGTTTACCCTCTGAAGTAGTTTCTGACAGAGGACCACAATTTTCCTCCCTATTCTGGAGAGTTTTGTCGCCTCATTGGTGCCACTGCCAATCTCTCGTCGGGCTTTCACCCCCAAACTTGTGGCCAAGCTGAACGAGCCAACCAGATCATTGGCCGGCTCTTACGTAGTCTCGCTTTTCGTAACCCATCATCTTGGTCTGAGCAGCTACCCGGGGGCAGGGTATGCCCATAATTCGCTCCCATCCTCTGCCACGGGACTGTCTCCGTTTCAATGTTGCCTCGGGTACCAGCCTCCTTTATTCTCGTCACAAGAGGTTGACTCTAGATGCCCGAGCGTTCAGACATTTATTTCTCGGTGTAAACGAACCTGGAGAAGGGTGAGATCCGCTCTTTGTCGCTCTCGTAGGCGCATGTGCATTACTGCTAATAAACGTCGAATTATGATCCCCCGCTATTTGCCGGGTCAGAGAGTGTGGTTATCCACAGCAAATTTGCCTCTCCAGTCTGAGTCTCGTAAATTGGCTCCGCGATTTATCGGACCTTTCCCTATCACTAAGATTATTAATCCTGTCGCTGTCCAGCTCCGTCTCCCGTCTAATCTTCGCCGGGTACATCCCGTTTTTCATGTCTCTTGCATTAAGCCTGCCACCCGCTCGTCCCCTCGCTCCGCGCTTTCCGCCATTCGTATCGAGGGGTCACCCGTTTACAGAGTCCGCAAGATTTTGAACATGCGTCGTCGGGGGCGTGGGCATCAGTACTTGGTCGATTGGGAGGGATATAGTCCTGAGGAG
This sequence comes from Paramisgurnus dabryanus, assembly GCF_030506205.2. Lineage (NCBI taxonomy): Eukaryota > Metazoa > Chordata > Actinopteri > Cypriniformes > Cobitidae > Paramisgurnus > Paramisgurnus dabryanus. The sequence goes on from NC_133351.1 coordinate 29,183,074, forward strand.
AGAAGTTGGGTTTCTCCCCGGGACGTCTTGGATCCTTCGCTCATTGATGATTTCCTCCGGTCTCGTCAGGCTTCCCCCTTGGGAGCGCCAGGGGGCGCTCCTTAGTGGGGGGGCACTGTCATGGCCCAGTTTCTTTCTCTCTCTTTCTCTACATTCACACACACGCACACACACACACACACACACACACACACACACACACACACACACACACACACACACACACTCACACACACATTCATACACACACACACACACACACACACATTGCCCGCTCTCATTACTCTCAGCCGCAGCTGTTTCCACTCTCTCTCTCCACCTGTTCCTCATCTTCTCTCATTAACCTAGGCTTTATCTATCATGCCCTGTCTTTGTCCTTTGTCAGATTGTTATGCCATGCAGACGTGTTCATCTCTGTTCTGGATTTATATCTGCTAGTCCCTGTCTTGTCCTGTCTCCTGTGTGAGGATTACATTGTTGCTGTTGGAATTACCCCCCTGCGTTTATTTGTCATACACAGAACTGTGGCTCGAGAGAGACTGGTACTGTACCTGTGTGGTGCTGCTGGCTGGCATCGGCCTCCTCTCGCTCTCTCCGGGTGCCTTGAGAATCCCGCTGCCCTTTTCGTTCTACTCTGCCACAGAGGACTACTAAGTTGTTATTTACCAGCCATCTGGATTTTTCCGTTCATCTGTGTTTTTGTTGGTGCCGTTATTTGCCTGTGGTCAGCTTTATTAAACTGTGACTTTTTGCTATCCCTGCATTTGAGTCCTTCATTCCCATAACAGGTTATATGTATGATTTAATTTTAGTGCTTTAAAAACTAATTTTATCTCACACATTTTGCTGAAAGCACAAGAAAACCAAATAGTTTGGGTTAACTTAACAATACAAAAAGCGATATTCACAATGGAAAGAATTTATTTCATTTTATGTACATTAAGCTATATTATAATAGGAATGCCTCCTCCAGCCAAATTGCTACATGACAAGCATGCGATCATGATTCCTTATAAAATAATATTTTTTTTTTCTTAACATTTTACACCCTAAGAAAGGCTGGGTGATTTTCAACTTTAACAAAAAAGTTTATATTAACCCAACAATGGTTTAAAACAACACCGCAATTTGTGTTGAAAAACCCAGCATTGGTTAAATTACCACCCAACGGGCTGGGTTTATCCCTCTTTGATCCAACACTGATTGAAAATAACCCAGCATTTTTTGGAGTGTGCACAGATAAAAAAATCAATCACTGAAATTGGTTGAGAAATGTAAAAGTGATTGTGTTTTATATCTAAACTGTTTACTTGCATTTGTTTTCAGGCTCTCTCTATTGCAAGTAACCAAGCAGCCAATGTGTGGTCTAGTTATTTGTTGTATGTCTATGGTTGAGCGAGTGAGCTGAAGGACCTTATTGCATGCAGAGTAAGCGAGCAAGTGGATCTTTGGGCAGATGAAAGGGCACGTTTAACACATTCAGACAACTTCACACAAAGCACTTTTATATTTGCGGGACAAATATTTCTCCACAAATCTTAGTTTATGTGCGTGAAATTCACTTTCAAAAGCTCAAAATGTAATCTTGTGTGTGCATAAATGTGGCAGAGAAAAAACTCCATAGATTTGCAGGTTGATGGATTCTGGTCATTTGAATGGCCAACCAATCAGCTTCATAACCAGTGCATTATATCAAGTGTATAATTTACATTTGTAAAGTTCTCTGTAATATTTTGAGTCTGATGAACATGAATAAATCAAGTAATTCCATAGCCTAAATAAAGACTTCAGTTTATTGGGTTAAAATGAGACAATAGGAAAAAAAGAATGACAACACACAAAGAAAGAATTGCAACAAAGAACAAATCAACCAAACACAAACTGTTTAAAGTTTAAATAAAACAGACAAAAGCCAGAAATCTGTGATGTGACACAGGATGTGATGTTAGTTGCCATGTGAAAAATGGGTAACACTTTATTTTACGACCCGCAAAGTACCGCGTAATTAAACCAAATTTACAGCGTACCTATTTGTAACAACAGGGTACCTCTATAGTACATACTTGTAGGTATAAGGGAATAATATTTTAAGTTTGGGGTAATAAGGGGGTAAGAATATGAAGAATTATATATTATTTATACTCTAAGTATTTTATAACAACAGGGTACCTATTCTAATATTACGTGGTATGTATAGGCAAGTCTATGGGGAAATTATGTTTTATTTTTTTTATTGTGAATTTTTCATATTGACTACTGAATGTTGTATACGGTCAATGTCTACGAGCCACATCTGCAAATAAATATAACAGCACATCACTTTTATTTTAGTAGCCTATATTACTTGCTTTTAATAACAAAAGTCCAGCTGATTTAATGTGGTTATCTTTTTTTAAGGTAAGTACAATAAAAATAACAATTTATTCCCTATTTACCAGGAAACTCCTACATTTGCGGACATATTTGAAGTGGTGCTTTGCAATTTATTTACTGTTAACACAAGTATTTCAGCCAAATATAATTTATGCAATGGCAAACCAGGGCCGGGTTTCCCAAAAGCATCGTAAGGATAAGTAGATCGTAAAAACAATCGTACGAATCATCTTAGAATTACGGGCTGTTTCCCAAAAGCTTCGTAACTTAAGTTGCACTTGAAAATCATCGTAGATCTACGAGTGGTCTGGAGTAATCGTTCATTCATAAGTGCATCGTAAGACAACAGAGTTACAAGGTCACCTACAGGACAACCAGCAAATTGCACTCCTGCAATGACGATAATGTAATGTTTTCAATGTAGGCTATATTTATTTATTGGGTTCTTCTTTGTTTATTTTATATTAAATATATAATATAATATATTTAAAATTCAAATGAGAAATCAAATTTAAATGGCTAAACATACATTTATAAAGAAGGAAAACGTATTTTGTACAAGTTGGTAAAAGTTTTTTGTATTTTGGTAAAAGTTGGTTTAGCAAATTGATAAATGGTTCATACCGATAGCTGCTATAATTAATCTAAACATTGTTTTGAAGGGAAATGGTATCTAATTAAAGAAACCAAATAAATATTTACGGTAAAATGCAATAATCCATAATAATAAATAAACATAGAAAATAAACAACAAATAACATTTAAAAAGTCATTGAACAATAATGAACATATATTATTAAAAATATTACTGCACATCGGCTGAAGATCATTAGCCTAAACAAGCTTCATCTACAAATTCAAGTCATTCTATTGGTGACATTTCAGCACATGACAAATGGATAGCGACTCATAAGTAGCACTTAAAACCCAGCTGCGAGCGATCGTTTCACGTGCATCTTTGGGAAACGCACGTAAATGAACAACGAATGTTCGTTAAGTAGCTCGTAAAAAGTGCTCTTAAGTGCTAAGTTCAATCGTTATCGGGAAACCCGGCCCTGAATGAAACAACAGCAGATATCAGCTCCCGCTAAAGCAAAAGACGACTACGCGTAGGCTACTGCGCAGGTGTAGAGTGCGCGGCCGTCTGCAGGAGGTTTGCTGGAACGCGATCCTGAGGTGAAATTTCTTTAAGAGGTTTTAAAAACGTTCTACACTGTGGAGGACGGCTGCGAGTGATGTCAGCAGGATCCGCATTGTAGCAAATGGCTCGGAGTCATTTTGAGGCCATTTGGCGTCTGGACTGTAACAGCCCTAAAATTGTGATAATTAGATAACCCTGTCTCCTCTATCACCTATCAAGGCTGTAAAGTGGGCGACAATTAAAACAAATGCCGTCGTAAAAGGAGGTTCAAAGGAGTTCCATCAGAGCCGATCGAATGACGACAGCCAGAGACACAGCAGGGGGCACAGACTATGTCTGTGATGAAACCACATTTAAAGATCACAATGAGCTGTTTAAATGTATATATATTTTATATCCCTTTACTGCATGATCGTGTATGTGTGATGTAACTGTGTGTTAACACTTTAGTTAGATTTTGTTCACTGTAGCATGGTTCATATCTTAGGTATGAAATTATTATTCAACGTGATCTTAAACCCATGTCTTGTCTAGTATCAAATTAATCCACTCTTTATTTCCTAATCATTTCTCTGTATCATATTACCATAAGCCGAAACAAACTTTTATCATTTGGCAATTACGCAAATGTGATGTCTGAAAGAACAAAGGCTTGTTTCCCGCGCGATCGAACACTTCGCACATTGGTCATTTGCCTAAAATGGGCTGGGCGCGTGAAAGGTCAAAACGGCCTATCGTCCAAGCCATCATTGCTCAGTTGCTCAGCGCTCAATCGCTCAATTCGCCAGCGCAGTTTTGAAACTCGCTGAGACTCACCCAGAGTCCCTCGGATTCATCATCTTTTCTCTGAGCCCTGTCCTACTCTTCGGGACAGTAATTTCCTGGCTTGCACTTTGCACTTCGAGTTCGGACAATTTACGCGGAACACTCCGCCATACGGAACAACCAAACGGACTTACGAGCACACCTGGATTCTCTCTCTCTCTCTCTCTCTGCTCGCACCCGCGCGCACCAGACACTTCGTACTACATCACAAAGAGCCAAATGCAAGTATTAACCTTGTTCTACTCGCTGATGTTTAAGCTTTACCCCTTATGAAAATTAAGGCGATCCTTAGAGATTTTCCGATGGTTTGTGCAGATGTTAAGCCATGGGCGTCGGAACCATTATAAGTGGGTGGGACAGGACCCACCCACTTTTTAAGACCAATGATAATGGACCCACCCACTTTTTCTCTAATTTAGCGCATTTGTCCATTCACTTATCAAAGCGCTGTTAGTCAAAATCCATTCCACTACAGCAGGGACCCCTAACCTTTCCTTTTTTTACACCGCGGACCCGTTTCAGCTTTTAAACATAATTCGCGGGGGGTGAGTGGTCGCTGAGTTGCTGTTCGAACAAAGTGCTGAAAAACCTCCTTTACCAAATGTATAATGTTTTAAACAGAAGTAAATGTCAAACAACCATGCATTAGGAAAATTAATAACTGCTTTATTTATAGTATATTTTGTATAGACCTGTAAAACCATATTATAGCGGATTATTTTACTTTCATTGTTTCACGAGTTTGCCTGCCCATTATTAGTCTTAATAATGAACGGTAAACGAACTTAGCTTGGTGTTCTTAAAGGCAGCTCGAACCTTAGGTCGGACTCGAGCCCCAAGTTCAAGACACAGAAGAAAAAAGGAGGAGATGAGGAGGAGAGATGCCAGAAGAATTGCGTCTGTCGCGGAGGCACGGAGACTCTCCCGTTTTGCTTTTAATGATAATTAACACAGCACTAAATGTGGTTCCTTTCAAACGTTAAAAGTGTAGGCTACTCGTTAAAATATTATTACTGCAGTAAAATAGTTTATTTTGATTATGGTGCCACGATCGCTGGATAATTTTAATGTTTTTTTACAGAAGCCTGGAATTACTTTTCATTTGCGATATCACAGAGTTTAACGTCTTCACGCATTGTTATTATTTGCGAGGTTCATTTGCGGATAATTCATAAAGTCATCCATATGTTTAATCGATTGTGTTTTAGAAGTACACATGCTCAAACTCTTATGACAGCATTGTTTCCCGACGGATATCTCATTTCCAGAATCTCACATTTATATTTCTCTAAGAGAGAGAAAAAGAGATTGGGTATAACAAATAAAAAAGGTATTTAAAAGTTGTATCAGTTTACCTACATTCGTTTTTCTTACCTTTTATTTCCTCAAAATAAAAAATAAACATTGTAGCCTACTGTCAGCAGAGAAAAAAATGACACAGAGAAAGATGAAACATGACATCTGTCATAATTTGCAAAAAATTTAAAGGGCTATTACCAGAATTTCGACCGCAATAGGCTACTGTCTTTTATTTAATAAACGCAAATCAAATGTTCAGGCTAAATAAAAGGAAACATGAAAATGTAATCTATTGTGTATAATGTATTTTTCTTTTACGTGGGGACCCACCCACTTTTCATTTGCTTCCGACGCCCATGTGTTAAGCAATAGTGCTATTGCCAATCTTTTACTCTATCTCTCTCTATAGCTTTTCAGTCTTTTCTTTCTCATCTATGTTTTATGTTATTGTATATGTGTATGTTTAGTTAGTCATTGTGTGTACTTCGTTTTGTAGTTAATAAACCGGTTTTGCATTTTCACAATTGAATTGTTTCTGTGTTCAATGCTCACGAAATTAAAGTCACTATTTCTGCCTTTTGATCCAGCTACACGCTGCGAGTAGCACTGTATATCAGTAAGAAGGTTAATTTTAAAGGCCATGAAATTAACATTTCTTAGACGTTAATATACGATTATGGATATATGTCTTCGGTGGACGAACATATTAATTAATTGTTATTATTAATTCTGCTACGCCAGGTAAAACCTGATAAACTTGTATAATTAATTACAGTTAGTTATACATAATATTCCCTTTTTAGCTAAAATCTAAGATTCCCTTGGGAATCCCCGTAGTATTACAGTCGGAGGTTTATAGTGTTTCAAATAACTTTATTCCCCTCCTCCCGCTGAATCGCTACAGCATGTTGGATAAGGTGACTGGTTTTGTTAATACATGACTCACGCATTTCAAACAATGTTTTTTCAAGAAAGTTGCCAGCTAACGGTAGCAGGTTAGCTAGCACATAAGTTAGCCTAAAGTTATTAACGTAACTGGCTCAGAAAACTCTGTTTCTGCCAAGGCACAGTGAAGAAACATTTACTGAAGGCTTTCATTTATGTTTTTTATATGTAATGCAGAACAGCATTTGTGAGACGACATCAACTCATCATCCGAGTGGACAAGAACACCAACAGACAAGGCCGCCTTAATGCACGGGCTTACCTGGGCTGAAGCCCAGGGGCCTCCCAAGTTCAGGGGCCTCCCAAGTTCATGTTTATATTGTTTTGCAACTTGTCAGGTTATCTGTCAATCACTCTAACTGCACGTTACATGGCTGCTGATTGGTCCGTGGTAACTTACTGTGAAATAAAATATCAGACGTAACAGATTTTTCTATTCCGCGTAATGTATTTAAGTGCGCGTTGTCAACTTGGCATTCCTGTCCTGAGTGTGACAGAGAAACAGGAAATAATCCACCATCAAATGAAAGAGTAATTTATGAAATTTAATAATAAGCACTGATGTGCAGGTCTCTCTCTCTTTCGCGCGGGCGCGCGCTCTCTCTGTGCTCGTGCAGCTGAGTCTCTGGCATGCAGAAGTCTCTCCAACTGTGCGCAAGATACGTGCCGCGGCCGCCAAATAAAGAAAGGAGTTCCCGAACATATTAATGCTGTTCGTTGTTATAAAGTTTAAGTTTACTCGCGTTTATATCAGTGCGCAGCTGGAGCGATGTAGTTTGACGCGATGTAAGCTCACAGTACACACATCTGTTCGTTTAGAAAGACGACGCAACGGAAAATGTGCAAGTCAAAGCGCGACAAGACCATCTCAAATTATCATCCCCTGATCGCACCATTCATATTTATAATCTCCTTATCTAAAGATCTTATATACAGGTATGTTCCCTGTCTGTTTTGTGCATATTCATACGTGTTCGTTTTACATGCTTATGCATAAATACTAAATACAATGCATACTATATCTTCAATAGCCTACAAAATAAATAACTGATTAAAAAACAAGATTCTGTCTATAAAGACGTATCTTTTGTTAACATTAATGCATTTTCACTTTAAAACTAACTTTAACTTCTTATATTTTTAAAACTGTGGTGAGCATTTAGTGAGTGGCAATTTTCTGCAAATTTGTATATTCCAAGAACTATAATAAACATAAAGATATATAAGCATATATACTCTCATACATTTTGGTTTTATTTTCACCACAAGTTGCTGTGTGTGGTTGTTAAATAAAGTGTCTTGTGTTTATGCTCAAGTGGGCTCAGTGATATGTTAATAATGATATTATGGTGTTTTCTGGGTCAAAGAGGGAAAACTCACTGTTGTATGTATTGAAAGAAACTAATGCATTTTGTGATGTAGATTACCTAGATATTACACTTTTTTTTAAAATAAGACTATAAATTTAGGGGATGGGGGCCTCCAAAACCCCTCAGCCCCAGGGCCTCACATTAGGTTAAGGCGGCCCTGCCAACAGAGGAAGCCAAGCCGCAAAAACAATGAAAAATTGTCATGACTTTTTATTTGAAATAAAAGTTATGTGATAATAAACATTAAGTGTTGGCTTAATTATAGTGTTTTAAAGATGTTTTGAAATAAGTTGTTTTAAAATAAAAATAACAATATTCTGTATGTTTATGGTATTTACCCTATAACATTTATAACAAGAGGTGAACAAAGCACCACTTTAGTTTACAGCCCGCAAATATGAGAGTTACCCGGTACATACACAGAACAATCGGGGAATAAGCCCCACTTTAGTTTATAGCCCGCAAATATAAGAGTTACCTGGTAACTCATACAGATCAAAGAGGTACAAGTTGCTATTATTTTTATTGTGTGTTATATTTTATTTGCCGACGTGGGTTGTTGACATCAACTGTAGGCTATACAAAACACTTCATCAGGTAAGTAGCAAATATGAAAAAAAAAAACATATTACACATAGACCATATTACCCATAGACGTAAGTCATACATACCACGTAATATTACAATAGGTACCCTGTAGTTATGAAATACTTTGAGAATAATTTTCCATATATTCTTACCCCCTTATTACCCCAAACTTAAAATATTATTCCCTTATAACTACAAGTACGTACTGTAGAGGTACTCTGTTGTTACAAATAGGTACGCTGTAAATTCGGTTTAATTATGCGGTACTTTGCGGGTCGTAAAATAAAGTGTTACCGAAAAATGTGCTCTGTGGTTTTACTGTTTACTTCAGGCTGAAACATAAACCTATCCTTATTGGAGAGCAGACTGCTCTGAATGAAATTACTTTAACAGTACTTTGATTGATCCAGGTGTGCCCGACCTCAGCAGTCACAACAACAATAATCAGACAAACCTGGATTAATCAGTTTGTCCAATTATGGCAGACAGGAAACAAGGAGCTGGCTGAAGTTCAGAAGGTAGTGCAGCTGGGCATAAAGCCTATTGACACAAAACCTTCAGACCTCTGCCAGATGCTGAAAATGAGCAGGAACTTCATCTTTCAGCACGACAACAACCCAAAGCATATCCATATATATATATATATATATATATATATATATATATATATATATATATATATATATATATATATATACACAGTATTGTTCAAAATAATAGCAGTACAATGTGACTAACCAGAATAATCAAGGTTTTTAGTATATTTTTTATTGCTACGTGGCAAACAAGTTACCAGTAGGTTCAGTAGATTCTCAGAAAGCAAATGAGACCCAGCATTCATGATATGCACGCTCTTAAGGCTGTGCAATTTGGCAATTAGTTGAATTAGTTGAAAGGGGTGTGTTCAAAAAAATAGCAGTGTGGCATTCAATCACTGAGGTCATCAATTTTGTGAAGAAACAGGTGTGAATCAGGTGGCCCCTATTTAAGGATGAAGCCAACACTTGTTGAACATGCAATTGAAAGCTGAGGAAAATGGGTCGTTCAAGACATTGTTCAGAAGAACAGCGAACTTTGATTAAAAAGTTGATTGGAGAGGGGAAAACCTATAAAGAGGTGCAAAAAATGATAGGCTGTTCAGCTAAAATGATCTCCAATGCCTTAAGATGGAGAGCAAAACCAGAGAGACGTGGAATAAAACGGAAGACAACCATCAAAATGGATAGAAGAATAACCAGAATGGCAAAGGCTCAGCCAATGATCACCTCCAGGATGATCAAAGACAGTCCGGAGTTACCTGTAAGTACTGTGACAGTTAGAATCCCCCGCAAAGTCCCTCTATTAAAAAAGGCATGTGCAGAAGAGGTTACAATTTGCCAAAGAACACATCAACTGGCCTAAAGAGAAATGGAGGAACATTTTGTGGACTGATGAGAGTAAAATTGTTCTTTTTGGGTCCAAGGGCCACAGGCAGTTTGTGAGACGACCCCCAAACTCTGAATTCAAGCCACAGTACACAGTGAAGACAGTGAAGCATGGAGGTGCAAGCATCATGATATGGGCATGTTTCTCCTACTATGGTGTTGGGCCTATTTATCGCATACCAGGGATCATGGATCAGTTTGCATATGTTAAAATACTTGAAGAGGTCATGTTGCCCTATGCTGAAGAGGACATGCCCTTGAAATGGTTGTTTCAACAAGACAATGACCCAAAACACACTAGTAAACGGGCAAAGTCTTGGTTCCAAACCAACAAAATTAATGTTATGGAGTGGCCAGCCCAATCTCCAGACCTTAATCCAATTGAGAACTTGTGGGGTGATATTAAAAATGCTGTTTCTGAAGCAAAACCAAGAAATGTGAATGAATTGTTAAAGAATCATGGAGTGGAATAACAGCTGAAAGGTGCCACAAGTTGGTTGACTCCATGCCACACAGATGTCAAGCAGTTTAAAAAAACTGTGGTCATACAACTAAATATTAGTTTAGTGATTCACAGGATTGCTAAATCCCAGAAAAAAAATGTTTGTACAAAATAGTTTTGAGTTTTTACAGTCAAAGGTAGACACTGCTATTTTTTTGAACACACCCCTTTCAACTAATTGCCCAATTGCACAGCCTTAAGAGGCGTGCATATCATGAATGCTGGGTCTCGTTTGTTTTCTGAGAATCTACTGAACCTACTGGTAACTTGTTTGCCACGTAGCAATAAAAAATATACTAAAAACCTTGATTATTCTGGTTAGTCACATTGTACTGCTATTATTTTGAACAATACTGTATATATATATATATATGTAGAGAACCTAATTCAACTACATGCAGGGATCCTCACCCTTGTTATACACAAGTAACAGGCTTACACCAAAAGTCATATAAAAGTACAAAATTTATTAATACACAATTTTAGAACAAACAAACAGCATAAAACACAATTTAAAAGGGGAAGAATTATATATGGTTATTCAAATTCAAGGGTTAAGGAATTATCACAATCTGGCGCCCCCTGGTTAGACGGTGAATGAAAAGGGCTATCTCAACAAATCACACCAATAAAGTCATAACACGGCAAACAGTCACACGTGAGATTTACACAGCAAGGGCAAATAACAAATTTTAAATCGGTGTAAATACTGCAAAATTAACCCCACACATTTAGAAATAATATGACTAATTTGGTTTGATCAGTATAGAAGCTCTAAAACAATTCACAATTATACATCAAACACAGGCGAGCAGCCAATATCCCACAAAATCAGGAAGACTTTACATAAGCAACAAAGTCACAATCATAATGTCTAAATAGCAGGGTTTTGTCAAACACAGTCAACAGTTTCGTCACTCACGGCCCCGCCCACTTCGCACTCGTAGTGCGGGAAGGAAGCGCTACAGATGAGGCAATGACAGTGATACACAAGCAACTCTCGGCTCCAACGATTTCCCGGACACGATGGCCAGCGAGAGAAACCGGAACTGTAGAACAGATCTGTGAAACAGAGGAAGAGCAATCAGTCCCAAATCGTTACACATCAATGTCCACTCTTTCGTAACCGGGGAGAGTTCACACTTCCCTCTACACGAATAAGTAGCGCGCGTTGTTTATCTCTCTCTCGTGGACCTCTCGCTGCCCGGAGTCAATCGCGATCGTCGTCACTGCATGTATCGATCGGCACACGGCGGTGAAGCTTATCTCGTTGCAGTTCCCCTCTCCGTCAAAGAAAAGAACCCCCCCGAAAGGGCTGCATGCTGGCGCTTATATTCTGTGAATCTTCCAATCATGTTACACCCCTGGCTCATCAGCAACATTGAACACACCTGCGAACAAAAGCTTGGAGACACACATGCACACCTGATAAACATTAACCCACCCTCACAAGATGTCAAACGGTCAGTGTCCTCCTCCCGTTACATATATATTTAAAAAATGGGTTTAAGTTTCGGAATGGACCAGCCAGCGCCCAGACCTGAATCCAATTGTGGGGTGATCTGAAGAGTGCTGTGCACAGGAGATGCCCTCGCAGACAGACAGATTCGGAGCGTTTGCCAAGTCAAGATGTGCCATGCTGATAAACTCATACCCAAAAAGACTGTCTGCTGTAATAGAATCAAAAGGTGCTTTAAAGCAACACTATGTAGTTTTGCAACTTTCATAATATATTTTCAAGACCATTGTGATGGTACATTGAATTACAATAGGTTGAATGACACGTATGCCATAGCCTGATGGGGTCTGTATCACCTTAAAGGTAGAGTAGGCAGGTTTACGTCTAAAAAAAGTCTAAATAAGTTTTTTATATAGCAATAATTAAGTATTTAGTAAAATGTAAGTACTCTAAATAAAGAGAGTATAAAAATCGAGTGTCTGTAGACCTCTCACGACGGTTTTAAGCTAATTTTTTCCATTCACTCCACTCCCTCCCTTCTGGGTTTCTTCTAAAGCCACGACCCCAAAACACTTAAACGCTTGATGCCGACCGGCTCTGCTGGAAGAAGCATTTACCTGAGACGAGCGGAGTGGAAGGAGCGCGGTGCATGTAGTAACATCATGTCAGAATCACATGTAATAATACACCTAACTTTATTACTATGAATATAAACAAATAGGATGGCTTTTAGTACTCACTATCAAACTAGCATATCGATACTGGTAAAGATTAGGGGTGTCACGATTCTCCAAATCCTCGATTCGATTACATTTTCGATTCTAGGGTCACGATTCAATTCAATTCTCGATTTTTACTTTTTTTTGAAAGACAAAAAAATGCGATGCCATTAATATTTATTATTATTATTGTTATAGTTACACATTAACATACACATTGCGTGCTTTTCCTCGCATGGGTGTTTTTGGGCTTCACTTTACACGAGAGAACTTGTAGAGGATTCCTTCTTGCACGCAGATGGACTTAATGCGCACGTCTTGGACAAGCATCTGAAATAAATCCAGCGCTACAAGCAGCTGCGCTTCTCTCTGTCTGACGTGCACGGCACACGCTCTCGCATCTATCCGAAGTCTAAACATAAACTAAAGTAGTAGTAATCCTTACGTATTTGTTCAGTTTTATGCGTTTCATGCGAGCTGTGGCAAACTATCCCTTTTGTTTGAAATATAATCTGCTGCATTTTGGTGCCTCTTTCTCACACAAGTGCAGAGAGCTGCGCTCTGTCCGAAGGCAGATCAGTAGGTAGTAATCCTGTTTATGATATGCATTTCAAGTATTAATACATCCCTCGTGTTTAAAATATAAATATCTGAGAGGTTTTCCCCCCGCTTGGTAAGCCGACCGGACGTGACATGGGGGCGTGGCAGCATCGACAATACCATTTTTTAATTCGAAGTTCGAGGATGGGACTTAATTTCGATCGATTTCGATTTAAAATCGAAATCGTGACACCCTTAGTAAAGATTAAAATATATTTAGTTACACTATGATAAAGGTGAATTTCGTCGAAGATTCATAATATACGGTGTTTCGCATGTAGTTTCCGTGATGAAAGCATTGTTGACTCTGATAAGGACTACACTCCGGAGACAATACTGCTACCGCATCGTCAATTTGAGGAAAAGCTACACGATATTTACTTCCGTTTGATAACTTCATTTATTCCTTTTTTGTCTTGTTTGTGCACGATCTCACTGTCTTTTTTTCTCTCTCTCTCTGTGTTTGTGTTTTGACAGTTCCTCACGTGCGCGTCTGTCACCGGGGCGATCTCATCATCACTGATTTCCTTCACCTGCGTCACTCACCTGTTCCTCATTTGCTCCCCAATTCATTTGGTATTTAGTCTCCCCTTGTTCCTTTGCTCCTTGCGAGTTCGTCATAGTTTTTTGTTCTTGTGTCCTGTCTTGTCGTGTTCCCCCTTTTTGGATTATTTAGCATTTTTTGATCTTTTGTCTTTTTATTAATTTTCTCTGCCTGCTCTGCCTGCTGTTCCTCTTTCATTTCTCACTAGGAATCAGCACCTCCACTCCTCTCCGCTCCGGTGTTCCGTTTGCCCTCTCTCTGCCCTGCCGGTGTCCAGCTACGCCAGATTCCATGTGTGACCGCTGTCCAGTAGCACTGAGGGAGTTTGTGACCGCCGCCCTGCTGCATCTGTCGGCCTTCATTGCTGATCGCTGTCCAGAGTCCTGACTATGCCCGCTGTCCAGCTACACTGTGACAGATCGTGTTACACCCAGCTACCTGTCGGCCTTAATTGCCGATTGGTCATCTCATCTCTCCCCGATTCGAATCGGTGGCTTTACTTCATCCAGCTTTGTGTGTGATCTCCAGTGTGTGACTGTGTCTCTCCATTTCCTGACCAGCACGGTGGTTGTGATCTCCGGATGTTATGCCAGTGACTTTGACTTTGATCTCCAGTGTTATCTACTTTTTGCTCCCTGGTTACCCAGTGGTGTTTTCTCTGTCTATCATTTGATCTTTATTAAAGTTTTTGTGTCATCTGCAATTGGTTCCTTGCCTCAGTGTGTTCTCTATACTAGTCCTGACAGTTTGCTTTCGCTGACTGCATATGCAGGTACTGTGAATTTTGAAAGCTCTTTCTCTGCCGTACTTTTGCTCTTTCTAGATTCCGTGCCTCGTGCACTCAATTCAATCTGGTGTGCAATTGGGATCCTGTAGCAACAGGGGTGGTAGCCATGGTTGCGAGAGAGAGTGACAGTCGCCCAAGCCAATCATTTGTTTCATCCCGAATGGAAATAATTAGCTGTGTTTAAAGCAGTCGTGAGAGGTCTACAGACCCTCATCTTTTATACTCTCTTTTTCTCAGAGTACTTACATTTTACTTATGTATTGGTATATAAAAACAGTTTAAAGGGGTCAAATTGTCAGATTGCATGTTTTCCTTTGTTTTTAGAGTGTTTAATGATGTCTGTGCACATAAAAGATCTGTAAAGTTGCAAAAATTATAGTTTCAAATCCAAAGAGATATTCTTTTTAAACGTGAAGCCTCATCCACGCCCACCTAAAACGGCTCGTTTAACACGCCCATCCAGTTTGACGTCATACTGGTTTGAACATTTTCATAACACCGCCCTCATATATACGCAAAGATAGAGGGTGTAACTTTCAATCACGCTGTAGTATTGTTTTTTCCGCCATGTCGAGCAGACGCTGTGTTTCGTTGCAAAACTACTTTGGTTGGCGTTCCAACAGAGTAAACATTAAGAAACCAGTGGTTAGGTTTTATTTACAACACTGTTTCAGAACAGTACAGCCCAAATGTTCGATTGTGTGCTGCACATTTTAAGGAGGATTACTTTCTAAACATCGCGGAGTACAACCGCTGGATGTACAAAAAGGCTTCGTCTAAAAAGTGAAGCAATTGTAACTTTGCAACTACACTGACATCCTGTAAGTAGCTGAGGTTTTATATTTAATACATTTCCTCACTGACGATTCAAAGACGAGTTTTGAGCAGAGACGCGCCTGTGTTTTAATGCATTTCCTAATGATGATTCAAACGCGAGATTTGAGAAGTGCAGATTAGCGTTTGTTGTTTTTACGTTCACAAATGCAAACATGGTTTATGTTTTAGTATCATTACCTCACATCGCGCTGCTAAAGTTGATCGATAAGCTTAGCCATCCGTGTTTCTGGGTCAGATTTAGGCTCATGTTGATAAGGTAGTAGTAAATACGTAGTATCTTGTGGCTTTCACTATTGGTTTGGGAGCTCATCTTCCAAAACTTGGCAAGGAGCGTCATATTTCCGATTACGTTACTGAGGTATTCGGCCAAACACAACGCACTGGATAGCTGGCCAATCAGTTCACACCCGTTGACACCGCGCTTTCTCACAACGATGAGCTTTGTACCAAACGACCTGTTTCAGATGGGCGGGACTTAGAGGTGCTAAAAAATGTATGGTATGTGGAAGATAATGATTTTTTTTAACCATAAACCACACGAACACATTGTATTACACCAAATACACAAAGTAATGTGCTTTTTAGCCCTATAATATGACCCCTTTAAACAAATTTGGAATTTGGATTAGTCCTGCCTATTCTACCTTTAACTGGCACTACAGAACTTCAGGGTGTGGGTAGTAACCAGAGCACAAAAAGAGCTACAAAATTTGACTGCTTTACGGGATACCTTACTTCCACCCCAGACCCCCATTTCCTCAAGTTCAGATGTGAGAGCCTAACTAGCGTTTGTTTGTGCTGTCACGTGGGTGTATGTTGTTATCATGGCCGAAGCAGAAATGAAACCAAAGAAGGCAAAGATTTTGTCGGAGGAGTCTATGAAGAGATAAAGTGAGAGTGACAAAATTAAAGGCCGGACGGTGATAAAATTTGGTACAGCGTTCGCTCGCTGGTGTGAGCTGTAGGAGGAGGATGGCTGCCCGATCGATGCTAACTTGACTATGTTATGGAAGCTATCTGGTCCTCCATTTATCTTCATAAATCAAGGAATGCTTGTAGAGGAGAGATTTATCAGTCTGGTAGATAGTAAACGTTAACATGCTAGTTATCGATGGTTATCATACTATCGCTAGTTATCGGTTGCATTCTTGTTCTGGTTTGAGCATTGCAATCGATGACATGGAATCGCAAATGTTTTGATCTAAAATGTTTAGTCTACTAAAGATGTAAAAAGTATGAAAGGAGGAAGATTGGTAATTTTATAATTGTGTTCATAGCTTCTGAGTTTGTGTTTCAGATGATTGTTAGCTACAGAGCCAAACAGGATTCTTGTTGCTAACATTAGTTTTTATGAGGATGAATTCCCACCCTCATGTTGTTCGTGTGTAATACTTCTGTTTAGTTGGATTCTACAAACATGTAGGGTTCAGTGCATGATGATGACTACCTCATCAAAAGTCTAACTCAAATGTGTTGCTTGTTCTGAATAATCAGTAATTCCCCTGTTATGTGATTTTTGAGTTAACACTCTGGGGTCGACGGTGGCGCGGGCGCCGCAAACTCTTTATTTTTCAATCACTCCGCAAAGATACTTAAATTACTCTGCTGATTTTTGACATACAGATATGATTTATACATCATTTCAAACGTTAAAGTGTCTAGTTTTTTTCTGTCCACTCCCAATAAAAACAGCATGTTGTGCTTTTCGCAAAATTAAGAAAATAAACATGATGCACGTTCTGTTCTCTCTCCCTCAGTGAAGTCCTTTCAGAAACGCGTCAGAAAAATAAACTGTAACTTAACGAATACTTGGTGTAGAAACAAAAGATAAATGTCTACATAATGCTTGGAATGTCTCCTTTTAAATGATATAAGTGAAATTGGAAACAGATATTGTCATTCGGTGTAAACTGTATGAGAAGGAGGAGAAGTACCGTATTTCGCCAGTTATCTCATTATCTGTAATGAGATCGGATCGCCACACCCCCGCGCCATTGAAGTGAATGAGCAGAAACATCCATATGCATGACTCGTGCCTCCTGCAGTCAATGGATATGCAATCCACAATCCAGTCTCTCCATTCCTTGTTGTTCCATCCGATTGCACCAAACATGACATCTAAATCCTTATTTCCTTGCGTATGTGTGTCAGTATCTCCAGACGCGAGTGTTTTCTTTGTTCTTCCGTCAAACAGTTCACGCGATTGGAACACACATACACAAACACGCGAGTCAGGAAACTCGACGCGCTTTTTGGTATTCTTATATAATGCGCGACTGCAAACAGTACAATCCTTATTTAGTTGCGTCTAAGCGCATATCTCCGCACAGCAAGTTTATTAAACACAGGATCACTCGCGTGTGCACACATTCACTGCTTTCATGATCAACACGTGAGGTAATGGCGGCGGTTGTAAACAAACATTGATACGTTTACCACGCGTGTCCCTTGTTGTGTTTCTACTATAATGATTACAAATACACAAATAAGAGTCCAGACAACGATAGGCAGTTGTTCTTTTGAGCTTTTTACTGCACAAAAGTAAACCTCTCGCTGGCCAACCAAACACTAACCCTGGGTTGAAGTGTGTTCATGTTAAGATGGCCAAACAGTATCTTTACCATGATTAAGCTACTATGGTTTTTAAAAGGTAACTTACACTTGTGAAATTAATAGAAAATATTTCAATAGAAATATAAATAATGTGTGTGTGTGTTTATTTACATTATACCCTATTGAAAAGTAAACCTTATCATGGTTTTACTACAGAGAAAGTTATTCCTGTTGTATCGCACGTGTATCCCCTGGTGTAACCATGACAGATTTTACGATAGTAGTCGAAGACAATACTGTTTCCCAACTTTAGGGGGACCCCGAAAGCTAGACTTACATGGTGTTGCCTTAACAAAGTATTAGTTTAAAGGTCACGTTTTTCCTGATCCCATTTTTCCAACTTTAGTTAGTGTGTAATGTTGCTGTTAGATCATAATACCTGCAAAATTATAAAATTCAAAATTCACTGCCAGGCGATATATTTTCTTTAACAGAATTCCCCTTTCAAAGCCTATACAGCGAACATCTGGTTTAGACTACAGCCCTCTACTTCCTGCTTTAATGACATCAGTCAAACAGTTTTTGACTAAACTCCGCCCACAGGAATACGTCAGTCGCCATCTAAGCTAACGGCAAGCTAAGCTGCTGTCGAATCACAACACACTATACAAACTACACAATCAGAACTCGTTATGTATTTCTGAAGAAGGGACTTCATAGAACAAGGAAGACATCAGTAGTTTTTAGGACAGTGAAAATAGCGGTGTAGAGATAAGTAAATTGTGTGAAAAATACCACGTATTTTTACACGTGAAACATGAAAACATGTTATATTGAGCACTGTAAACCAAATCAAAGCTTCAAAAACACAGAAAGAACGGGACCCTTTAAGCCAGGACTAGGCTTTAGTATAATTTGGAAATATAGTTTTAAAAAACATGCCTTACTAAAAACATTACTTGTGTGCATTTTGAGGCTAAACAAAGGACACTGATGTATTTTAAAATATGTCAGTGCTAGTTGTTTTCAGTTTTGACAGCTCTAACATTTATTTTAATCTAATACTAGTCTAATCCCTGTCTGGGAAACTGCCCCTTAATATCTTGATAGAAGTTGCTCTATCAAGCGGCTAACGCATGTTGCCCTACTGTTTAGTTTGGTTATGGCCCGGTTAGCGTACATGCTTGCTTAAAGGCGGGTTGCATGGTTTCTGAAAGCCAATGTTGACATCTGAAATCACCTAAACAAACCCGCCCTATACCCTATATAAGTCTTAAAACTTTCACATAATCACATCACATTACACTATTACATTCACTCTTTTCTGCTGCAGCTCTATTGAGAGGCTCCATGATCCGCCATTGCTGTAAAAGAACTGTTTTATTAGATTAAATGAAATTGATGCTACTCTGCTTCTGTAGCAACATCTTACCTGCCATAACTATTTAAACTCTATCATAATTTACCAACCTGTTGATTTACCATTGTGTTTAATAAGTTTACTTATTAATGTCTGTACATCTGTATCTGGTCTGTCATATCCTTACACTTAGTTATCTTCAAAGACCTTTAATGTTAAGTTACAGCAAAAAATATCTGGACATACAGTGCACAGTTAATAAAGACGTCCTCCAGTTCTTATTACAGCTGTACACAAGGTGGCGCCATGCCTGCTTGTGCTTTCAGGGAAGGAGTTGGGATAATTCACTTTCAAACGCATATGCATGTGTGTCAGCTTGTCAATGTTAAAACATAAGGATAATATGTATGACATAAATTTAAAGTTAGTATATTGTCTTTGTGTATTAGATTATTTGCCTATTTTAGTGGTCTGCCACACTGACTAAAGCTGAACTGCCTACAGACCGCAGCTCAGTTACTCTATGCAGCTGTATTATATGTATATACACATTTGTTATTACAGTCAAGGAGTATAAAGATGCATTGAACTAATGCCTTGAAAGTAAACAATAACTCTTAACTCAATACAATGAAACAGCAGATGTGTAAATTTCGGTAGGTTTTTTGCACACAGAGAAGACTGCAAAAGAACGAACATCTAACACGTCTGCATCGTGGTTAATGTGTAAGCAAAGTTTCCAGACACCGTTTCAGAGAAACACAGATTAAATAGGTCACATTTGTGTTTCGAATCATTATTTAAATTATTGTTGTACACAAGCAATTCAGGAAATCAATTTAGTGGTTATGAGGTTCAAACAAACAGTTTTGTGTAATGGATGTGCTGTAATTTTTTCTATTCATATTTAATATGTTTTAGATTATGTGACCAGATACTTGTGATGTTAAAAACGTCTTGTTGTCTAAATGCAGATTGTAACTAAAGATTGTTTAAAATTTTAAACAATCTTCAGGGTTTGGATAGTTACACCAAATGCTATACAAAAAGCACTGGCATGTTATAAATGTATGCTCAGAGTTTGTGGTGCTACTTTGTGCTTGACCCTCCAGGATCAGAATTTGCCCACTGCTGGTGTAAGCAATACACAGTGATGCAAAATACACAAACTGCTGTTGATATTCTTCAGGTAAATTTTATTCAGAAAACAATGAGTATCTCAAGCTGTTTCACACGCTGTACCCTGATCATCATTATGTTGTTTAGTGGTTCTCAGTGGTGTCCCATACTCACGTAACAACATCCCTTCATTTTTCTATACAGACTCTCATGAGGTGATCAGAAATGTTTAAGTTAGTGTGACAGCTTCATCTCTTTCCAATTATATTGGATTTCCAACGCTATGTCACTCATGGCAATTCGTATGTATTTTGTATGACCATATTTGTACATTTTTGTAAGAATTGCCTTTGCACCTGACGTTGGGGTTAAGGGTGGGGTTTCATTATTCTTTTATTATTGTAATAATTGTAAGTTTTTGCACGATTCACTTCATATGAAATTCATACGATTTAGCCAACTCGCAAAATACATACGAGTTCTTGTGAGATCAGGCTGGGATTTCTTATCATGGATGTTTATCAGATTCTTCACCTGAATCTGTTTGTCATCTTCACTTTACTGACTTATGCAGGTACAGATTTAATGTTAAAGTAATTCAGTTTAGTAGATTGTCAGTAAATGTGAGTGTGAACATGTGCATTGCAACTAATGCATGATGTGTAATCATTTTTCAAATTTACTGCCCAATACAGTTATAAAAAATATAACCATTTACTGGTTTTGTTTTTTCTTCAGATCTCTCCAAAACAAGTGTGTCAAGGATTTTTTTTATCAAATTAACCAAACAGCCGTTGTGGGGGACACAGTAACACTTTACTGTAATGATACAGAACATTCAAATAATATTCTGCAATCTGACGATATAACATGGAAAATAAATAAAATCTGTATTTTTGCTCAAGCCTCATTCTTTAACAGAACTCTGAGAAACTTTTCCTCAGACAGGATGTATATTAATCCAGCAGTTCCAATGGAATTGAAAATAAATCAAATACAAGCATCAGATGCAGGAAACTATTCATGTCACACTAGTACAGGAATGGGGAACCCTGGTCCTGGAGGGCCACTGTCCTGCAGAGTTTACTTCCAACCCTAATCAAACACACCTGCATTTCTTTTCCAAGTAATCCTGAAGACTTCAATTAGATTTTTCAGGTGTGTTTAATTAGGGTTGGAACTAAACTCTGCAGGACAGTGGCCCTCCAGGACCAGGGTTCCCCACCCCTGCACTAGTACAATAGCAAAAATATGGATATTAACAATAACAGGTTAGTTCATAATTTCTTTAATTGAGTTTACTATAATTTTGTGTGAAACTAGTAAAAGCAATCAATGCTGAATGATAGATGTTGTTTGACTCTTTGTCATGACTGCTGGGTGATCGATGGCTGTGTGATCTGTGTGTGTGTGTGTGTTGTTTACCTGTGGTGCCGGTTCCTCGTGTATTCACTAACTCCGCCCCCTTGTTTCGGTAATTGTTCACCGGTGGTGTCTCGTTTACCTTTCCCTTTATATTACACGTAGTCCTGTCCAAGGGCGTAGGTTTGATTCTGGCATTGGTGGGGACATAAATAAAATGGTCGCATGGCAAAAACTGTTTATCACCGTTTACTTGACATAAATGTCACCGGCCAGGGGCTGGCTACTAGTTGTATAAACCACGCCCCTTCTAAACTTCCACCTCGAGGAGGTCCCCAAAACCAACCCAATGACCAGACAACAACGAGCGCAAGTAAATATAAAATGTTCTTTATTGAGTTAAATAATTAAAATATAGGGGGAACTGGGAAAGGGGAAATTAAAACTAATTTCAGGTTCTGCCCTCCAGGGGGGGCCACGGCCCAATGAATGACTAAGGGTGGGGGGTCGTACGTGGGGGAACGGGCTCCTGCCTCGGGTTCCCTCTACTCGTGGCGCGCTCCTCTTCCTTCCTGGAGGCAGAATAAAAACACAATGAGTGCTGGTATGGGTCTTTTTCTGTTGTTGTACCTTGACTCGGCGCACAGCGGTGCACCGCCTACTTTCCACAGGTCCTTGCTCGGTGACTCACTCGCCTTCCTTATTCTCTCTCCCTTCTCAGGTTCCAACTAGGACACGAGGACACAGTGAGTCGACTTCACGACATTCGCTCGCCTCTGCGCTGGTTACAGCTTCTAGATGGGTATGGCTCTCTCCACAGTTCAATATTTCGGTGCTCACGTTGGCTCTCTTTCTCTCCACAGACGACTGCTGGGATACAGGGACACAGTGAATCGTTCTCAAGACGTTCGCTCACCTCTGCGCTGATTACAGCTTCTAGGTAGGTATGGCTCTCTCCACAGCTTGATATCTCAGTGTTCACGTTAACTCTCTTTCTCTCCACAGACGGCTGCTGGGATACAGGGACACAGTAAATCGTTCTCAAGACGTTCGCTCACCTCTGCGCCGATTACAGCTTCTAGGTAGGTATGGCTCTCTCCACAGCTTGATATCTCAGTGTTCACGTTAGCTCTCTTTCTCTCCACAGACTCTGCTGGGGTACAGGGACACAGTAAATCGTTCTCAAGACGTTCGCTCACCTCTGCGCTGATTACAGCGTCTAGGTAGGTATGACTCTCTCCACAGCTCAATATCTCAGTGTTCACATTGGCTCTCTTTCTCTCCACAGATGGCTGCTAGGATACAGGGACACAATGAATCGTTCTCAAGACGTTGCTCACCTCTGCGCTGATTACAGCTTCTAGGTAGGTAGGGCTCTCTTTCTTTCCACAGTTCAGTATCTCAGTGTTCAACGTTGGCTCTCTTTCTCTCCACAGCTCAATATCTCAGTGTTCACATTGGCTCTCTTTCTCTCCACAGATGGCTGCTAGGATACAGGGACACAATGAATCGTTCTCAAGACGTTGCTCACCTCTGCGCTGATTACAGCTTCTAGGTAGGTATGGCTCTCTTTCTTTCCACAGTTCAGTATCGCAGTGTTCAACGTTGGCTCTCTTTCTCTCCACAGCTCACACAACTCACTCGCTTTCCTGTCAATCAGCAGACGTAACAAGTTACATAGAGACTTACAGGGGTCGCGAGCTTACGCTGGCTAGTTTCTGCAATGCGGCGATTAAGCAATGGTTTGTACTGGGACGCCGGGGGCCAAGACCCTCTCGGCGAACTCGTTGATGAACAGAGGGGCGAGACCCACGCCGGCACACCGGGTCGAACGCTGCCCGTTCCTCGAGACCCGTTGGTCAATCGAAAACTGGACCGGGGCGCCCTTTCGTCGAGACCTCGGGCCAGCGGATCTCTCCTGCCTCTACTCTGTGATGATGAAAGAACACAGGTAAGTTAACAATAATAGGTACAGTATTCACACACACTGCTACTCGCACAGTTCTTCGCCGCCACTCTGTAATTCTGTGAAACTGAAAGCACACTACAGCAGTATTATACAGGGTTTTCTAGCGCCGTTCTTTCCTCTTCACCGTCCCGGGACGAGTGACTGGGAACGGGATTTCGTCAAACAAGACACAGCACTCACACTGCAATACACGGCATTACACAGCACCACTTCAAGTGAAAATTTCCAAAGACTCACCCCACCACGCTCAGTGCACACAATAGACACCCGTCCTCTTCCACGTCGCTCTGGGCGAGAAATAGGGAGATGGTAATGGCCTAGCGTTTGTTTGCTGTCGTTGCTGTAGCTACTTTCCCACGGAAACCTTCGGCTCACCCACCACGCTGGTCCAGGGGTAGGGCCACTCGATCTCTCTCTTAAGAACACTCAAACAATGAATCAATCCAATATGTATATCAACATTCACTTCAAGGGTTTTGGTTACTCACGATCTCTATCTTTCTTCGTCCTAGGTTGTCTTCATGCCAACAGTAACTCAGGCAGCTAGACAGGGCGCTTTCCAGCCACAAACACCACTGTTCCCACAGATATATACTCACAGTGGTAAGTTTTCCTCTCCTTCCGTTTCTCTCAAACAATGTCAGTGTCCGGCTAGTACTTCACCTTTAAGGTCTTCAATGTCCTCATTTCCATCGATCTATAATCCATACGTGGAGAGAGAGCAATACAACAATCCGAATATAGCGTATTAGGCGAGCTCAACTCAGCACTACAATACACACCAACACATCAGTGGATAACATCAGCCAAGACTGTGGTTTGACTTGTCTTTTTATACTCCCCTGGGTGCTGTTCTCCTCCAATCACCCGGCGCTCCTCTTAATAGCTCCCAGCTGTGTGTAGTTTAGCTGATTACAGCGTTCGCGACGCCACCGGATTTCCGGTGTTTGCTCTTTCCGGTCCGGGCGGAAACATCCGGGCGGAACCAAAACTTCCCAATTTTTGGTTCCGCCTCAAAGATCGTCACTCCTGTGACATCCTCCCCCACCAATACATTCTAGTCCCTAGAATGCCTCGGCGTTGTCCACTCCCCGTACCGGGCAGGGGGGCGTCCTCGACTCTCTCGTTGGGAGCGCCTTACGGGTGAATCGGGCTCGGCTGGCCCGGGTACTACCTCTGGTTGTATCTGGGCCGCCGGGGGCTCAACCGGCTCAGGTGCCAGCTCAGGCTGCATCTGGGCCACTGGGGGTTCGACTGGCTCTGGTGCCACCTCTGGCTGTCTCTGGGCGGCCGGGGGTAGCGCTACCATGGGTCTCCCTGGTACCACAGCCCATCCTTCCAACCAGGGGGCCTCCGGTACTGGCTCGGCGGGCCCTTCTATCACGGCCTCAGGGTAGTTCGGACAAGGGCGAAGCATATTACGGTGTACCACACGTTCGGGGCCAGGCTTTCCCTCGGGTCGGATGGTGTACACCGGTTGTCCCGGCCTCTGCTGTTTGCAGACCACATACGGGATAGCCTCCCAGCGATCGCTTAGCTTGCCCTTTCCCTGCCGCCGGTTATCTCTCGCCAGGACCCTCTCACCTGGTAACAGGGGGGCATCTCGGGCAGTCCGATCATACAGCCGTTTGTTCCTTTCTCCTGCCGTCTGTATTCTCCTCGACACCTGTTCATACGCGAAGTGTAAGCGCTGGTGATGGCGCCCCACCCACTCTGTTACACTCACTTCTTCCCGGTCTGCTGCTACCCCCAAGACCAGGTCAGTGGGCATTCGCACGTGCCTGCCGAACATCAGGTAAGTAGGGGCATACCCCGTTGTGCTATGAACACTGTTATTATACGCTTGCAAAAGGTTCGGTAAAGCACTCACCCAATCTCTCTGCTGCTGTTGGTCTAAGGTCCCCAGTAACCCCAATAGGGTCTGATTAAACCTCTCGCAGCCTCCGTTTCCCTGGGGATGATACGACGTTGTGTGGGTCTTCGTGCATCCATACAACTGGCACAACTCACGGATTACCTTGGACTCAAAATTCGCCCCTTGGTCGGAGTGCAGGAACTCGGGGCATCCAAACGTCTGAAAAACATGGCGCCATAAGGCTGTGGCGGTGGTATTGGCTGTCTGATCAAGCGTTGGAACTGCCCAGGCGTATTTAGTAAACAGATCGGTGATGACCAGGATGTTCTGATAACGGTCCTGAGGGCGGCCCAGCGTCAGGAAGTCCATGGCCATTATGTGGAGGGGGGCTTTCGCATGGATAGGTACCATCGGTGCTCGGGCCTCTCGTCTAGACTTGAACAACATGCACCGGGGGCAAGCTTGAATCAAGTTGTGCACAGACGCCTCCAGCCCCGGCCAGTAGAAGAATCTACGTAATAAGGATACGGTTCTCTCCTGTCCCTGGTGTCCCAACTGGTCATGATAGACTGAGACTAATACATTTACCTGGTCGGCGGGCACCACAATCTGGCACACTTCTTCTCCCAATTTCGGGTCGCGGGTTTTCCGGCAAAGCACCCCCTCCTGTAGCTCCAGCTTCTCCCACTGTCCCAGTAACTTTCTCCCTGTCTCCGTCTGGGCTAATCTTTCAGCCGGCGTGGGCCGTTGGCCCTGCTCCACCCACACCTTCACTTGGCGCACATCCCGGTCCTGAGCTTGCCTCTCTATCCATCGGCGGGGGTCCCACCCCCAGTTCCCTGGCACGGCCTCCTTCTGGCCTCCTGGTGCTTCCACGACCCCTATCATATAGCCCTCCTCGCGGCTATCCTCCCTTTGATACCCCTGGCGTCTGGGGCTCTTTGCCTCCGGCAATCTTGAAAGGACGTCTGCGTTCGTATGCTCTCGCCCGGGCCGATACTGCAACTTGTAATTGAAGTTGGCCAGCTGAGCCACCCATCGCTGTTCCACAGCCCCCAACTTCGCCGTCTGTAAATGCACTAGAGGGTTATTGTCTGTAATAACCGTTACCTCAGCTCCCCAAAGGTAGTCCTTGAACTTTTCGCTCAAGGCCCACTTCAGGGCCAGCAGCTCCAGCTTAAAGGAACTATAATTGGCATCATTCCTCTCTGCCGGATGGAGGCTTCGGCTCGCATAGGCGATCACCCGCTCAGCTCCTTCTTGTCGTTGGGCCAATACCGCCCCCAGTCCCAGGTTGCTCGCGTCTGTATACAAGACAAAGGGTTTAGAAAAGTCAGCATACGCCAAGATGGGGGCCTGTAACAACTCCTGCTTCAGCCTCTGAAAAGCCCTCTCACAATCATCACCCCAGTTAATAAAGGGCGATCCACGGCCCCGGCTTCGTCCTGTGCCAACCAGCAACTGGTTAAGAGGCTTGGCAATCTTGGAGAAATCTTTAATAAACCGTCTGTAATATCCCACGAACCCTAGAAAGGATCGTACTTGCCTCACAGTTTTCGGCGCATTCCACTCCTTTACGGCAGAGACTTTCTCGGGGTCCACGGCCACCCCCGCTGCACTAACCACATGGCCCAGGAACTTCACTTCTCGCCGCAGCAGGTGGCATTTGTCCGGCTGCAGTTTCAGCCCGTATCTTTCCATGGCTCGAAAGACTTCCTCTAGGTGCCGGAGGTGGGAATCGAAATCTGGGGAATACACAATCACATCATCCAAATATACCAATACCGACTCCATCAACTGACCTCCCAGGCAGCGTTGCATCAAGCGTTGGAAGGTGGCTGGAGCGTTGCAGAGTCCGAAAGGCATCCGGTCCCACTCGAACAATCCGAATGGGGTCGTGAAGGCCGTCTTCTCCCGGTCCACCTCGGCCACCTGCACCTGCCAATATCCACTGGCCAGATCTAAGGTGGAATACCAGGCTGACTGCGTGAGGCTAGCGAGGGAGTCTTCAATTCGTGGTAGAGGGAAAGCATCTTTCTTTGTTACCAGGTTCAGCTTGCGATAGTCCACACAGAACCTCCAGGCTCCTGTCTTCTTTTGTACGAGCACGATGGGGGCCGCCCAGGGGCTACTGCTCTCTCTGACGATGCCCCGGCTCAACATGCCCTGCAGAAGTGTACGTACTTCCGCATATAAGGTAGGTGGGATCGGTCGATACCTCTCCCTGCTTGGCCCCGCATCCCCAGTGGGGATATGGTGTTCCACCACCCGGGTGCACCCATAGTCCTCATCATGCCTTGCGAACACATGTTGCCACTTCCGAAGGAGTGCCTGCAGTTTCTGTGTCTGTACCCGTCCCAGGTCATCCCCTTGCAGTGACTCACCCGCCAGATGTTTCGGCATACCTCCCCCCTGGCTACTCGCCGGGGCATCCATCTGGGTCAGGGCCACCTCTATCACAGTGGGGCACACCTGACGAAAACTGACGTCCCTTTCTTCTCTCACCTGGTGAGGCGTGACCGTCGTTAGCCGGGCCAGTCGTTGGTGTCGATATAGTTGGACTGCATAGGGGTGCTCATTTCTCACTCTCACAGGGATCCTTCCCCGGTATACCGCCGCTAGTCCCCGTGCTACCTCCACTTGTGGACAATCCGTGTGTGGCTCCACCAACACCCACTCCTCGGGGTTCGCTTCCCGAAGGGGCACTCTTGCCCAGACGATAGCTTCGCTCCTAGGGGGAATAGACAAAGCAAAACGACACATTACTTTTCCCACTTCCTCCCGATCTCTACGCACCTGATTCATTTGGACCCGGCGGCAGTCAGCCACCACGCGCTCCCACTTGGGCCTCTCGGCAGGTGAGATCCTTGGACCAGGCCTAGCCCGGAATATCTCCTCCCAGCACTCAGAGAGGACGTTCATGCCCAATAGGGCTCTGTGGGTGCCTAAGCACCTATCCTCCACAATGACCACACCTTTTTGGGGGACGACCACCCCATGCACTTCCAGATCCGTTAGGCGATAGCCGATGTAGGGGATTTCCAGGCCATTAGCGCCCTTCAACGTCAACCAGGGGGCCTCCGCTCCTTGTACTCCTTCTCGTCCGAATATCTCCTTGGAGAGGCTTTCTGCAAACATCGTTACCTGTGAGCCCGTATCTACCAGGCACTGAATCCACTTGCCACACACTTTTACTTCTGCCACCGGGCTATGCCCGATCATCTGTTGCCTTGAACCGTTCCTTCTTCCCGGGTCTTCTTGAGGGGTCCCGGCCACACGACCCACTGTGGCCGGTCGTCCTAAAAACCCCCTTCAGATGCCCTGCGAGGCCCACACTGACGACTGTAATGCCCGGGCTCACCACAACGATTGCAAATCGGTCGTCCCTGGTCATCCCACTCAAAACGGGGTCGATTATAGCGGTTTGGGCGTCCCGGCGGCTCTCGGCTCCTCTCCGAGTATACTCGCTCTCGGGGTGCCGGCCTTGGCTCCTCCCGCGCCCTACCTTGGCGCAGCTCTCCCAGAAGAGTTTTGGATAATTCTGACATCTGCTCCCGGACATCCTTCAACAGTTCTACTTTTAGAGCCTGCTTCCAATCCGTGCGCTCTGGTGGTGGTGGCACGCTTTCGTTTACCGCTGCACATACTGGGGTCTCACTCACCTCGACCTCATCACCCTCCAAGGCTAACGCCTCCTTCCTTAGATCTTCAAATGTGAGGTCGGGGTCTCTGCGAAACTGGACCCTCAAACTCTGTCTCACGGGGCCCTCTTTCATCCCCAGGAGGAATTGGTCGCGCAGCAAAGTCTCGCCATCCCCCAATCCATGATCGCGGCGGGCCTGTAGCCGGGTGAACTGCTCTCGCAGTCTCAGGGCAAAAGCTCTAATGGGTTGTCGGGGGCCTTGTTTACTGTTGAAGAATTGGGAACGGAGGACAGCTACGGGGGTGTGGTCACCATATTGCTCGGTAAGGAACTGAAATATAGTTTGGGCACTGGCTCGGACAGCTTCAGGGGCGGCCTGTACTTCTCGCCGCGCTTCTCCCTCTAGGGAGTTTAATACGAACTGGAGCCGCTGGGCTACACTAAGGCTTTGCAGGTCGGCTAAATACTCCAACTGGGCCTTCCATTCCGTTAGTCGTATTCCCGACTCTATTCCTCCATACTTTTGGACCCAAGGGCTGCCCATAAAGACAGGCACCGCACGGGGTTGGGCTGCGGGCCCTGCGTTGTCGGTCATTGGGCTAGTCTGGTTACTCAACTCGAGGTGGAGCCCTGCCGACTACGCCAAAATCTGTCACCGGCCAGGGGCTGGCTACTAGTTGTATAAACCACGCCCCTTCTAAACTTCCACCTCGAGGAGGTCCCCAAAACCAACCCAATGACCAGACAACAACGAGCGCAAGTAAATATAAAATGTTCTTTATTGAGTTAAATAATTAAAATATAGGGGGAACTGGGAAAGGGGAAATTAAAACTAATTTCAGGTTCTGCCCTCCAGGGGGGGCCACGGCCCAATGAATGACTAAGGGTGGGGGGTCGTACGTGGGGGAACGGGCTCCTGCCTCGGGTTCCCTCTACTCGTGGCGCGCTCCTCTTCCTTCCTGGAGGCAGAATAAAAACACAATGAGTGCTGGTATGGGTCTTTTTCTGTTGTTGTACCTTGACTCGGCGCACAGCGGTGCACCGCCTACTTTCCACAGGTCCTTGCTCGGTGACTCACTCGCCTTCCTTATTCTCTCTCCCTTCTCAGGTTCCAACTAGGACACGAGGACACAGTGAGTCGACTTCACGACATTCGCTCGCCTCTGCGCTGGTTACAGCTTCTAGATGGGTATGGCTCTCTCCACAGTTCAATATTTCGGTGCTCACGTTGGCTCTCTTTCTCTCCACAGACGACTGCTGGGATACAGGGACACAGTGAATCGTTCTCAAGACGTTCGCTCACCTCTGCGCTGATTACAGCTTCTAGGTAGGTATGGCTCTCTCCACAGCTTGATATCTCAGTGTTCACGTTAACTCTCTTTCTCTCCACAGACGGCTGCTGGGATACAGGGACACAGTAAATCGTTCTCAAGACGTTCGCTCACCTCTGCGCCGATTACAGCTTCTAGGTAGGTATGGCTCTCTCCACAGCTTGATATCTCAGTGTTCACGTTAGCTCTCTTTCTCTCCACAGACTCTGCTGGGGTACAGGGACACAGTAAATCGTTCTCAAGACGTTCGCTCACCTCTGCGCTGATTACAGCGTCTAGGTAGGTATGACTCTCTCCACAGCTCAATATCTCAGTGTTCACATTGGCTCTCTTTCTCTCCACAGATGGCTGCTAGGATACAGGGACACAATGAATCGTTCTCAAGACGTTGCTCACCTCTGCGCTGATTACAGCTTCTAGGTAGGTAGGGCTCTCTTTCTTTCCACAGTTCAGTATCTCAGTGTTCAACGTTGGCTCTCTTTCTCTCCACAGCTCAATATCTCAGTGTTCACATTGGCTCTCTTTCTCTCCACAGATGGCTGCTAGGATACAGGGACACAATGAATCGTTCTCAAGACGTTGCTCACCTCTGCGCTGATTACAGCTTCTAGGTAGGTATGGCTCTCTTTCTTTCCACAGTTCAGTATCGCAGTGTTCAACGTTGGCTCTCTTTCTCTCCACAGCTCACACAACTCACTCGCTTTCCTGTCAATCAGCAGACGTAACAAGTTACATAGAGACTTACAGGGGTCGCGAGCTTACGCTGGCTAGTTTCTGCAATGCGGCGATTAAGCAATGGTTTGTACTGGGACGCCGGGGGCCAAGACCCTCTCGGCGAACTCGTTGATGAACAGAGGGGCGAGACCCACGCCGGCACACCGGGTCGAACGCTGCCCGTTCCTCGAGACCCGTTGGTCAATCGAAAACTGGACCGGGGCGCCCTTTCGTCGAGACCTCGGGCCAGCGGATCTCTCCTGCCTCTACTCTGTGATGATGAAAGAACACAGGTAAGTTAACAATAATAGGTACAGTATTCACACACACTGCTACTCGCACAGTTCTTCGCCGCCACTCTGTAATTCTGTGAAACTGAAAGCACACTACAGCAGTATTATACAGGGTTTTCTAGCGCCGTTCTTTCCTCTTCACCGTCCCGGGACGAGTGACTGGGAACGGGATTTCGTCAAACAAGACACAGCACTCACACTGCAATACACGGCATTACACAGCACCACTTCAAGTGAAAATTTCCAAAGACTCACCCCACCACGCTCAGTGCACACAATAGACACCCGTCCTCTTCCACGTCGCTCTGGGCGAGAAATAGGGAGATGGTAATGGCCTAGCGTTTGTTTGCTGTCGTTGCTGTAGCTACTTTCCCACGGAAACCTTCGGCTCACCCACCACGCTGGTCCAGGGGTAGGGCCACTCGATCTCTCTCTTAAGAACACTCAAACAATGAATCAATCCAATATGTATATCAACATTCACTTCAAGGGTTTTGGTTACTCACGATCTCTATCTTTCTTCGTCCTAGGTTGTCTTCATGCCAACAGTAACTCAGGCAGCTAGACAGGGCGCTTTCCAGCCACAAACACCACTGTTCCCACAGATATATACTCACAGTGGTAAGTTTTCCTCTCCTTCCGTTTCTCTCAAACAATGTCAGTGTCCGGCTAGTACTTCACCTTTAAGGTCTTCAATGTCCTCATTTCCATCGATCTATAATCCATACGTGGAGAGAGAGCAATACAACAATCCGAATATAGCGTATTAGGCGAGCTCAACTCAGCACTACAATACACACCAACACATCAGTGGATAACATCAGCCAAGACTGTGGTTTGACTTGTCTTTTTATACTCCCCTGGGTGCTGTTCTCCTCCAATCACCCGGCGCTCCTCTTAATAGCTCCCAGCTGTGTGTAGTTTAGCTGATTACAGCGTTCGCGACGCCACCGGATTTCCGGTGTTTGCTCTTTCCGGTCCGGGCGGAAACATCCGGGCGGAACCAAAACTTCCCAATTTTTGGTTCCGCCTCAAAGATCGTCACTCCTGTGACATAAACAACAGACAACTCGCTAGCACTTTACTCAGTGACATCTGACTCGCCACCCACGGTGCCATCCCAAATTTAATGTAATATAATAAACAATTCGTTATGTCCTAGAGCCTAATAAACAGTAACTGTTTAAGTCTTTGTCAAAAAAAAAGAAAATCACATTGTAACATATATGAATCCATATTAACTTTATAACAATGAAGAATATGCAAGTAATATTTAATTCTTCATTTAATTTTGCCAAAAAATCCCAGTGTTGAAGTAGGAATGTATATCATGCTGTTTCCTGAACAACGTTTATTAACGTTTCTGTAGTTCACATTAAATCTTCTTTTCATTAACAGACAGTTAATTAGTGTGAAAAAAGTTTTAAGTTTAAAATGCAACATTATGTCTACATCTGTGCAAGTAATGACCACAGTGCAGTAATGTATTCAGCAATCATGACATGAATTCATGTTTTTACCATGTTGGGGTTATTTTCTTTCATGGATTAGGGACCCCCAAATAACATTGCTATCCCATTTATAAAAGGTTGACAAAAGTTTGCAACTCCTCAGGTTAACATGGGATTGTCGTGTATTGGTGAAAACACTGTCCTTGAATCATTATGTGACACAATTTTTTTTGTGCATGAAACAGTTACAGTGGGTATAATAATACTTTCTTCCTCACTAACCTGTAGCCCGAATAATCACGCGCGTCTTGTTGAGTGAACTTTGGCGCGTTGTACAAAGTGAAACCATCCTATCACACGTAAAGTGATGTGAGTTAGAGCGGCGGGACTCAAGAAATGCTAATCCAATCATATTAGCAATGTGAGTAGAGAGGCGGGACTAAAGAAATGCAAAGCCAGTCATATTAGCAATGTGAGTTACGGAGGCGGGCATTGCAGAGAACGAAAGCTGTTAACCGTTTGTGTACCACATAGAGCGTCATTTTTACAGAACGGGATTGCAAAAGATTTCTAATCTCATTTAAATGATTCCTGAAAAAATATAATAAATAAAAATTAGAAAACACAAGAATAAGACGGACATCAGTGGTTATATATAAATACAGATTAATTGTTTGGTCGAAATTATTGCTAGGGACAATTCAGTCTTCCCTGAATATTGCTAGGGACATGTCCCTAGCGTCCCACCCTAAATCTACGCCCTTGGTCCTGTCCTTCGTTGCGCGCTCATTGTTTTATCACAGTCCTGCTGCCCTGCCTTGTCTTGTCAGTCGCTCTCTGTCTTCTCCTCTGATTACCCCAGGTTTGGTTTCGGCGTTCGGGGACTCGTCTTCACCCGGACCGCTCGCTTGTGGAGTACTGGATTATTGACTTTGTTTGTCTCTCGCTACAGCTGGTTGGCTTCGTTTTAAGGCGGTATACCAGCTGTCTCCTTTTCTCTCCGGTTTGCATCATCACCCGTGAGTGGAGTACACCTCATTACCATTGTGGATTATATTGACTTTAACGACTGTTGTTTCTCGGAACCGCTGGTTCGCTTCGTTTTTAGGCGGTGACCAGTGGGTTCCGGGTGGCTCTACTACATCAGGATTTCACAGTGGATTACCCGTCTGAGAACTTGGATTTCCATCTTCCATCTCCGCCTGTCATCCACCTTCAGGGCGGCGTGTATCATCCCTCTGTTGCGTGTGGTGACTGTGCTGGCGTTCTCGACGGAGTGCGTGGGTGGCTCTCTCTCTCTCTTCGGATCTGTACTGGACTATTGTGTAACACCGACTCACTCTCTCCTACTGTGGGAGTGCTTCATCCCCACAGTAGTGATTTCACCAGAGTGAGTCAACGGGTGTGTGCCGTGTGTGGATCTACCAGTGACTTTGCTCTCCAGTTCTCTATATTTACCCTTTTCTAAATAAATCATTAACTTGCACTTGACTCCTGAGTTCATTTCCTGACAGATGAGCGCGCCAAAAATGGAGTCAGCAAGTTTTGAAAGCCTGGAGGTGCAGACCGCCCTTCACCAGCAGGGGGCGGCCATCGACCAACATTCGTCGTTATTGTCTGCTGCTGCCAGAGATTTCAGCATCCTGTCTGAGCAATTGAAAGAGCTCAGCAACCGTTTGGATAAAGTGACTCCTCACCATGAAGCCCTAACCTCATCCGGAGAAGCCGCTTCATTTGAACGGGAGCCACACACGGCAACACCCTCCACCTACGATGGCGATCCTAACACCTGCAGATCTTTTCTACAGCAGTGCTCTCTCGTCTTTGCTCTCCAACCCCGTCGATTTTCTTCATCCACTTCCAGAGTGGCCTATGTCCTGACGTTACTCACTGGAAGGGCGAGAGACTGGGGTATGGCCGCCTGGGGGGCTAAAGCTCCTTTTACGTTTTCGTTCGAGGCTCTGGAGGAAGAGATGCTAAAGTTGTTTGACCGCTCACTCAAGGGAGACATGGCAGCGGCTGAGTTGGTGAGATTACGGCAACGTAATGACTCTGTTACTGATTTTGCTATACGTTTTAAGACGCTCGCTATTTGCTACAACTGGAACGACGCGGCATTACGAGCACAATTCCTCGAGGGTCTCACGCCAGGTATTCAAGACGAGATTGCACTGAGGGAGCCACCCACGTCACTGGAAGCTGCCATCGATCTGGCTCTGAGGGTCGAGTCTCGCCATCGGCAGAGAGATCTACGTCGCTCATTTCGCCAGCTGATGTCAGAACCAGGGGAGATCGCTTCAGAGACGCCCTCCGAGGAGCCTATGCAGCTGGGCAAGTTCCGAATTTCTGCTGGAGAGAGAAGTCGTCGGCTGTCTAATGGCCTCTGTTTATATTGTGGCAAGCCGGGGCATCTGGCGGCCACCTGTCCGGTAAAAGCTCACGCCCGCCGATGAACCTGGGAGTCTCGGTGGGCGCATCGTCATTTAAATCTCCCGTAAGCAGCACCACACTACCTGTCATTATTAACTCTTTCTCGTCACAGGCGTTGCTGGATTCCGGTGCGGAGGCGTGTCTTTTGGATGCTGGGTTGGCCAAGTCCTGGGGTATTCCATTCATCCCTCTCTCCTCTCCTTTGTCTGCCTGGACATTGAAGGGCCAGCATATGGCTGTGATCACGCACCGCACACCCCCTGTGAGTTTGTTTGTTTCTGGCAATCATCGTGAGGAGATTGAATTTTACATCTTAGAGGATTCACAATTGCCAGTCATTTTAGGTCATGACTGGCTATCCAAACATAATCCTCACGTTGATTGGCAGAACAATGTTGTGTTATCTTGGAAGTCTTCGTGTTATGTTGTCTTGGTCCTGCTCCCTCTCTTGTCTCTTGTTCTGTCTCGCAGGTTCCGGCTATCGATCTCTCAGGGGTCCCGGCGGAGTACTCGGATCTGTATCAGGTTTTCAGTAAGTCCCGGGCTACTTCTACTTCAAACTACTTCCCAACACTTCTCCGCCTAAGGGTCGTATATTTTCCCTAGCTAAACCAGAAAGAGAGGCTATGGATAAATACATTAATGACGCTCTTAAAGCCGGTCTCATTCGCCGCTCCTCGTCTCCAGCTGGTGCTGGATTTTTCTTTGTAAAAAAGAAAGACGGGTCTCTTCGTCCGTGCATTGACTATCGAGGGCTGAATGACATTACTGTTAAGAATAAGTACCCCTTGCCATTAATGTCATCAGCATTCGAGTTATTACAGGGAGCGCGCGTATTTACCAAGTTAGATCTGCGCAACGCTTATCACTTGGTACGTATTAGAGAGGGCGATGAGTGGAAGACAGCCTTTAATACACCTTCTGGACACTGGGAATATTCCGTTCTGCCGTTCGGTCTTTGTAACGCTCCAGCTGTCTTCCAGACCATGGTCAATGAAGTGCTGGGTGACATGAGTAACAGATTTGTCTTTGTGTATCTTGATGACATTCTCATCTTTTCTCCCTCCATGCAGATACACACTCAGCACGTTCGCATGGTTTTACAACGGCTATTAGAGAATCAGCTATTCGTTAAGGCGGAGAAGTGCGAGTTCCACAAGAAGTCGGTTTCGTTTCTGGGTTTTGTCATTGCCGAGGGAGAAATTCGTCCCGATCCCGCTAAGGTTAAGACGGTTGCCGATTGGCCAGTACCCGACACTCGGAAGG
This sequence comes from Paramisgurnus dabryanus, assembly GCF_030506205.2. Lineage (NCBI taxonomy): Eukaryota > Metazoa > Chordata > Actinopteri > Cypriniformes > Cobitidae > Paramisgurnus > Paramisgurnus dabryanus. The sequence continues at coordinate 29,219,833 of NC_133351.1, forward strand.
AGCTTCAGCGATTTCTGGGGTTCGCCAATTTTTATCGGCGTTTCATCAGAAATTTTGGTCAGATCGCTAAGCCTCTCACCGCTCTCACTTCACCTAATGTATGTTTCCGTTGGAGTAGAGAGGCTCAGGAGGCCTTTGATGTGTTAAAATCCCGGTTCATCTCTGCGCCTGTCCTCTCTATTCCCGATCCGGCTAAACAATTTATAGTGGAAGTGGATGCATCTGATGTCGGGGTAGGCGCCGTTTTAACACAGCGGTCGTCTATTGATGGGAAAGTACATCCGTGTGCTTTTTTCTCTCACCGGTTAAACCCAGCAGAACGTAATTACGACATAGGGAATCGGGAGCTGTTGGCGGTTAGACTCGCTTTGGGTGAATGGCGTCACTGGTTGGAGGGAACCTCGGAGCCTTTCTGGTCTGGACGGATCATAAGAATCTTGAATATATCCGTTCGGCCAGAAGACTAACATCTAGGCAGGCTCGTTGGGCACTCTTCTTTGATCGTTTCAACTTCACCCTCTCGTACCGGCCTGGCTCGAAAAATACCAAACCTGATGCTCTCTCCAGTCTGTTCGAAAAGTCCGATTCGGAGAGGACGGAGACCATTCTCCCGGAGGGGAGGGTGGTCGGCGCCCTCGTATGGGGAATCGAACAGCGGGTGAGAGAGGCCGCCCGGGAGGGGGAAGTTCCGGAGGGGTGTCCAGAGGGTCGCCTATGGGTTCCTGAGCGGTTACGTTCCGATGTCATCCGGTGGGGTCACGAATCCAAATTTGTCGGCCACCCAGGTATTCGGAGAACGTTGGCTGCCGTCCGTCAGCGTTTTTGGTGGCCTTCTATGTCCATTGACGTCAGACAGTTTGTACTAGCCTGTTCGGTTTGTGCTCGTAATAAAGCATCTAGTTTACCACCCGCTGGTCTGCTTAAATCTTTGCCCGTGCCCTCCCGCCCCTGGTCTCATATAGCCCTTGATTTTGTCACCGGCTTACCCGCATCTAATGGTAACACTGTTGTTCTAACTGTGGTGGATCGTTTTTCGAAGGCGGTTCATTTCATTCCCCTGCCCAAGCTACCTTCTGCAAAAGAGATGGCTCAGGTTTTGATTAATCACGTTTTTCGGTTACATGGTATTCCGACTGACGTAGTGTCAGATAGGGGTCCTCAGTTCATCTCTCGTTTTTGGCAGGAGTTTTGTAGACAAATTGGCGCCACGGCCAGTCTGTCTTCTGGTTATCACCCGCAGACCAATGGGCAATGCGAACGGGCTAATCAGGATCTCGGTAGAACGCTCCGCTGTCTGTCGTCACAATATCCGAATTCCTGGTGCGATCAGCTCCCGTGGGTTGAGTATTCTCATAATTCTCTTCCCGTTACGTCTACCAATTTGTCCCTGTTTGAACTTTCCATCGGTTATCAACCCCCCCTGTTTCCATCACAGGAGCCCGAGGCAGCGGTTCCGTCTGCGTTAGCTTTCGTACGCAGGTGCAGACGCACCTGGAGGAGAGCTAAGACCCTGTTATTATCTAATTCCAGACGAACCAAAGCTGCAGCTGATCGTCATCGGCGACCTCCACCCCGTTACGTTTGTGGTCAAAAGGTATGGCTTTCTACCAAGGATCTGTCTCTCCGTGAGCCTTCTCGTAAGCTGGCTCCGAGATTCATTGGGCCATACAGTATTTCTAAGGTCATTAATCCGGTGACGATAAAGCTTAAGTTACCTCTTTCTCTTGGTCGGGTTCACCCTGTTTTTCATGTATCCAAGGTTAAACCTGTGATGTTTGCTCGCTATAATCCTCCTGTCTCTGCCCCTAATCCCCCCGCCCCTCGTCTAGTGGATGGTGCCCCTGTCTATACTGTTAAGAGGTTACTAGACTCCCGCCGCAGGGGCAGAGGATTTCAGTATTTAGTGGATTGGGAAGGATACGGTCCTGATGAGAGGAGCTGGGATCCGGGTCGGGATTTGCTGGATCCTGGGCTGATCGAGGACCTCCGTCGGCGACAGGGTGAGTCTCCCGGTCCGTCTGGTGCCGGTCGTGGAGGGGGGGCTACTGTCATGACTGCTGGGTGATCGATGGCTATGTGATCTGTGTGTGTGTGTGTGTTGTTTACCTGTGGTGCCGGTTCCTCGTGTATTCACTAACTCCGCCCCCTTGTTTCGGTAATTGTTCACCGGTGGTGTCTCGTTTACCTTTCCCTTTATATTACACGTAGTCCTGTCCTTCGTTGCGCGCTCATTGTTTTATCACAGTCCTGCTGCCCTGCCTTGTCTTGTCAGTCGCTCTCTGTCTTCTCCTCTGATTACCCCAGGTTTGGTTTCGGCGTTCGGGGACTCGTCTTCACCCGGACCGCTCGCTTGTGGAGTACTGGATTATTGACTTTGTTTGTCTCTCGCTACAGCTGGTTGGCTTCGTTTTAAGGCGGTATACCAGCTGTCTCCTTTTCTCTCCGGTTTGCATCATCACCCGTGAGTGGAGTACACCTCATTACCATTGTGGATTATATTGACTTTAACGACTGTTGTTTCTCGGAACCGCTGGTTCGCTTCGTTTTTAGGCGGTGACCAGTGGGTTCCGGGTGGCTCTACTACATCAGGATTTCACAGTGGATTACCCGTCTGAGAACTTGGATTTCCATCTTCCATCTCCGCCTGTCATCCACCTTCAGGGCGGCGTGTATCATCCCTCTGTTGCGTGTGGTGACTGTGCTGGCGTTCTCGACAGAGTGCGTGGGTGGCTCTCTCTCTCTCTTCGGATCTGTACTGGACTATTGTGTAACACCGACTCACTCTCTCCTACTGTGGGAGTGCTTCATCCCCACAGTAGTGATTTCACCAGAGTGAGTCAACGGGTGTGTGCCGTGTGTGGATCTACCAGTGACTTTGCTCTCCAGTTCTCTATATTTACCCTTTTCTAAATAAATCATTAACTTGCACTTGACTCCTGAGTTCATTTCCTGACACTCTTGTGTTTGTTTCAGAGTCTCTTAAACCGATATCACACCTCTACATTATCATCTCATGTACTGCAGTTATTATCATCTGTCTGATCATCAGTCTAAGTATCTGGATCAAGCGTGCCGCACAAGCCCTGAAAAGTGAAGCCAAAATGTCTCGATCGCCCCCCAGTGACTGGTCCCAGTATAGGTCATAAAGCCCGCCTCCCCATGTTATTCAATGGGACTTGAGACCAACTAAAAAAATTAATTACACTTCAATTATCTTTTTTCCGAAGCTGGTTTCTGTCATTTACTGTTGTTTTTATCACGCTGATGTAAATTCAAATGTTTGTTTTTAAAATAAGTTTGTGTTTAGTTAGTTATTTAATGATATAAAAACGGTGGTGTCACGTCATGATTGACAGCTGTGATATCGTGTGATATGCGCATTCTACGAGAGCGAGGGCGGGGTTTTGACTTCGCGGCTTCCCTTCCTGCTCACTACTGCGCATGACTGGTCCCGAAATCGCTATTGCGCAGACTCAAGACCCAAGATGTCAGCGCCATATCGGGACACTGGCGGCTTCACTTTTCACCAATGGAAGAGAGTGAACAGGCGTCGTCCATCTTTTTTACAGTCTATGATCTGGATTCACAGGTATGCAAGTTAAAGGAATAGTCTACCCTTTTGCCATATTAAACTATGTTATTACCTCAACTTAGACGAATTCATACATACCTATCTTTTTTCAATGCGTGCACTGTACAGCGCGTCGTTAATGTGTTAGCATTTAGCCTAGACCCATTCATTCCTATGGTACCAAACAGGGAAGCCACCAAACACTTCCTTGTTTTTCCTATTTAAAGACTGTTACATGTGGAGTTATACCAGTAAGTATGGTGCCACAAAATAAAACTTTTTTTTGGTACCATAGGAATGAATGGGGCTAGGCTAAATGCTAACACATTCACAACGCGCTGTACAGTGCACGCATTGCAAAAAGATAGGTATGTATTAATTCGTCTAGGTAGAGGTAATAACATAGTTTAATATGGCAAAAGGGTAGACTATTCCTTTAATGTTAATGCGAGTGCAGAGTGAAGGTGAACTACATTCAGTGTTTGTGTTTTTAAAGTGTTTCTCTGTCATTATAACAGGAAACTGAAGCTGAACTGTGATCTGAGTGAAACAGACGAGGCTGTGAGGACGCTTTACAGCATCAACAATTATGATCTTCAGCACAATCAGGGGCGTTGCTAGACATAAAGCTCTACTGGGGCACAGGCCCCCCATTTTTTGCTGACTTTTTTTGAAAGCCTGCTGTGTGCAACACTTCTATACAATTTCATTTGCTTAACCCACTATTCTACAGTGCAACAGTTACTGCGATAGACACCGTTTGGAAATAATGAAAGCAGAGAAATATTTTCTACATTATACAATGATAGCAATGATTAATAACTTATTTTACAAGAATATTTTAAGAAACCAGTCTTTTTATGACTTCTATACTAAATAATCTCAGTCATAGTATGCTAACTGTTATGTAAGTTAGTGTCCTAGAGTTAAATATTAATAAACCAAATATTAATTTCATATCTGAAAATACAGAACAGTATAACAAATACATCTGTTGATTTTCTCAGCAACAATGCAATTCTATAGACTTGACAGAGGTTTTCCTGAGATTTTTCCTCTAATGTCTAAGACCTGACAGGGTGAGGATGTAGTTTGTCTTACCTCCCTTAAACTCATCATCTCTCCTTTTTGCTTCCCTTTCCCTGCTTTGCACAAAACATTTCTGATGTCCATGACATAAGCCAATATGATTGAGTCAAAGTAAGATTAGCATTATTATTTAGAAACTTACTTTAGTCTCTTCATGTTTTCGTAAGCTATAACTCACTCGCGTGGCATCACCTTTTGAATGCGGGAACGCAAAGACGCGCGCGGACATGTATACGTGCGTGCACGCGTAAATGTGACTGCTTCGTCGCTTTTACAAATGTAAATTGGGTAACTACATTGCAAATAGATTAGTTTTTGCCGCGATTGTCTTAAGGATTTCACTTGTTAACTGCTAAAATTTAAACTTGAGATTTACACCGGGGCACAAAAGATTTACACTAGGGCACGTGCCCCAGTTAAAGGTGTCTAGCGGCGCCCCTGAGCACAATGATGTAAATCTGTTTATGTTCACTTGTAGATGTTACCCAAGTTTATAAGTTACATTTTAACAAATATCAAATGTTTTTGTTTGTATTCATGCATCTCTACATCACTATTAGCTGGGGAAAGTCTTGATGGACTTTATCAGACAGACAGAGGTGACATGTGTAAGTCAGTTGTGCCTGCCATAACTCACTAATAATCATTTATTCTCTATTACTATTTGATATAAAAATTTGGTTTATTTGTGTAGGTAACCTACCAGTCCTGTCTCAAAGCAACAGTTAAGAATTAGTTTTTTTTTACATAAATATCATGACGCTATCTTTATTTGCATTTTAATAAATGTTAAAATTAAAAGGTTATGCATTTACGTTGTGATTTTTTTGTTGTTGGTATTTTTACCCTATTTACCTCAATTACTCCATTCATTTGAATTAAAGATTTGAATTTAAGTATTTTATTTTTATTCACCCAAAGTTCACATAAATCACAATTTTTATAAAAAAACTTAATTCTTCTCATTAAAACACAGTGAAAATCCCACTTTTCATTTTAGTGACATACAATGGAATTTCATTGGTTGTATACTCACTGGTTGCATAGGGTGAAATATAAACCAATGTTGTAACAAACGTAATGCCTCAAGATCTAGATTTATGTTTAATATGCAATATTAAAGAATACACAGTATGATTCTATGCTTTAGAACAGGGGTGGGGAACCCTGGTCCTGGAGGGCCACTGTCCTGCAGAGTTTAGTTCCAACCCTAATTAAACACACCTGAAAAATCAAATTAAAGTCTTCAGGATTTCTTGGAAATGAAATTCAGGTGTGTTTGATTAGGGTTGGAACTGAACTCTGCAGGACAGTGGCCCTCCAGGACCCAGGGGTCCCCACTCCTGCTTTAGAATTTAGTGAAGTAAAATTGGCCAGCGTTAACTCTAACTTCTGGTTATATTTTGAGTTTTTTATTAAGTTGTATAAAGGTTATTGTAAAGCGATATGGGTACCTTAACAAGACTACGCAAGCATGGGTTGCGGTATTGTAAAATTGCTTCAGACATTTCCTCTGGTTATATGAATAGACTAGTTATTTAACCATAACTTAGTTGTATGTAATCATGATTACTATATGTGGGCTATAAGTTGATAGCCAGAACCTCTGGTCATCGTCTCTACTTTGGTTTTGTATTCATATAATTCGCTATATCAAGCTAGAAGACGCTAGCTTGAAGCTCTGGTCTTAGTTTAGGCTTAAGTTATAAATATGGTTACAGTGGCTGTTGTTGCCAAACCTCTGGTGTGGTCGAGTTTGTGTTCGGAATCAGCACCATGGCCGTTGTGGCTGTTACATCTCACTTAAAAGACACCCGCCAATAAAACAAGAAGAAGAAGAAGAAGAAGAAGAAGCAAACCTGGCTCCAAAAGAGAGTCAATCCCAATAGACCTCCAAGTCAAAGTGTACAACTTTACATCAGAAATATGTGTTTACAGCATTTGCCCTTCATGACAACTGTGAGGGGGGTGATTTTTTTATAACTTATCCATTTAAATTATATTAAGCCTTAAAGTTCTGCATTATTAAGGGCGGGGCCACTTGAGTGACGGGTGAACTGCCACTGCTGTCAGTACCATCTAGCTAGGTGGGCATGTTTACAGCAACCAGCCACTTTAGCGTCACCCACATCCCGCTTCTCTTCCCATTTTCGGTTATCCATGAGTAATGTCTGGTGACGCAGTGCCAAGATGCGACGACAGGCCCTGCCAACTATTGTGAAGATAGTTTTTTTTTTAAAGCTCTTCACAAAACCTATGAGTGACGTCACGGACACTACTTCCATATTTTTACAGTCTATGATGTAATAATATGAAGTTTGCCTTGACACAGATTCCACTCCAACTTAGCTGTTAAAACAAGGTCATCCCTCTAAAAAGCTTGATAATCATTGAGGTATTATCAGCCAGAGCAATACACAGATAATATAACCTAAAGTGATATTTTCTTAATTATCGTATGGGAGCAGAAGTGAGACTTCGAGAACCAACACAGTTCAAAGGGGGTCTGTAATAATAAAAGACATATGTCTAAACATTATTCGATCACTTGGTTGAGCACACAGTTGGGTACCAAAGTAGATCACATAAATCCAATCACTCGTTTGGCACACAGTTGGTGACAGGGTTCATTTCTAGTACTAGACTTAATTTACATTTAAAAAGGGATACCTCATTAGGATTAGGGATGGATAAACAGGTTTGAAACTGTATAAAGTGTTTAGACTTTGTTCAGGGTTGAATGTGGCGATGGATTTTCAAAAAAAAAAAAAAGGTGGTGAAAGGTTAGAAAGACAGATTTTGGTAGCACTTTATTTTACAGTACGTGTATTTACCGTGTACATACATGGTAAATAAGTTGAACTTACCGACAAATGTGTGGTACTTACTTTTAGGTATCTACATTGAAATTAAATGGTATCATTACTGTACTTACCAGTGGCACATACTTGGTAGTTATTATGTAACTCTAGATAAGTACTGGGTAATAACAAATACACACTTATAGTGTAGGTATACTGTAACTAACGAGAAACACTACTGTACTTACAAATAAATGTACAATATAAGTATTTAGTATTTAAAGGCAAGTTAGGGTAAATGACATGTATTTATAGTGTACATATATGATGTATGATGTATATGATATATACATGATAAGTGTGTGGTACCTGTGGGCCATTGTAAGATTAAAAATATAGGAATTTATTACTTGGTCACAACTTGTCACAACCCCCTCTGCTGATAGTGATCAAAGACTATTGTCACAACTGTTTATCCAATACAGTGGGGGTTAAAGGTGATCTTCTGATTGGTCAGTTTGAATGTATTATGTTGGGTTTGGTCAAGTACATTGGAGGTTAAAGGTGATCTTCTGATTGGTCAATTTGAATGTATCAAGTTAGGTTTAGTCACATGGTCAAGAGATAGAGGATATAGGTCAAGGTTTTTATGAGCTCTGGGCTTTTGCTTTGGCATTTTGCCTTTTGCATTGGCCTTCTCCTTTTCCTTTTCTTCTTCACCTGAGCTCTGAGGTTCCAGTTCTCAAGTGTGAATCTCATTCTTCTAAACTTTCTTTCTTTTTTTGTTCTCTATCTTATCAGGTAATATCTCACATACATTGGAAACAGTCAATTGTTTGTATTATTTACCATTTCATGGATTTATAGACAGTGTAACCATTTCAACTGTAACTTTAAGTCAGTACTGTAATTAAACCTTTTCATTTACAAATCTGTTGTTTAGTTTTGATTTAGCGATAACACTGAAACGCTCCATATTGCAATACAATATATTTGTACTCTAGCAATGCTCTCAGACGTATTTTGTCAGAAACCCGGGAACGATTGCAGTTTTGTTCCCCTGCCGAAACCTGACATCCCTTACACCATAAATTAATGACCTACAGGTACCACACACTTATCATACAATTTGTAAGTAGTGTTTGATATTAGTTATCATATATGTACACTATAAATACATGTCATTTACCCTATTTTGCATTTAAATACTAAATACTTATATTGTACATTTATTTGTAAGTACAGTAGTGTTTCTCGTTAGTTACAGTATACCTATAAGTATGTATCTGTTATTACCCAGTACTTATCTAGAGATACATAATAACAACCAAGTATGTACCACTGGTAATTACCGTAATGATACCAATTAATTACCATGTAGATACCTAAAAGTAAGTACCACACATTTGTCGGTAAGTACAACTTATTTACCATATGTACAAGGTAAGTACACGTACTGTAAAATAATTTTTATTTTTCTATGATGTGTTTGTTGTTTTAGGGAATTTTTATCCTAATTTTATATCCTCATTTAAAAAAATCTAGAAAAGAAAATTGTAAGGACAGGAATGAATTTATTTGTTTAATTTAGCAGGAGGAGTTCTTAAAGCCTATTCTGTACAGTTTTCTTTAAGATTCTATCGAAACTGATTCAACCCGATGTAATGTGGTGGCAAAATTATAACAAAAGAGTTTCTAAAGTAACTGAAACTTCTTATAGTGAAAGCCTGACACATAATGGCTCTTTGAAGTTTAAAATAAAAAACCTGAAACAGTGTGGTTTTGCTTGACATACTGTAGCAGAGTTTTGAACGTGATATATGGTGTTGTAAGCCCAAAGTACTGTGGCTAGATCATTTTAAAATATATCACAAAAACCTAACAAAAACATAGTGTGGTTTTATTCCACATACTGTGACAGTGTTACATTTTAATCTATGTGTGAGAATTGGTGTAACAAAGGTTGAGGCCCGACGGAGTGTAGCTGCAGAATGTCCAAAGTAGTAAGGCTTTTTTAAGTTTCTAAAGATTCTAAAGTAACTGAATTAACCCAACCTCGTGTGGTGAAATGATTATAACAAATGAGTTCCTGAAGTAACTAAAATTGTTGTGTAGAAAGCTCAACGCACCGTGGCTCTGTGAAGTTTAAAACAAAAGCCTGAAGCAGTGTGGTTTTGCATGACATAGTGTAGCAGTGTTTTAAACTTGATAACTGTTATTAAGCCTGAAGTACTTCAGCTAGGTAGACTGTTGTAAAATATAATACAAAAACCAGACGTAGTGTGGTGTGTCCGACGTATTGTGACAGTGTTATATTTTAAACTATTTGTAAGCATTCGTGTAGATGAACTTAAAGCTGCTGTCTGTAAGATATTTTTGATCATATTCACTGAACCGACACTATGCTCCGATAGAACAACATAAATTAGACTGTTTAAGAAAAAAATACGCACTTCTACCTCCACCTCGAGTCTGTTATTTGGTTGGCAAAAATCCACCGCTTCCGGTCAATCAGGTCCAATCAGCACAGGCTGGGTTATCTAGACCAATCAGAGCAGGGCTGTGTAAAATCTGCTGGTCAATCACAGTTCCTGCACGGGCCACAGATCCCCCCTCCCCCTCGCTCGCGTTACAATATCACATGTTATGCATCCGCCTGAAGTTCACAAGCGTGTTGGATTGAACGCAGCGTGATGGCAAGAGAACATTCACTAACAAACTTCTGATTCCTTGGTTAACAATCAGAGCTAGAAAAAAAACAAATGAAAAGAAGGAAACAAAGATAAAAAGCGACTGTGCCCATAATAAAACTAGGATCAATATCAGACCAGCATTTGAAAGGTGGAGGAATCTATGAGATTTTAAAGGGTTCAAGCTTACCGCATTTCTTCTTGACAGGTAATTGTGCTTTATCAACCATTGATTGTATTTCTGAGTGTTATGCAAGTAATCTTTTCTCGTCAGACTACATCTAAGTATGTAAGTAATGCTTGCTAAGTATGCGTTCACAAAATACTGGTGCACACGCACCGACAAGGACAAGCTCGAAGGGAGGTTGCTCAGTGGTAGCGTGGGAGGGGGATGAAAAGTGTAAACATTTGAAATCATCCCAATCCTCCAGAGTTGCCTACCGCAACTTTCAGGTTCATTGTTCTGACATTATATGTTCCAATATTATTTGATTGTTAATTCATAAGTGTCCGACGTACAGGAACTATGAATGAATAGACTAACAAATATCTTAAAGCAACTAGATAATGTGTAGTCACTGTAAGAGTAAGTTGTAAATACCTATTGAATTATTGTACATAAATCAGTAAAACATTTGAAATGGAGAAGCTGATATATATACTGTATACCAAGCATGGAATGTTTGATGGAATTGAAGATGTTGTTGATAAGCCATATGAATGGGCTATCTCGAAGTTTGAAACTTATCCTAAAATGTCTAAAAATGAAAAAGGTAAGGTTGCCAATGCGCTTCAAGCTGTTTTTGCTTCATACAAAGTAATTAGAAAGAGAGTAGATGAGTTAAAAGCTGAAAATGAGCAACTTTGTGTTGGGGTAATTTTTTTAGAAATTTGTTATATTCAGGCTATTGAAACAATGTGAAAAGCAGAAAAGGTCAAGATGCAGAATGATAATGCACTCCTTAGAACTAACAAGGACATACTTAAATCATCTGTGGAAATTTTGGCCAACAATTTGGAGGAAGCGAGAACATCCTGTCAGTGTATGATAATGAATGGCACAACTAGGAAAAATGCTAGTAAGACATTGTTATGGCACTTTTCCATTAGCCCATGGGTCAGGTTGTATCAGCTTATCTTAGTTTGGCTTGGTTAGCTTTTCCATCAGGTTAGTACCACTTCAGGGTGGGACGGATTATAGGCGTGTCGTTATATTGGCTTATCGCCTACTGCTGTGACATCATAAAGTCAAAATTAATTGCCACAAATAAATGTTTGCACATCGCATTTATCACTACAGCTGTCTCATATGACAGTTTTTGTCGACGTGCTCCGCTGAGCCTGATTTAAGGCACAATGCCTTACATGCAGAGTTTCGCGTTGCAAATGTGCCCTCGTCCGTAACGATGCGTGCTGCGTGGCGCGAAAGATAAACACAGAATGACAGGAGGCCTGGGAGGGTACACAAACAGAGACGAATCAAGACAAATATAAACGCGAAAATGATACTTTGGTGAATCAACCGCCTAGTTTTGCTAGTAATAGCCTTAGCCCTACACTGATAAAAATGATTTGGTGGTGAAGTAAATAACGTTAATATATAAAAAACTAATTTAACCCTTATGTTATGTTGGGGATGTTTTCGTCCACTATGGGGTGCTGTTGAGTCTTGATTTGGCCACAACTTTCTCTGTGTTTCAGGAAATGGAACGATTTTTGGTGACAAATCTTATTTTGACACATATTTTGTGAAAATGCTTTGAAATGTTTTTAAAAACTCAACCATACACTGTGGGCAAATGTACAACTCTTTCGGTATGTTCGTGAAGAAAACATCCACTAAATTAAACTGCTGTAAAAAAATCAGATAAATATTTGTGTTACATATTTTTGCACAAATCTGTTAATCAACCTCAGTCCTGATTAAAACTGCTAAATGTTTAATAAAATTCCAGTATTTTTAATCTTTAATTGCCAATGATTTTTTCAAAAACCCAAAACTGATTTGAGGAAACTCACATACAATTACTTATTTTCAATATAAAAAGTGATTGTGGACTGGATTTATTTTACGTTTATCACATTCTTGGGCATGTGAAAGATCATTGGCTTTGATGCATTGCTATTATTTGTGCAGCATCAGATTTAAAGTTTTTCTCCCTCATTTACTGTTAATGGCTGTTTTGCCTCATTGACTTATTCTCTAATGGTTTGTGTAGTGCTACACTTTGTGTGTTCTCTGCTTTCCATCATCATTTTGGAGTAAAACAAAAATGTTCGTTCTCTTTTATAGATCGGATGGGGGGCCCCATACATACCTTCGCCTTGGGCCCCCAATTTGCTAAATCCGCCACTGTGTATCCCACTTTCAGAAATGATGGTTGGGAATGAAATTCAGTAGTCAGTTCTCTGACTCTACAGATAGATTTCCAATGGCACCAGTTCGTGTGACTACAACAATGCATGCTTGTAAATTAAGGGAACAGCAAATGACCTCTACCATGGTCAGAGCATTTAATCCAACTGAGCTAGAAATTGTGATTAAGAACATTGGGAAATTTGATCTGGAACGATAAGCAAATCATACGTTTACTGATGGTGATGCCTGTGTTATGCTAACGATGTCTCTGCCAGAGGCGCACCTTGTCAACAGGCAAGGCAGGCAACTGCTTGGAGCCCCGAGCCACTAGAGGGCCCCCGAGTTTGTTTCTCGGATGGCCAGCTACACCCGGTAGATGAACAACATGACTGCATATCAAAATTCTGATTGGATGGAATGTTGATTGACATTGGCTTAGCCCAGTCAAAATCCAAACCAGGTGAATAACTTGCCAGTTTCGAAAATGAACGTAGCGAATGGGTGACGTTGTATCGCTCAGTCGTGATGTCGCAGTTGATCCGTATGGATCACAACCCACGGTTTGGCTCGCATGTGATTGCAAATGATAATACTCAAGTGATTTAAAACAATTTAACCGCATATAAAAGGTGCTAAAGTGAGCAGCCCTCTGTACCCACATGTGGTTTAATGTGCCCGGTCCAGCTCCAGTCAGGCACGTGCCCAAGTGTAAATCTTGTGGTGTAAATCTCAAGTTTAAATTTTAACAGTTAACTAGTGCAATCCTTTACACAGACAATTACGGCAAAAACGGATCTATATGCAATGTAGTTGAGTTTACGCTTGTAAAAGCGAAGCAGTCGCAATGACGCGTGCACGCACGTATTCATGTCCGCGCGCATCTTTGCGTTCATTCGCGCACAACCACATTCAAAAGACGCCACGCGAGTGAGTTAGCTTATGAAAACATGACGAGACTAAAGGAAGTTTCTAAATAACGATGCTAATCTTATTTTGACTCGATCATTATTGGCTTCTGTAGAAATACATCAGAAATGTTTTGTGCAAAGCAGGGAAAGGGAAGCAGAAAGGAGAGATGATGAGTTCATTAAGGGAGGTAAGACAAACTACATCCTCACCCTGTCAGGTCTCAAACATTATCAAACAAATCTCTTGAAAACCTCTTGTCAAGTCTATAGAATTGCATTGTTGCTGAGAAAATCAACAGATGTATGCGTTATACTGTTCTGTATTTTCAGATATGAAATTAATATTTAGTTTACTAATATTTTACTCTAGGACACTAACTTACATAACAGTTAGCAGTAACTATGACTGAGATTATTTAGTAGCAGTCATAAAATGACTGGTTTCTTAAAATATTCTTGTAAAAATATTCTTGTAAAAATAAGTTATTAATCATTGCTTTCATTGTATAATGTAGAAAATATTTCTCTGCTGTCATTATTTCCAAACATGTTATGCCATTTATGCATCCAAACATGTTAATAATGTTAGGCATGATGAGGATTACACTTGTATATATGTATCTTTCGCAGTAACTATTGCACTGTAGAATAGTGGCAAAGGACATTGTGTAGAAGTATTGCACACTTCTTGTACACAGGGAATTTTCTGCTTGGGGCCCCCATAGACCCTAGAATCGCCTCTGGTCTCTGCCTTATATTTTATCTGGAGCCTTAAAGAGAGTAAATGACAGAACTGCAAATAAGTCAAAGAGGAAACAGGTACAGTACTTCTGGAAGTGTTTTGAATGATGTCAGTTGTTTGGGATTAAATATCTGAGATGAACATGAGGAAATCGTTTTCAGAACGATTACTGGATACATTTAAAACTACCAGTGGCAATCCTGATATTACTAAGAATGATATCAGTTTCAAGTCTGCCTTGATTAACAAATGTGGCCATTCTGCTGTGTTAATGTTTGTGACGCCTTTCTCTGAATATAATGACAGTTTTACTACAATAATGCTAATAGTCAAACGAAATGTGCCAAATCCAGACATCTAATTGCTGCTTTTGGCAGGACAGAAAATTCTAGATGAACTGAAGGCTTTCATCATAGACCAAGAAGATTTGCAAGAGTAAATTTAAAAGGCGTTATGCTTTGCAATGCATCTGGAAATGCTGGTCACATTGCTAAACATTGTTCAAAGAAATGACAGAAAGATCAGGAATTTGATTGCTTCAAATGTGGAAAAACAAGACACAAGGCAAGAAAGTGTCACTTTTCACATAAAAGAAAGTTTAAAAGTGGTAGGGGTAAATCGATTACGTAGCACCATCACCTCCCTCGATGTCACATGCACATTACCTTGCTTACTAATAACAAGTGCAAACACGCAACATGATGCAGATGAGAAAACTCGAATTCGGACCAGAGAGGAAACACTGTGTTTAATTTCGGTTCCGTGTATCTGAGAAGTGATTTTGACCTTTTAAAGTCTGTGTCATGGTATGCAGGATCTGACTTGTTCTACTGCTAGAAAGCAAGTGAATGCTTCTTTAAGTGCTTCTATGTTTAAAAATAACTTACAGGAATTGACGAATTTAGGTGTTTATTTACAGCTGGTCTATTTGCACGGGATTAGTATTACTTGAGGTGCATGATCTCCCCCTTACTGGTCAGTAAATGTACCTCCTCAACGTCATCATACACATTTGCTTTGATTCTAAATAATGTTTATTACTGCTCATTATGTGCATGAAATAGAAGTCTGTGTCAATTAAATTTTCATAATAATTTTATAAAAATATCTTGTTTGGTGGTGTATACCTGTTCACTAATTTGCTTTGCTGTGAATGCTGTCAGTTGTGATTAAACTGTCATCTCATATGAGTTGTGATGATAGTGGTGTCTCTTATATTATGTTTTGGTTTTGACTGTGGTTTTGATATTATGTTTTAACTATGGTCTGCTTGTTGGGGTAAAGGCCTATAGGTTCAAAAGTCACGGTTTGCTACTGGCAACATCTTACATGTACCTGCCATAACCATTGGATTTCTATCATCACTTACCAAACTGTTTTTTTTAACATTGTGTTTAATAAATTTACCTGTGTTTTTTATGTCTATCTACATCTGGTCTGTCATATCCTTACGCTTATGTATCTTCAAGGAGCTTTAATGTAAAGTCACAGAAAAAATATCTGGACATACAGTGCACAGTTGGCACAAGGTGGCGCCATTCATGTTTTGTGCTTTCAGGATAGGGCAGTTAGACAGCAACTATGACACAAAACATTGGGATAATTCACTTTACTTAAACACATTTATGCATTTACATCAGCTGGTCAATGTAACAGCATAAGGACAATATCTATGACATAAATTTACAGTTAGCATTGTCTTTGTGTATTGGATTATTTGCTTATTTTAGTGGTCTGCCACACTGACTAAAGCTGAACTGCATACAGACCGCAGCTTAGTTACTCTGTGCAGCTGTAGGCTGTTATATATGTACAAACATTTGTTATTACAGACATGGAGTATAAAGATGCATTGAAAGTAAACTATAACTCTTTACCCAATGAAATGAAATAGCAGATGTGTAAATCTCTGTAGTTTTTTTTTTGCACACAAAGTAGATTGCAAAACAACAAACATCTAACACGTCTGCATTGTGGTTAATGTGTAAACAAAGTTTCCAGACACCATTTCAAAAGAACACAGATTAAATATGCCACACTAGTGTTTCAAATGATTTTTTTAATAATTATTGTACATTAGCAGTTTAATGACTAAATTATTTAAAATTCTCATTATAAGGAACAAACAAATAGTTTTGTGCGGTTGTGCTGTAATGTTTTTCCTCACAACACAAGTGATATACACTGTTAATGTCTTGTTGTCTAACTGCACTTCTCACTTTTAGTTTTTCATTTTTAGTTTCTCACTGCATTTCCTCTCAGTTTCTAAGAATAACATATTAGTTAAGCTCTTACACAGCAGTTTTGGTTATCATTTCACTTTGATAAGCTATTGAAGTGTGAAAGACACTTCCTGTTCGGTTCTCCATTTAACTTTGTGATTGCACAATAACTGGTGTCATTGTTTTTTCTTTGCCCCCCTACTGCAGGGGTTCTCAAAGTTTACATTAAAAGGTCCAAATCTGAATTCTCATCATTTTCATAGGTCCGGAAAAATTTTATGTAAATCATTTGTTTATATAACAAATCAACACAAATAGTTTGGGAAAAACATAAGTGTATTTTGCATTTAAAGTAAAAAAAAATTAAAACATAAACACAAGAAATATGCCAAAAGTAACCAAGTGCAAAATACAGAGCAACCTAATTAGTGAAATGGCACAGTATGTTCTCCATCAGATGCATAAACCATGGCAAAAAAAGTGTGGTTGGTATGCAGAGACAGTGACCTAAATTTGGGTTGCGCCTATAAATTGGCTTATGATTCTTGCTATGCTTCTCAATGAATTACGGTGAAATACCGCTACATCCAAAAGCCAGGGGGCGCTCTCGGGCAGAAACTTAATATGCGCTGCAGACGAAGAACCAGACACACGCAGCTCCAGGAAATGTCTTAAGGATATATTTATATTGCTGTTCTTCAAACCTTTTCAGGTATTTTCATGACAATAAAGAATATGTATAAAGATTATGTTTGACGAGTGTTGCTTTTTCAAATGCATGTTTTAAACGACTCAAACCAACAGTGATTTCAGATTGATAAGGACTTACTGATCAAAAGCCGTTGTACATGAAGTATAATATCTGGGTGTGATGGCTACAGCGTCACACAGAAAATGTTTTAATAATTCGTTTTATTTTCGGACCAGGAATACTCTTAAATCTAAAAAGAAAAAATCTAAACGAATGGTTTACAAGTTTAATATGCATTTGTAAAGTAGTAAATGCACACATTTAATAAATCACATAGAAATTAATGCACTTGTAATATGAAGTGAACGCAGGCAACTAGCTGCCAGTAATTTACTGTAGATTTTACATTTATTACTTTGTTCAAAGTTAAATGAACATGAAACATTTTCAGTCTCTTTACCTTCTACAGTAAGTTACTGGCAACTAGCTGCATAATTACAGCAAATTGTTTACAGTGAATGTTTTACAATGGGAGATTCATTGCACCTCCTTGTGAAACAGACACAGATGCAGCTCAGCCATTTTGAAGGACATCTCAAGAGTTCAATTGCTTCTTATACCATGGGCTGTTTAAATACTCGATTCTGATTGGCTGGAAGGTGTGCATTAAAACCGTTTAATGCACAGGTAGTTCCAGTCAGTTTGATTACAGTTCGAAATTAATCCGCTACTATAAACATTGGTTACAATAGTAACACAGTTACACTTGCGTGAGAGTTCTCTACACTTGAGTGAGAGACACATGTTTATTTAGGTAATAAAAATGTATGATTTTTGCATATTGTTTAATTTGTATGTTGAATATGGCAATTTTGTGAAATGGGCTCAGGTACGAGACAAAATAGAAGACTTGGAGAAGATGTTGAATGACAAAAAGCGGCACAAAGAATTAACACCGGCAGAGCTGGATAAGATCGATGAGAGATGGAGAGAGATGCATGCGCGAGTTCCCTGTTTGCGTCTCTTCTTTAAAGTCTACAACAAAGATGAGCTCAATACGAAAAAGAGAACACTTTTAGTGAGTTTTTGCGCCAAAGACAGAACAATTGTGATAGAGACCAAACTCTGCTTCTATTTTAAATGAGACGCGAACAGTGTTGCACGTTTGATGTGTCTCAGAGCAGGTATAAACCGTCACATTACAAAATACAACATCATAAGTGATAAAGACTTTAAATTCAAGCAATGCCGTATACCTGCTCTGAGACTCATTGCAACACTGTATTCGCGTCCAGCGGTAGACTGAACAGAGGCATAAACCTCCCGCAATGTCTCATTTAAAAAATCACAATTGTTTTTGTCTAAAAGTGCCCATTTAGTTGTCTTTTTCGCATTGATCTCATCTTTGTCATAGAATTTAAATAAGAGATACACACTGGTAACTCGCGCATGCATCTCTCTCTCTCTCTCTTTCTCTCGCTCTCTCTTTCGTCCTTCTATTTTAGTTCTCTGTCTCTCTCTTTTAATAATGAATTTAAATAAATGTGATAATTTATTCAAATAAAAGCAATCTGATGGCTCTACTTTATTTAAAGCGGACAGAGTGCTAGAACTAACGAGCCGTAACTTAAGAAAATAACCGTCAGTTTTACTGTCTGTAAAAAATGACACTGTAAACATCAGTTACAGCTTTAACTTGTTTTTAACTTGTCAAATAAACCGTGGTATAAGCGGGATAATCCACGGCTAGCCATGCATTAACGGATTTTAATGCACTCCGCTACGCGTCGGGTGGTTCTTCGCCTCTACGTCGTGCATTAAAATCCTTTAATGCATGGCTAGCCGTGGATTATCCCTTACATATAAAGGTCATGAACGAGGAGACACAGGTGTATCCTTCCCTTGCATCCTGAAGGGGTGGAGCTAAGATGCAAGGAATGGTAGCGAGGAATGATACCTGTTAAATAACAATGACTGAAAACTTGAGGAATAACCTCAGGTTCTTTTGCTTGCTTCTTGTGTGATCAAGTCAAAATGCTGTGTGTTTAACAATATGCTAAAAAAAATTGCCCACAAATATTTGTGCTACTAGATACAGGAAATGTGTGGGTTATGAGGGCTGTCTCATAACTCACCAAACAAGCCATTTAATGCAAAGTACACTACCCAGTGAAGTGCATTAATGTAAAGTAGATTGTTTAAAATTGTACATGTGATTTTTTTGGACAGTCACATAAAATCCTATGCAAAAAGCACTGGCATGTTATAAATATGTGCTCAGAGTTTGTGATGGTACTTTGTTTCTGGCCCTCCATGATCAGAATTTGCTCACCCCTAGTGTAAGGAACTGCTGTTGATATACTTCAGGTAAATTTTATTCAGAAAACAATGAGTATCTCAAACTGTTTCACACTCTGTACATTGATCATCATCATGTTGCTCAGTGGTTTCCCACTCGCTTAACCACTTCACTTCGTTCCTCTCTACAGACTCTCATGAGTTGATCAGAGGTGCTGTAATATGTTGAAGTGTAACAGCTTCATCTCTTTCCAATTATATTGAATTATGCTATCTCATGGCAATTCGTACGTATTTTACAAGGTGGCTAATTCTATTGCATGATGTGTAATGGCTTTTATAATTTACAGTTATTAACTCTTTCACCGCCAGCGTTTTTAAAAAAAGTTGCCAGCCAGCGTTTTTCATGATTTTCACCAAAGTTGAATGCCTTCCAGAAAATGTTCTTCTTTAAATATATAAACATACAATATACCAAATGAAAGAACAGACCCTCTGCTTTCAAACAAAAAAAACCGTTTCATCCTACCTTCAGTGGTTCTTTTGCAATCAGCTTTTTAATATGGGTAGGTTTTTGCAAAAACACCATATTTTGAGCAAAAAGCAGAGATAATTCCATTTTTGTGACGGACTTTTCATAGAGATCCCATTCAGAGCGATCTTTAAAACAGACACGGACATGCAGCCGCTTTCCATAGGGCAATACTTCCGGGTTTAAAAAGTTGCGGAAGGGCGCCACCTGGTGGATAATAGCGGTATTGCGGAAAGACGGAAAATCTCGTCATTGGCGGGGAAGCGTTTTCTTTTAATTGATGAGATATCTCGTCAATGGCGGGGAAAGAGTTAAAACATATGATTGACTTAACAGTTCAAGGAGTTTGTTATATTCACCAATTTAACATTTTTGAAGAAAAAGTCAACGTTTTGGGTGTGCTTAGGTGGGTTTGAAAAGTAGCAGAGTTTAAAAAATAAAACATTTTACTTACATTTGTCTTCAGCATTACTTGAGGGTTAACTGAACATGGCTGATCACTTTGACTTGTGATTCAGCACATATGCAGTAACTAAATGAGTTTGATTTCAGCTCGATTTGCAGGTTAATAGATCCTGGTCATTTGAACTGACCACCTACAGTATCAGCTTCATAACCAATGCACTTGTATTCTTAATTTGTATAGTTCTTGGCAAATGTTCGAGTCTGATGAACATGAATAAATCATGTAATTCCATAACCTAAACAAAGTTAGTTTATTGGGTTATAATGAGACAATAGGAATAAAGAATGTATGAAAACACACAAAGAATGAATTGCAACAAAAAGCAAATCAACAAAACACATACTGCTTAAAGTTTTTATGTAACGCAGACAAGCCATAGAAATGTGTGATGTGACACAGGATGTTTTGTTAGTTGACATTACTGTGAAAGATGTGCTCTGTGGTTTTACTTTTTAATTCAGGCCAAAACATAAACAATTATACTCAGATTTTCTACATTTTAAATTTATTTAAACCAGAGTCGCATTGAAGGTTAAGTGTGAGGGTATTTATTTATAGTGTTTAAAAATAAATATTAATGTTATAGATTATTAGCGTTTTTTACTTAATTGTTAAAAATGTTTGGACACCACCAAAGTGAAATTTGAGGCCCTCAGGTAGTGTAAACAGTATTCACAAATAAAAAAAAAATTCTCAATTACAAAACTACTTTTAGGGCCCGAGCACCGAGGAGCAGGCCAGAATTGCTTGCACCGAGGGTGCAAAGCCTTATTGTTTTTGCTCAGTTTAGTATTGTTCTCTGAAATTCGCATTTTTGACGGTCTTAACATGCTCGAAAACTCATGAAAATTTGCCAACATGTCAGAATTGGCAAAAATTTACATGTAGGCGTCAGAAATGGGCATGTAGAAATGGCTTGATAGCGCCACCTGCAAAATTTCAAGATAACAGTCCCCCGCTATTAAAAACGTACGTAAGAAATTTGGTAGGATCATCTATCACCCCAAGACCTACAAAAAAGTATCTTTGAGCAAAGCACTAAACCCCACAGGAAGTCAGCCATTTTGAATTTTCGCTGTGATTTCTGTGCAAATTTTGGCATTTCCAGGCTTCGTACTTTAACAAACTCCTCCTAGAGATTTAATCAGATCATTACCATATTTGGTCAGTCTCATCTAAATGCCTTTGCGATGCTTAATTGTGGAGATGTTGACATTTTGTTGGAGGGTGTGTCCATGGCGGCCTGCCAAATTTCGCCATGAAACAGGAAGTTGTTATAACTCAAGCTTGAAATATCAAATCTGTCCCAGGATTCACATGGTTGATAAGTGTCCTGGCCTGAACACATCAACATGACATTATTCAGGGACAGTCATAGCGCCACCTGATGGCATTAGGAAGTGTCATGTTTAAGACTGTGATTTACTGCTCATAGAAATTGTATCAGATCATCATATTTGGTCAGACTGATCTTACTTTGCAATGACAAATTGCGAAGGTCTTGATTTGTTAAAGGGCGTGTCCATGGGGGTCCGGCAAATGTTGATGTTTCACCATGAGAAAGCAGTTGTTACTCAGGCATACAGTGTGCTACCTGTCCCAGACTTCATTCATTTGACAAGGATCCTTGCCTGAACACATCAATTTAGCAATAACCAGTTATAGAAAAAGCGCTTCCTGCTGCCAACAGGAGGTGTGGCACATAAAAATACTATTGAAGATCCACATATATTTACCCACTACAATTCACTATTTTCCTAACGCCATTGGTTCGTGGTGCACATGCGTGCGAGGGACCTTCCATCACTGCTTGCAGCTTTAATTCTTTTTGTTTTTTAAAAAAAACTATTACCTTACTCGAGAGCAGACTGCTATTTCTCAAATCACTCATCAATCATATGTCTGTTGCTAAGGACCACAAGAAGTCAAATACACCTATTATTAAACAGGTAACACTTTAGATTAAGGTTATCTGTAAATCATTTATAAAGGTGTTCACTTATGAGTAATAACTAATGTACAAATGCATTATAAATCATTAATAGGCACTTGAAACTGTGTGAATATTAAGGGTGACTCAAATGAAATGCCTTTTGAACCCACATCATAAATGTTTAATAAATGCATTAACTCATACCTATTTGACTCAACATCATATTCATTATTATCATAATTTTAAAATATACTTTTATAATGAGACTTGAGTTTTTTTTTACTAAACATTAACTTATTTGTGACATTTTATTAATGAATCAAAGGCTGCAGTGATCTTAAGGGTTATCCACCCTATAGGTACACTTTCAAAGATCACTAATATTTATATCTCATGAACACCTGTTTCGCCTGTGTCCACTTTACATTAAAGGTGCCGTATTTCATTATCCCATTTTTAAACTAGTTGGCGTGATATATTGCTGTTAGAGCATAAATAATACCTGCAAAATTATAAAGCTCAAAGTTAAATGCCAAGCGATATATATTTTCTTCCACAGAATTCACTTTTCAAGGACTACAGAGAATGGCTGGTTTGGACAGGAATACGCCAGAAAAGGTACACCACACCGCAAGATAATCAGGCTGCATTTGGGCCGATTTTCCCCTTACGACAATCCTAGATAAAGTCGCAATCGTCTATGTGGTTAAACCGTTAATATTATTAGATTTTACTGTGGTGCTCAGTGTGTTAAGAGCATCATGAATCTGCTCGGAAGCATGTCGGGGCAGCTCCAATCGCAAATCAACATGCTGAATATTTACGATCAGAAATTTGTTGTGTGAGTGGAACCCTGATGACAAACGCACACACGCTGTAGATTGAAACAAAATGATACCCAATCAGAAAGTGAGCTGATGAAAAAATACATAACAACTACAGTCATGCAGGCACAGTTCAAAGTGAGACAGACACCGGAGATGTAAAAAAGCAATCCATTTAATGCCTTAATTCTTTATGCCAGTTGTTTGCCATGTTTGTTTACTGTGAAGTCACATTTAGCCGCGATAAACATCACAAGATCTCCACGTGACTTCCTGTGTTCTCAGCTGAGGCTCGCGTTGTTTGTGAAGTTAATCTGATGGTGCGTGGTGTGCTGTCATGACCACTATAGGAACAAATGTGTTAAATCGTCAATTTTTTTCATCATGTTTGTGGTCTTTCACATTTGGAAAGTCTGATAATATTTTAAAAAAAACTTTTGGTGTTGCTCTACTTTAAACCAACCAAACATAATCATTACAGAAAGGTGCAAAACCCAGTAACACGCCAGATCGCAAGTGAGATCTTCCCCTAACCCAAACCCACAAAGAAAACCTTTTCATTTAGTTTATTCTGTTTGATTTATAAGCAAACTTATACATGTCCCCTAAAAATGCACATTTGGTCCCAACAACGTGATGAATACCAGGAACACACACACACCTGGATGAGTGGCCAACTATTACTGTAGTATCTTGGGAGCAATTGGGGGGAAGATGCCTTTTCAACAACTCGAAGTATTGCATTTTGCCCCATTCAAAGTAAATGAAGTGATGAATCATGTTATGTCCAATATCTTTGATAAAACATGCTCCAGAGAAGGTTAACAGTGTAGCGCAAGTTTCCAATGAACACTGATTTAAAACAATCCACCTTCTTGAGCCTGAAAGAACAGAGTTTGCTTAAACTAAAAACATTTTTGTTACTGTATGCTGGTTGGAAATCTATTTACATCCTAATAGCAATCACCAAGTGAAGTGGTCTAAATACATTTGAAAAATATCTTCTTGTAGACCTCTGAGCACCCTGCTCAATGCAATTTTCCATCATCAAGCAGTATTGAGAAGTCTGTGGTTTTTCTAAGGAGTTAAAGTGGTTTTTGACTGTTGCCACTGGTTGTTTAATTTCCGCAAGTTAAGTCAGTCAGATGTCAGTTATAGTTTATCTTGACTGTTAAACCATTTGAACCTATTTTAGTGTTTTAACCCTGTTTAAACACAGTCCAGACCTCAGTTTTCTAAATAAAACAAACGGGTCGGTGTAATGGCTGTGCTGTAATGTTTTCCTCACAATACTGTACAATTGATGTACACTGTTCTTATTTAACATGTTTCAGATCAGATATTTGCGATGTTTAAAGGTCTTCACGTCTAATTGCACTTCCCACTTTTAGTTTCTTACTGTATTTCCTCTCAGTTTCCAAAATGACACCAGACTTTAGTGTCGTATTATTAGTTCAGCAGTTTCAGGAGAACATTGGTTATCATTTCACTCTGATAAACTATTCAGGCCCGTTGAAGACACTTCCTGGTTCTGTTTTTCATTTTACTTTGTGATTCCAAGATGATTTGTGTCATACATTTTCCTAACAGCAATCTTTTCCGTTAAAGGATAATTCCGGTATTTAACACTTTGAGTCTCATTTCTGGTTTGTTTTGGATGAACTACAGTGATGGACACTGAAATTTTGACAATGGGTCGTGTCTTGAGTTTTTGACTCGTTTAGAAGTGTCTCTTGACTGCTTCAGAATGGAAGTCAAGGGTCATGCACAAACATGTCCTTAAAACAACACTTAACGTTCATTTTCAAAACTGTACTACTCACCGAGTGGTTTGTGCTGTTTGTTGATGATTAAAAACAAGTTGTGAAGCGAAATACAGTTTGTGTCGTGTTTTATTTGGCATTTTGTAAAATTCCATTGACTTCTCTTGGATGACTCATTGCTCGCTGATATTTCACTCTGCCACCGGGAAACAGAAAAGGGTCTGTTTACATGTGGTGGTAGTTTTTTCCCTCGGTTTCTCTCAGAAGAAATTTTTCCCATATTTGATGGCTCAGTGACCAGCTTTAGGTTTGAAGTTGAGCTCGATTGTGACTGTCTATACGCTAGACACCGAGCGTACTTGTATGGCAAAGTGGTTGTCGCCATCAAGTGGTTGGGAGTGTGCTAACGCTTCAGACTCAAATATAGAGCGGAAGTATATACGCGGTTGTGAGGTATCTGAACAAAATAGTTCCACTATAGCAAATAACACGGATTGAAATCATACATTGCGCAAATATATTTGTTTTTAATCATCAACGAACACCACGCACCACTCGGTGAGTAGTACAGTTTTGAAAATGAACATTAAGTGTTGTTATAATGACATGTTTGTGCATGGTCAAAAAGTCAAGACACGACCCATTATCAAAATGTCAGTGTGCCTCACTGTAGTTCATCCAAAACAAACCAGAAATGAGACTCAAAGTGTTAAATACCGGAATTATCCTTTAATGCCTCCCTCACTAATATTTACTGCAAGGACAATACAATGGGAGCTTTACAATACTCAAGTGGATCCTCTTAGTTCCTGGCTCCTCTTCTCTGTCCTCCAGCTCGTGAGCCCGACACCAATGGAGCTCAGCTATTTTGAAGGACATTTCAGTTGTCTATCTGCACCATGAAGAGGTGAGGAACAAGGACTGAGGAAGCTTCCTGATAGGAGTGCATCCTCCCCTCACATGCTAAAGCCGTGGTGCTAAGATGTGAGGAAATGAACTTTTACTAGGGAAATGAGAATGCAAAAATGAGAAGCACATAGTGTGTAGATTGTCATGTATACATCAGGCTCCGGCCTACTCTACATCTGTTTTTATTCAACTTACCATCTATACATTTAATAAACTTTGCAAATAAACCAGCGACCTTTAAGTGTCAAGCCTTATTCATCATCTCATGGTAGACTGGATTGTGGTTTGTTTGACCACAAGTGGAAAGAACAACAGGTTTGAAAAAAATATTCTTTTCAAAACTTAAATGCTCTTTTTTTCTTCATTTTTCATTTGAACTAAAGTAGAGGTAGAAGTCATAATGGATTATGTGTTTAACAGTCAAGGGGGCTTTTGTGAAAAAAACATAAGAATTGACTTTGGTCTACAAACATTTCTTGCATTACAGGGTCCTAGAAGACACAGGAAATGTGTGGGTTATGAGGCCTCAGTCTTTTAATGCCAAGTACACTAGCCAGTTTAGTGCTTGAATGTGAAGTAGTTTGTTTAAAAATCTGCATGTGATTTTTTGGAAAATTAAACCATATGCTCTGCAACAAAGCACAGACATAAATGCATTTATACTCAAGAGTGTATTGAGATGCTACTTTGTGCCCTAATTCATACAAGATATCAGATCTAAAACAGATCTTGGGACTTTGTCTCATATACAGTTATATATTCTGTATAGTGTATATTTACATTGATATGTAAGCAATACACAGTGATCGAAACACAGGAAAGGCTGCTGTTGATATTCTTCAAGTTAAATTTAGGGAATAGTTATAATAAACAGTAAGTGTCACAAGCAGTTTCACACTCTGTACCTTGATCATCATCATGTTGCTCTCTCTCTCTCTCTCTCTCTCTCTCTCTCTCTCTCTCTCTCTCTCTCTCTCTCTCTCTCTCTCTCTCTCTCTCCCCCTCTCTCTCTCTCTCTCTCTCTCTATCTCTCTCTCTCTCTCTCACTCGTGCTCAGTGGTTTTCAGTGGTGTCCCACTCTCACGTAACCACTTCCCTTCATTTCTCTCTACAGACTCTCATTAGATGATCAGAGGGGTTGTAAAATGCACAAGTTAGTGTAACAGCTTCATCTCTTTCTAATTATATTAGATTTCTTATCATGGATGTTTTTCATCCCTGGATTCTTCACCTGAATCTGTTTGTCATCTTTACTTTACTGACTTATGCAGGTACATATTTAATGTAATTCAGTTTAGTAGATTGTTATGTTTAGTTTAGTTTAGTGTTTTGTGTTTGTCAGTAAATGTGTTAGTAACTATGAATGTGTGCAGATGTGTCTCATAAATGTGCATGTGTGTATTGCAAATACTGCATAATGTGTAATAATTTTTCAAATTTACTACCGAATACAGTTATTAAAACATATAATTTACTAGTTTTGCTTTTTTCTTCAGATCACTCCAAAACAAGTGTGGCAAGAATTCAGCATCAAATTAATCAAACAGCCGTTGTGGGGGACACAGTAACACTTTACTGTAACGATACAGAACATTATAATACTATTCTGCAATCTGATGTTATAACATGGAAAAGAAACAACATCGTTATTTTTGCTCAAGCCTCATTCTCTAACAAAACTATAAATGACACCAAAACTATGACAAACTTTACCTCAGACAGGATGTATATTAATCCAGCAGTTCCAAAGGAATTGAAAATAAATCAAATACAAGCATCAGATGCAGGAAACTATTCATGTCACATTTCTATGACAGCAATAGGGTGGATATTAACAGTAGCAGGTTAGTTTATCATTTGTTTTATTAAGTTTTTTATAATTTTGTGTGAAACTAGTAAAAGCAATGAATGCTGAATGATAGATGTTTTCTGACTCTTGTGTTAGTTTCAGAAAACAGATCAGGGTCTCTTAAACAGATATCATACCTCTACATTATCATCCCATGTACTGCAGTTCTTATCATCTGTCTGATCATCAGTCTCAGTATCTGGATTCACAGGTAAGAGATCAACAAATCATGGACAGATGAGAATTTCATAAGCATGTTTATTTATAAAGTACTGTATATGTAAGTGATAATGTAGTCATCTTTTGCGTGGGGGTCTTGATCACCCTGTCAGGATTTAATCGCGTTAACAACCGCAGCTTTCCATACATTATTACACTTATTACACGGTTACTTGCCACAGGAGTAAATATATAAGAAAATTGATTTGATATGTTATTAGCTTGTTAATAAGAAGAAATGTAAACCGTTTGTGAGGAAAAAACATTACCTAAAAGCTTTAGGCCGAGACGTGTTTAAGTTGACATACGATGAACATGCATTGGTTTAATAATTTGTAAATAAAATCCAATAAACTTCTATCTTATAAATTATTTAAATGTATTATGATTTTATGGTAACACTTTACAATAAGGTTGTATTCGTTAACATTAGTTACCATAAACTAACAATGCGGAATAAAGTTTTACATTTTTGTTAATGTTAGTTAATGCCAATCCAATTGTTCAGTATCGTGCATTAACTTATGTTAACAGTAACAACTTTGGATTTTAAAAATGTAGGAGTAAATGCTGAAATTAACATAAATTAAGATTAATGACTACTGTATAAGTATTGTTCATTGTTAGTTTATGTTATACATGTTAACTAATTTTAACAAACACAACCCCGCTGTAAGTGTTACCAAATTAATATTGTAAGTATTAGGCTGCACCTGTCAAAATGACTTGCAGTACCTGGATGAGGCCGTCTTATTAGTTTTAGCCGGTTGTTATCTGGGAATATTAACATCGGAATGTTGCCACTGGCCAGCAGAATTTGGCATCTTAATAAGAAATGTCAGCAATGTCAGTTGCTTTTTATGTGTATTGCATTTCCATTTAGTCATTTAGCAGACGCTTTTAACCAAAGCGACTTACAAATGAGGACAGCAATACATAAGTGCAATAAAACGAGTCTCATCAAGTCTAACACAGTATACATAGCCATGGGTTCATTTTTATTTATAAGGACAGAAAAAATAGAAAAAGACACTTAACTCTGTAATAGTAAGTGAGGTGTTGGCGGAATAAATGGGTTTTTAGGCGATTCTTAAAGACGGATGCAGAATCAGCAGATATTGGTAGGCTACAGGTTTTTTCAGTACACTTTTAATCAAATGTGAACATCCAAGTGCCTCCAGTTACCACCAGTGTTACCTCTAATAATATCAACATTGCTCAGATTTTTGCTTTGATTTGCTGCTTTCTTTTATGCATGAGTGTTATCGGACATTACAAATAAAATAAAATAATTGATAAAATGTGCATCGGTGTTCCAGTCTGTGAAAGTCATTTTTATAATTTTCTGTTTTCTACATTAAATCATCCTACATAATGTAAAGAACGTACTGTAAAAATATAACCTTTATATCTTTAATATCGACTGCAAGATCATGTCAAAGATTAAAATCAATGTGAAATCAATGACTGAAATCTAATTTTACAATTAAGATTTCTAATGTGGATTTCTCAATCCATGATGCATACCACCAAGTTTTTTTTTATATCGTTAAACTTTGATTAATTGTAACTTGACAGGACATGGAAAATCAAAAGAGATGCAGGTCGGAGAGAAACAGGGCAGGACTTCGTAAGTTTTCTTCCATTGCATGATTTGCTTTCATATTACTAAATGATTTACATTTTATTTTATTTGACTAATAATTAATGTTTAATTAATTTTTTTTCTATTAGTCACAGACACCGGCCAGAGGAGGAGTACAAACTCAAAACAATCAGTACTTTGAGAGATACAACTCATTGTATGGACAAGTATGACACTGAAGATCCATTCGTTCTCCAATTCTTTCCTGGCTGCCAAACCTCTCTGCACAACTGTAATCCATGCTTGTCATGTCCCTTCATCTTTAGCAAACCAAAACATTTTATTTTCAATGAGGTATTTGATTCAGAGATCAGTTTAGCCACTTGCCAAACTTTGGTTCAATACACGTGCTTCAGATTAAACATCTATAATCAAAACAACAAAGCCAGTTTTTCTACAACTAAGTTTATACAATTTTGTGGTTTATAGACCAGGGTATATTGTAGTAATAAACCTACCTCATCGTCCATCTAAACAAAATTATTGATGCTTTCGGCGTCTTGTTTGTATTTATATTTATGTAGGAGAATGTTTATGTGCGCAGGCTTGTAGTGTTTCTTTACAAAGTTGCATCGCCATCTACTGGCCTGGCACACATAATACAGCGTTTTAGTTGTGTAATCTGTGCAGGTTTTTTGACAGCATTGTCGTGTGTACATCAAATTTTTCATAACACAAAGGAAAACTTTTCTGTTTTTTACTACATCAGTGTCATGGAAACGTAAAAGCACTCATAACAGCATTATTTTCTTAAAGGTGACCCTGCCTGTGAAAACCCAGCTAACATTATTTATTTGTGATTTACTGTTTTCTACATAAAATCATAATGTAAAGATCATTCTGTGAAAATATAACCTTGATATCTTTAATATTGACTGAGTAAGGCCATGTTAAAGATTAAAATCAATGATTAAAATCAAACTCTGATGCTTCTTATCTTGTTAAGGGGATTTCACAGACATTAGCAGAAATGTGATAACAAATGATAACATAAGCAGATAAATGCAGTAAAGATTTAAATTTAACACAAAAGAATAAAGTCAATGTGTTTAAAATGATGTGCAATATAAACCATCCTTCATTCAAATGCATGTACATTTTATATCCAGATTTCATTTAATGCAGTTGGTCATTTACTCTAATAAAAGCAAAGTTAATATGTTTTAATATTATAGCTCTTAATATATGAGTTGTTTGCTGTTAGATTTATATAGGGAAGGCAAAAAACAGTATTATTACAATATGAATAAAAAATATTTAAAAATATATTTAAATACAGAAACAAATGCAAATGGCAGTTTTCCCCTGAAAATGAAATGTAAATCCCCATGGTTGATGTACAAAAACGTCTATTTTACATTTTGTACGTTTTCCTTTATCAAACCCATGACCCTTGTGCTGTTGACACAACTGTTAAATGATGTCAACTTACATGACATGGCAGTGGCAATTGTGATTTTAGTTAAAAACATTGAGTTAGTGCCCCCTAGCGGATCTGTACCTGCCTTTTACAGTTGTAGTTGAAATGCATAAGCAGTTTAATACTTTATACAATTAACTTGATAAAAAACATTTAGTGTTTTATAAACATTTCAATAAATTAATGTTTGTTCTTTTATCATTTTAATTACCCCCAATTAACTTTGATAAATAAATACATTTAAATTGAAAAAAAAAAACGTTTTGAAATATAAAACAAATAACAGTTTTGTGTGCAAACATTTGAGTGTAAGCAAAGTTGTCCAGAAAGGATAGCAAAGTCTTTAAGCAAAATATAGTCTCTAAAACAAAAATATAATACTAGGTGCTGTGGAGCATTTAAAACTTGCCCTGTATTAGCACCATAGGTTGAAATGGGTACTATAAAGGCACTTAGAAACCCAACTAAAAGAGTATTGGAAAATTGTTGAGAACATGAATATAGTACTGCCAATAACATCACAATGGCAACTCTTAAATATAAAACTAAAAATAGACAAGAACCTAAATATATAATTGTACAAAATAACAGTTTTCAGGATGGATTTAAAGACCCAGGAAACAGGATTAATACTGTATACCTACACTCTAAAAATGGCTGGGTTATTTTTTACCCATAATAGATAAATATTGGACAGAACACTCTGTTGGGTTAAAATGACCCAATGGGTTATTTTAACCCAACTGGTGGGTTATTATACCCCATGGTTGCATAACATCAACCCAACATTGGGTAATTTTTAACCCAGCACTGGGTAATTTTTAACCCAGCATGTGTTTTGTCCAATATTTATCCATTATGGGTCAAAAAATAAACCAGCCATTTTTAGAGTGTACATTCAGTGTCACACACTTGCCATTAGATTTGATTATGGCACGCATTTGCCGTGACATAATTTTAATAAGCTTCTGCAGTGTCACAACATTTATTCCCATCCAGAGTTGCAAGATCTTTTGATGATGGGAGAGTCAGACCGCTGTGCAAAGTGGTCTGGACTCTGTGGTGGCCAATCTATGAGTGAAAACGATGTCTCATGCTACCCTGAACCACTCTTTGAGCCCAATGAATCCTGATATTGTCATCTTGGAATATGCCTGTGCCATCAGGGATGAAAAAAAATC